>NC_044278.2:83432422-83740922 GCF_004027225.2 Strigops habroptila
CAAAGTTAAAATTAATTATGATATTGAGTAGATACTTAACATATAGTAAAAACAACAATTTTAAAATTAAATATTTCATGCTTAATTAATAAAGGTTATGAAAAGCCTCTCATTTGAGTGCTTTACTGTTCTTCATCATTTGATATACACATCAAAATATGGAAATACCAAATTATGGATCTTCCAGTCTAATACACAGCTTACAGTAAAGGGAACTTTGAATATCCCCTTCGAGATTTCGGCAATGATTTTCCACTCCATTACACCAATTTCATACTGGGGTAAGCCCATTGATGTCGATGGTGTTACATCAGCTTAAAAACAGTATAGAAGACAGAATAGAAGATCAAGGTTATTCAAGCTCTTCTTTATGGTTATGGAAAATTACATATGTCTGATGTACATATACATAACAAGACTGTGTTGTTTTGTATTTCTTTGATAATGAAAATGTCCTCAGATATAAAAAACAGAAAAACTGAAGTTGAAACATAACAGGTATTTACCAGCTAAACATACATAGGTGTAGACAGCAAATGCTGGTTATAAAATAACCACACAGGATGACAGCTGCTCAGTTACACTAAAATTAATTGTGAGAAAGTTTGAATAGACTGAATTTTCAGAAATGAAGAAGTCCCAAGAAACTATAAATCAGGAAGACAATAGGTTTACAGTTGTATCTACTCCTGCATTACCTATATTTTATTTTAGTTGTGTTATGTTTCTGGAAAAATAACTGGACTCATTATTGAGAATTCCTGAAATATTTTACTCTTGACACAATAGCCACACAAGTAAAAATGCTGTCATAGTCACAAAACTAACTACAAAGGCAAAGTTCTGTTAGGAACATAGAATTGGTTTAACGGGCTGAATCTTCATTGTAACTGAGAGAGTATACCTGAAAGGAGTCTGAATAGCTAGTTGCTTCCAATATACAGTGCTGCCTAAATACACCGCCAAAGTCCAAGCTTTTTAAACATTTCATCTTTCCTGTGTCAGATCATGTCTGAGCTTTCTTTGAAAAAAAGGGGGAGGGGCAACAACTGTAGAGGGGCGTCAACTTCTCTGTTCTTCCAGATCCTACCACTTCCCACAAGAACAAATGAGATATCTGGAGTCACATGACAGGATCCTCCCCATTCTGGTCCATGCTGCAAGTAAATCCATGATGGAAAGACAGTAAGCCCTTAGGGACCTGCAGATATGCCCCCAAAACTTTGTGAGGAACATAAATAGGCAATGTGAATGGGTAACTGGTTTATTCTCAAGCAGACCTGGGTATCAAATGTTCTGAATCCTATGCTGCCTCATTTATCTTTTCATTCATTGAAAAGATTCAGATTCACTTTCAGATTTTTTCTACTGAAGTAATACATTCTGAAATAGCAAAGTCAAGGTATCATACTTGACCTGTAGCTGCAGAATGGTATTTACTTCCAGTACCTCCTGTGTCATATCTGTCTGTCCCAGAAGTCTTGATATATTTGAACATATCAAATTGCACCAGATACTAAGTATCCTATCTCTAATGGAGCTTGGACCTGCAGACAGCTATATTGTAAACACTAAATTTAGGTTTTTTTGAACCTACATTTGAATCCCAAACAAGATTCAGATTAAGTTAACTGACCTATCAAAAATAAAACTTAAATATTGTTGAGAAAAAAACCCCAAGCAGTAATCTTAAACCTGAACATAATGCCATAATGTATAAAAAAATGATAAAAATATTGATACAAAAAAGAATGGGACAAGTCTATAAAGAAGCATACCATAGAGACCTTGAGTATGAATATACATATTGAAGTAAAAAACCTCAGTTCAAGGTAGTACAGTAGAATGGATTATTTTCTATATCTCCTTTATAAAAAGGTAGGTTAATTTAGACAAGACCTTCTGTCAGGTCTTTCATAATGTCACAGACTTACTTCAGGATGAACTGAGCCACCTTCTGGAAATGTCTATCTTTCTTCTTTCACATCGAGTGAAAGTAGCCAAGTCTCTTACACTAAGAGCTAACATTTTAGATGGCTACATGCAAGTGAGATTAATCTTAATCTCATTCTTTATTTCCATCATGGCAATTGTTTCATAGTTTTAATCATCCTGTACTTCAAATGCTAAATCAGTGGGGTAACAGTTGCTTGCCATAAAACAACTTACTTCCTTGATTAGTTCATGCATTGATTAGTGTTTTTATCAGTGATATATTAACACTTCGCGATCTGTCTCCAAAAATATTTTTATTAATTATCCTTTTACAAACTCCAGAAGTTTGTGGAAGTTTGGGGGTTTGGTTGTTTTTATTTTGTTGGGTTTGTTTTGGGGTTTTTTTAATTTATTTCTGTTGTTGGTCAGCTGGAGGCATTGGGAAAATAATATTTTGAACAGCATTTTTGAGTGAAGACAAGTTTGTACATTGTGGTCAGTTGACCTTAATTGGCTGACAGAAGCCTATCCAGCTGCTCTATCACTTCCCCTTCTAAACAGGACAGGAAGAAAAAATAAGGTGGAAGCTCATGGGTCAAGACAAAGCTCCTCCCAGCAAAGTCCCTCAAATTTATATACTGAGCATGGCACTTTATAGTATGGAATATCCCTTTGGCTAGTTCTGGTCAGCTGTCCTGGCTGTGCTCCCTCCCACCTTGTTGTGCCTCTCCTCACTGGTAGAGCATGGGAAAATGAAAAGTCCTTGATCAGGGTAAGAAATACTTATCAACAACTAAAACGTCAATGTGTTATCAATCAGCATTATTCTCAGACCAAATCCAAAACATAGCACTGTACCAGCTACTAGGAAGGAAATTATCTCTATCCCAGATGAAACCAGGACACCTACTCGTGTTTAATCAGCTACACAAGGAGACAAGGCTGAACTAAGAAGGGGATGTTATGCAGGTCTTATTCCTGTATTACTAAAGTAAAGAGGCTGAGAGTTTAAGAGACAAGGTTGGTCTATAGTGACTCAAAGGATAATTCCACAGTTCAGGACTCAATAATCATTAAGAAAAAATCAAGCTCAACAGAATAAAAATGAAAATAAAAAGGAACAAATAAATTATCTAGTTTTCCACATATCATATAAGGAAAACAAAGAATGTTTTATGCTGGATGCACACGTGATTTGACTTGATGAAATTAGTATCTTGTAACACATAAAAGAGATGAGGTTAATTTGTCACAGACCACTGGCCTTAAAATATCTGAATCTATCTACATATTAAAAGAAATATCCATTTATTGGGAAATAGCAGTGAATGGTGGACTTCCATTTGCATGTCCTTTGACTTTAGACAAAGCCACTGAAGTCAGTAAGAATATTCCCATTGACTTTGGCAGTCTTCTGATACAGCCCAAGGATCTCTAATGGGATTCTGTGTGTGTGAAGGGCTTACCGGAAATGTCCTTCGAAGAAAGGCCCAGAAAGAGAGTTAGCTCAGTAGGCAATAAGAAGGGAATGTGATTCCATAGAAAGGTCTTTCAATCCATATGGATCTCATGGTTCTACAATGAATATAAAAAATAGTCCACATTATTTAATAATGAATTGCTGCCATATAGTAAATGCAAAGGATCTAGTCAGTCCTTTTAATTGTCAAGTGTCACACAAGGTATATTATTTACCCAGAGCATGCTTTCAAATGTGGCAAAGGATTACTTATATACTTTGCAGTAGAGACTTTTCCAAACTTTGTTGTCTCCATTGAATGTTTTTAAATTTGAAGGAGTATTTTGTATTGTGTCCAAAATTATTTTTTGTAAAATGTATGAACACTCCAGAAGAAAATAACAATACTCTTGTATACTTCTCCTAGGCATGTTCCTTAACTACTAAAATAAGAATCATGCCCTGACTTCTATGAGACTTTCATTTTCCCTAGTGATACAGCTTCACCAGAATTGAAATGGTTGCCATGCTTCACAACTCCTCCTTCATAATTCCTGCACTGTGTGATGGTAGGTAGGACACTCTTGTGCTGTTAGAGCTATTGGTTTAAAATCCCATAAGCCAAGTAGCAAATGAAGCCCCTATTTCTCAATGTATGAGAAAGACCGCTTACCAGTAGCCTAGATAATCTTGATTTATTTTTTCTCTGCTCCTTCTCAGGTGCAATGTGGTGCTAGATGTTCTTAGATAACTGAATCCTGCTCATGTACTGTATTTGTCACATGCTTAATTACTCAGAAGTATTCATATGGAAAGTGTTCTACTAGCTTGTACTATACAGTAAGTCTTCAATATATTGCTAGTTATGATCTTACCCAGCATATGTTTTAGGGGGAAAAAAAAAAAAAAATCATTCTGAAATAAGTGGGAATTTTGGGACAAACTGGGTACTTTAAACTCTCTTTTGTCTTCTGGTCTTTCAAAGTTTTCCTGAGTATTTTGTTCCCAATGACTTCAGCTGCTACACTCTTTTTTCTGGGAGTACTGCTAAAACATTTTTTTAATCCAGCAATAGATTTATTTCTTTCACACAGTGACAAATTGTAGGCTTGTCATTTGGTTACTTACCTAGAAGCTTAATTTTTTCCCTTAATGGGAATTCAGAAGAGGAAAAATTTTAGTTCAGCTCAAATCAAACAGGAATGGTTTTGATTATCATTTTTACAAAGCAGCAGCTGGAAGAATTGCTTTGGATCAATTTTTACCTCTTTCAGTCATGAGTTTTTAACCCCCTAAGGTTTATTGTGTTTCTTTTTAAAAGGCATTTATAATTTAAAATAAAATTCTATGTTGCCAAAAAACAAGTGACAAATTTAGACATGTACCTTAGCAATGCCATATTTCAATTGCCGTAATAGTGGTTCCTTTGTCTGTTTCAGTCTCCAGAAGATTAACTCCTTTTCACAGAATTTTGTAAAATTCACATGGCTGTAAGGAAATAGGTAACCCGTATGTTTTTGAGAGTTATCAGAGATACTGCAGAAACATAGAAACTAATGAATATTACCCAATATTTTCAGGATGTCTCTGTGGCTTTCTAATGCTGCATCTAATGCCAGCCTCAAATTAATTCTGAACTGACTATCCAGGTATATTTGGTGGATCTGATCTACTGTTTCTGTTCTCATGTTTATTTCAGATCCCTATAAATTTTTCTCAAATAACTTCTCAAAATTTCAGCATCCTTTGGCCTTGAACATGCTATGCTATTTCAGTGTTTTTATGTTTTCTTTACTCTCTAACTAAAACCATATTACTTGTTACATTTTTCCTTGTAAAGCACTTCTCCCATCTCCTCTTACTTTAGGAATGCAGTTTTCATTAGCTCCTTTGTCTCATTTAACATAAAAAAACTATTAAAATACTCAATAGTTTCAGAATGAAAGATTTTTTTTTAAAACAAGTGGTTTTTATCTTCTCTTTAGCTGGCACCCATTATTTTTTATAAAGAGTGAAGTGTTTTCTGAATGACTTCACATTATTCTTTTTATGAGGTAACTGCTTCATACATCTCAAGGTAATTTTCTTAGTTCACAGTACTCCAGTTACAATGTGTCAGCAATTACTCAAAGCCAGGTACTTTTACAAATGTCTGGCTGTGGGTCCTCCTAAGAACAGTTCATCTTCTCACAAAATGTGTTTGAGGTAGGTGAGATAAATATCCTCCTGAAAAGGCGGGGGTTTTGGTTGTTTTTTCTCCTGCACAGACAAGGCTTGATGCAACTGCTCACACTTCAGCATGAATTTCTATTTGAGATCCCCAGAAAGCATCCTTTGTGGTCTTATGCTGTCCACATCTTGTGTCATATATTCAGTCTAGTGCAAAAGTCTGTCATTTTTCCAATGGCACTAGGCAAGTGTTTTCAGGCTGCTTTATAAATATTGTAGTCCAAACACCTACTCCAAATTGGCATCTACCTTTGGTGAGATTATTTGGCTATACTGATTAAAAGCGGGACTCAGTTTCTAGTATCACTTCATGATCAACTTTTTTTTGTTTTACAGTTGATTCTTAGTTGCTGCCTGACTGATGATATTTAGCCAATATTCTTCCAATGTAGTTACAAAAAATGGGAAGATCTCACAAACTGGGAATAACATCCTGGCTCCACAAAAGTCAATTGGGATGAGATTTATGTTTCTTAAAATTCAGCAATGCAATCAATCACTTAAACATAGATATCCGCTGATGTGTGAGATATTTGAGGGTATCTAACCTGGACTGCAGTTCCTGACCAGAAGCACGTGAGTTTCCCATAGATCCTTCATCATATGCACCATCTGTGTGCAGAACACCTCAGATGTCATGAACCATTTCAGATAGTTCTGAAGTTTTATAAAAATTAATTCTACAAAACAAACATAAAAATTATTTCTATAAAGTTTGTGTAAAACCTCCCTTAAAAGCAGCTCCGTACAGTTCAAGTATTTTTTTATACACTGATGATACAAAGAATAGTTTGGTCTGTACTGGAATGAAGTGATCATACTCCTCATACTCTTTTTCAGGGATCAGTTAGATGTGAACGTTTTGGTTTAAATTAGTACTTTTCCTATGCACTTAATCAGAAAGTGACTTGAAACAAGGGAGAGAAATTATTATTTATTTTTTTTCAAATTTAATTAGAAATCCCATGGAGTCAGCATGTCCATACCTTGCGGGAGGGACTGGCTCATATCAGTTAACAACAAGCCACCTGGTTTCTTTAGAAGAAACATTGATAGAGTTTCCAAGTTTCCCTGATCAGAGGAAAGGACTGTGAGTTTATTTATTTATTGAGAAAGACACAAAGATCACTTTATCACTAGAATCACACTATTTATACAGTTTTGTTTAAAACTCCACTTCTGAGAAAGAGAAGCTTCCAACACTTTAGTTAGCATTCTGTATTCTACAGTTGTCGCAAGGCTGGGTATGGCCTGACAGTTGCATAAAAAGGGAAAGGCATGAACAGGTTGTCGCCTTCCCATACAAACACAACTTCTGTGATGGTAACATCCACAGATTTGCCACTGCCACTTCGCAATCTGTACCAGGATGTGAGTTCTGGCAACAAAGAGACCAGGAACGTGTCTGGCTTATGTCAAGGAAGAACTGGTGGTATAGAGATGTGCCAGCTCACTGGTGCCAGGAGCCTTTGAGGTAAAGGGAGAAAGCCATTCCTTGTGATTTGAGTGCTTCTACTTTGGTCTCAAAGGAGACAATTGAGAAGGTAGTTTTTTAAATCATATGGGCAAGCTGTATAGGCATGTTAGGAGAGAGGGTAGCAAAGTGATCTTTTGGGCTGAAAAACTCTGTCTCCAATTGTCTGCTGGAATAGTAAAAGTTAGTTAAAAATTCTAACATGGTTTTGATTTTTATTTATTTTTTTTATCCAGTGAAACATTCCTATAAAGCTTTGCTATTGTTTGAAATGTTTCGGGCTTTGGTAAAATGGTTTGAAAGGAATTAAATGCTTCAATTCAAAGGTTTTGACTGCACTGCTAATAAAAGAGAACAAGAGACCAATCCCTACCCCTGTGGCCCAGTGGCACTGCTAGGTCACATTCCACCTGTTCAAAGATAGCACCTCTGTTGCAGATTTATCTCAAATACAGCTGACTGAAGCAATTCAGACCTGAAAATTCAATGGGGTAAACAATCAAGTATTTTAGTGTTCAAGCTTACTCCCTAGCCATCTTTTTCATAGTAATATGGGCCAGAACCAAGAAAACACTGTTAGAATTCATTTTGTGTTAGAGATAAATGAGGGAATTGAGATTTTAATTTTCAGCATTTTGCACTTTTTTTTTTTTTTTTCCGGTGATGGAGGGATAGAGAAAAAATAGTAATAAATAAAAAAAAAAAAAAATCCATTGCCGTCAAACTATATTTTTCCTTTAAATGGATTTGAATTGTATTTTTTCATTTAACATTGTTTTGATGAAAAATACATAAACGTGAGCTAAAATACTTTATTTCACTCTAAATTTTTAGACAAATAGTTCTCAGTAATACTAGTAAATGATTCCCTTGAAAAAGGGGAGAAAAAAAGTCTTAAAGGAATTGCAGTATAAAAATTTTCCACCTAATAGATCTCTGTGTTTGTCAGGATTTATGTATTATAGATGTAGAAAGCTAAACAATCGCTGCATTCACAGGTGGAAGCAATATTAAACTATTTCTAAATTTTACTTTTCTTTTTTTTTCAAAGCAAGACAGGAACAAAGGGGACAGTCACTATCAACATTCAGTTCTGAAATTTACTGAGACTGAGGAGGATTTCAAAATCACAGCAGAGGACCACATCAGCTAACTATATGAGGTCCCCATGCAGAGCTGTAGCCAAGGGAACAAATACAACCTTAAACAGAAATAGGATGCCAGAAGTGTTTAATAGAATCACAGAATCATTAGGTCTGGAAGGGACCTCTGGAGATCATCTAGATCACCCCCTCTGCCAAGGCAGGGCCACCTAGAGCAGGTTACACAGGAATGTGTCCAGGTGGGTTTTGAATGTCTCCAGAGACAGAGACCCCACAACCCATCTGGGCAGCCTGTTCCAGTGCTCAGCCACCCTCAACATAAACAAGTTCTTCCTCATGTTGGGGTGAAACTTCTTGTGTTTTAGTTTATGGCCATTGCTCCTCATCCTGTTGCTGGGCACCACTAAAAAGAGTCTGGCACCATCCTCCTGACACCCACCTTTGAGATACTTATATGGATTAATGAGATCCCCTCTCAGTCTTTTCTTGTCTAGACTAAACAGGCCCAGCTCCCGCAATCTCTCCTCATAAGTAAGTGTCTTGGGTTCAGCTGTAGCAGTCATTTCTCTCCTTCTTAGTAGCTGATGCAGTGCTATGTTTTCAACTTTAGCCTGAGAACAGTGCCGATAACACAGCAATGTTTTTAGTTGTTGCTAAGTAATGTTTACTCCGATCAAGAACTTCTTCGGTCTCATGCTCTGCCAGGGAGGAGGGGCACGGGAAGCCAGGAGGAAGCAGAGACAGGACACCTGTCAAAAGGGGTATTGGCCAAAGGGGTATTCCATACCACAGCACGTCATGCCTCATATATAAACTGGGGGGAGTCACCCGGAAGACCCAGATCGCTGCTCAGATCTGGCTGGGTATTGGTCGGTGGGTGGTGAGCAATTGTATTCTCTCCCCTTGTTATTTCCCTTATCATTATTATTGTTAGTGGTAATTATATTGGTTTTGTATTATACCTTAGGTACTGAACTGCTCTTATCTCAACCTGTGGGATTTACATTCTTTTGATTCTCCTCCCCATCCCTCTGGGAGCGGAAGGAGGAAGTAGGGGGAAGAGTGAGTGAGAGGCTGTGTGGTTCTGAGTTACTGGATGGGCTTAAACCATGACAGAAAGATGCTCCAAACCCCTGATCATCCTTGTGGTTCTCCACTGGACCCTTTCCAGTAGCTGCTTGTCTTTCTTGCACTGAGGAGCCCAAAACTGGACACAGTATTCCAGATGTGGCCTCACCAGGGTCAAGTACAGGGGGAGGATCGCCTCCCTTGACCTGCTGGCCACACTCCTCCCGATGCACCCCAGGATACTATTTGCCCTCCTGGCCACAAGAGCACACAGCTAGCTCATAGTCAACATCATCTACCAATACACCCAGGTCCTTCTCAGCTGAACTGATCTCAACTTGAGCATGTCTCTCATGAGGAAAGGCTGAGAGAGCTGGAACTCTTCAGCATGAAAAAGAGAAGGCTCTGGGGAAACTCTTCAATGTATATAAGCCTGATGGGAGGGAATGAAGAGAGAAGCAGGACCATCACATTAGTCTCCAATGACAGAACAAGAGGCACATATTAAAGTACACAAAATTATACCTGAACACATCAAAACATTTTATTTAATCTGAGGGTGGTTAAACACTGAAAGGCTGCCCAGAGAGATTATGAAGTCTCTATCTGTGGAAGCGATCAAAACCCAACTGGTCACACCTGGAAGATAGTAGTAAATGGCTCAGTGTCTCGGTTGAGATCAGTGATGAGTGGTATCCCCTCAGGGTCTGTATTAGGACCAGTGCTGTTTCATATCTTCATCAGTGACACAGACAGTGGGATTGAGTGCATCCTCAGCAAGTTTGCAGATGACACCAAACTGAATGGTGTAGTTGACATGCTTGAGGGACAGGATGTTGCCCAGAGGTAGCTGGACAAGCTTGAGAAGTGGGCCCATGTGAATCTCATGAGGTTTGACAAGGCCACCTGGGTCACAGTAACCCCTGTTATCAATACAGGCTCAGGGATGAAGGGATTGAGAGCAGCCCTGTGGAGAAAGACTTTGGGGTATTGGTGAATAAAAAGCTGGACATGAGCTGGCAATGTGTACTTGCAGCCCAGAAAGCCAACTGTATCCTGGGCTGCATCAAAAGGAGGTTGAGGGAGGTGACTCTGTCCCAGTACTCAGCTTTTGGTAAGATGCCACCTGAAGAGCATTCAGCTCTGGAATCCTCAGCACAGGAAAGACATAGACCTTCTGGAGCAGGTCCAGAGGAGGGCCATAAAGATGATCAGAGGGATGGAACACCTCTTTGTGGAAAGGCTGAGAAATTTGGGGTTGTTCAGCCTGAAGAAGGCTCTGGGGAGATGTTATTGTGTCCTTTCAGTACTTAAAGGGCCTTATGAGAAAGATGGAGACAGACTTTTTAGTAGGGCTTGTTTTGGTAGGACAAGGGGTAATGGTTTTAAACTGAACGAGTGTATATTTATACCAGATATAAGGTACATCTTCTATGATGAGGGTAGTGAAACACTGGTACAGATTGCCCAGTGGGATGGTAAATGCCCCATTCCTGGAAACATTCAAGGCCAGGCTGGATGTGGTTCCGGGCAATCTGACCTAGTTGAAGATGTTCCTGTTCTTTGAAGGGGGGTTGGTCTAGGTGACCTTTAAAGGTCCCTTCCAACCTGAGCTATTCTGTGATTCTATGATTTTATGGTTGTGGACAACTGGCTCTAGCGCTTTGTCAGATAATGCAAGCAGTATCTTTAAATCTTCTGGCCAAGTATCACAAGAAGATATTGTGCTAGTAGAATGATCTGTCACTATTTTAAATATTTCTGCCGTGGCTGGGTATTTCCATAGCTGAATATCACATATGATGTTTGTAGCTCTCTCTGTATATGTTGCATTACTGAAATATGAAGAAGAATTGAACTTTATTAGTAATATTTAAATTACATAAATTATCTGTATTTATAAATTAAATACATAAATTTAACTTGCTGTGGTGGTGGTTTTACTTCTGCCTGTCCTGTGGAAAGTGAAAAGAAGATGTGATTGAAGATCCTCTTTGTTCCTTTAAAAATTTCATTTTAGAAGGATGAGTCCTTGCACCTGAGAGGTCATGAATAGGTGGCTTCAGAAGCTCATAAAAACATTTGCTGTTGAACGAAGCTTTGTATGCTGAGTACCTCAGATTAGAATCTCTCTCAGTGTTAGTGTATTCAGCTTGCCGAGAGGCTTCATCATTTCCCCTAACGAAAAGCAGATTCTTTACACATTCGTTCTGTGACAATTTTTGTGGTCTGATACGCACACTAACTGGAGTGCAAGGACATTTGGTTGGATACACAACTGAAACATTCTTTGTAGTGGATGTTGTTTTTCATTAAAGAAGAGAGGATTTTTTTTTTTATTTCTTTTCCCTGTAATAGGTTGATAAAATGAAACACATTTCGGGGTTGAATTACACGGTCACAGTCATCACAAAAGTAATTGCCATTGGGTACCTGTGCCGCTGAGGGTCTACAGCGATGAACAATGCACTTTAAGAGTACACTTTTGTCTTTTAAGTTGGGCTTCTTCCATAAGCCATCAGAAGAAGATCCTTAAACAAGTTATTAAGGTCAGGGTTGTTTTGAATAATGTTCCAATGTTGCCCTGATAATTGACTGGATTCCACCTACCAATTCTTTAACCTAGTGACATGGCTAACAGAAAGTTATTTGTGTTTTGATGCACAGTTGTTTCAAAAAGAGCTCCACTCATGCTTTCCTAACTCCAGGTTTATTCTAGGCATGAGGGAATTGTACTTAAGAAAAGAACCTATAAAATAAATAAAACTTCTCTCTGAGCCTATCAGACCTTTTCAGTAAAGGCCTTTATGTTAGAGAATCTCTTGAATATAAAATGTTATTTAATCAGTAAGCCCCAGCTTTTATTAAAGCTGGCAATTTTTGTGTTATTATTATTTTTTGCTTGTGAATAGGTGTATTTTCTATGATAGGCAATATTTCATATTGAAACTTGTTAGTAAAACCATGTATCAAAATAATGTTCCTATTTCCCATTACTTTCAATATGGAGATGAAATATTTTATGAATTTTTCTCTGCACCTGTCAAAATAAACAAAATATAATTTCCAGGATAATTTGTAATGAATTTTAAACTTTATGGTTTTCTTAGCAAGTTATATTTTCATATTTTCAATGTGGAAACAAGGAAGATTCATGTTATGTTTTTCTTTGCATATAAAACATGTCCCTTTGACTGGAATAAATGAGAAAGCTTATGGAGTAAAGTACCATTTGCTGCAAGTCAATGTATCACAGTGTGACCCTCTGAAAGTTGCTGCAGTAAGATATGTAAGATCTACTAAGTAACGCAGAAATTATTATGTGTATATATTTTCAAATGAAATAATTTGCATATTAATTACACTTTCCCACTTATTTAAATGCTATTCTCAATATATTTGGTTTTGTAAGAGAAACTCCATTTAAAGTCTGTATTCCTGTATTTTGATTTATGATGACAAAAATCAGAAAAAGATCAGGAAGTTTACTCCAACAGAAACAGCATTTTACTCTTTATTCCAGAGCTAGAATTCTACTTCCTCGTTTGAGAGAGACCCCCAGAGGTGCCCGTGTGGAGTGAAGAATGTACTCTTCATTGTCTTGACATTAAAAAAAACCAAAACCAAAGTACAGAAAGAAAACAGTTCTAAGTGATACAAATAAGTTATGACCAAAATGCTTGCAGAAAATATACAGAAAGGCATTAAAAGTACTTGTATAGGATCCGAAAAAGTAAAGTTTTGAAAGAAGCAACTTCAATAAAAAATATATCTATTCCCTGGTTTCTAAACCTGTTATTAAGACTGAGACTGTCCATAATCTTTGGATGTGTGACATAAGCCAAAGACTCAAATGCTAAATTAAATTGTCCAAACCATAGTGATCCTAGTCAAAAACTAATGATAAAGAAAATACACCTTCTAAATATGAAACTGAGAGAGGGTTTATCTTCTGAAATCCAGAGCGCAAACTAATCATTGGCGTAATCTGAATTCAGCCAGTTGGAATTATCCCAGAAATGAATATAACCCAATTTGTTAAAAATACGGTACTGCAAATACTGCACTGTATCAGGGATACATCTCTTCAGCAAGCGCCTCAGCTAGATAGATAAAAGGCTTTTTCCCATTAGCTAAAAGCAACCTAAACACTTAACTCAGACCAACCCATTCTGCCAGGGTTCAGAAGTGGCCTTCAAACAAACCATCTCAGTATTTTTCACTTGGAGTCAGGTAAGGCATCTAAGATGTTATTTAAAAAAAAAAAAAAAAAAAAAAAAAGAAAAATGACCAAAGCTCAGAAAGGAATAAAGGTGGGAGGGCAGCATGAAGGGTCATTCAGAGTACAACAGCCAGTCGCTAACAGTCTGATTGTCAAAGGATTTCAACCAAGTCATTGAAATAGGTTAGTTTTTAATGAGAAGGTATACAAATGCCCAGTATAATTGGATAGTGGGCTCTGAGGATTTACAGGACTTATGAATTTTTGAAAGAGAAGAAATAGCTGAGCAAACTGAGTTTAGCAAGCACTCTCCCTACTATTTTGCGCAACCTACATCTGCAAGTTGTTTTAATATTCTTATAGTTTAACCCCAGCCAGCAACTAAGTACCACACAGATGCTCACTCCCTACCTCTCTGGTGGGATAGACGAGAGAATGAGAAGGGTAACAGCAAGAAAACTCATGGACTGGGAAGACGAAGCACCATCACTCTGAATGTCCCCTCCTTCCTTTTTATTCCCCTGGTTTTATACTGCTGAGCATGACACCATATAGTATGGAATAGCCCTTTGGTCAGTTGGGGTCAGCTGTCCTGGCTGTGTCACCTCCCAACTTCTTGCACACCCCCAGCCTAACATTACACTTGACTGTGAAAGCACTGCTCAGCAATAACTAAAACATCCCTGTGTTACCAACACTGTTTCCAGCAAAAATCCAAACCATAGCCCCATACCAGCTACTATGAAGAAAATTAACTCAATCCCTGTCAAACCAGCACATTCTCCACCCCTTATTCCATGCCATTTACGTCATGCTCAGGTCCCACACTTTTCAACAGATCCTTATGATGTCCACCCACACCCTTCCCATCCTTTGATATAATATACAGATATCATTCTCTTAGTCTATAGACCACTCCTGTGAAATGTCTGTAAAATTGTCCATGATTGTCTACAAAATGTCCATTGAGTTCAATTCATCTGTGACCGTGCGCTCCGTCTGTTATTGGGCTCACGCCGGACAGGAGAGGTGGTGTGCTTCCTGGAGTTACAGAGCACCAAAGCCAGCTCAGGTCAGGTCACTGCTGCATTTGCACTGCTTCTTGTAAGGCTTGTCCTCCATTGGTTCAGGTGGTTCCTACTATAGTAAATCCTGTAACATGCAACTCTGTGTTACATCAGTCAAAAGGTATGCCCATTACAATCTCCATCCCTTGTCCCTTTGGACCAGGTTATAGGGTTTAACATTGTAATGAATTCCTCCCCTTGCTCCTAGCCTGGCTAGAAACAAGGGGTTCCTGCTATTCTAGTTCCCACAACATGCAACTCAAGTCCCAGGTTACAACAATTTAAAGGTATTTCAATTACAGTTTCCAGTCCTTGCCCCTTTGGACCAGACCATTGGGTTTCACATTACAGTGAACTTCTGCATTTACACCTCCTCAAGCTTGGATTTATCCAGACTGCAGTTCCTTAGGGGTGTACCTGCTCCAAATGGAGTCTTATCTGCTACCCACAGTCTCTCCAGAGGTATACCAGCTGCGGTATAGACTTATCCACAGCCACAGCCGACTTGAGGTGCGCCTGTTCCAGCATGTGGCCTTCTCCATGAGCCACAATGCCTTCAGAGATGTTCCTGCTCCAGCATGGCCTTACCCACAGCCACAGTTCCTTCAGAAGCAAACCTGCTCCAACATGGCCTTAACCCTGGTTGCAGTCCCTCCAGGGGTGTACCTGCTCTGTCGTCGGCTTATTCATGGACACATGCTCTGAGGTGCTCCAGCATGACCTCATGCACAGCCATGGATACTTCGAGGTGTACCTGCTGCAGCATGGACATAACCACAACACTTGAAGATGCACCTGCTCTGGCATGGACATATCCATGATCATAGATGCTTCAGGCTTTCCTACTCTTGTGTGGACTCATCCGCAGGTCACAGTCCCTTTGACTCGAGTTCACACTGGAGTTCCAGCTTGTCCAGTACAAGAGCAGCGAAACAGCCCTGGCATCAGCCAGCCATGTTGTATCACCATTGCTGTTATCCAAATGTTCCCAGACACAGCAGAGCAAAATGATCAGCAGTACAGCAGTACAGCAAGCATTGCAAGCAAAACGCAACCACTAACAAGCACTAGACTATACTATACAGTAAGGCAAGCAATCCCCATGGCAAGCACAGAAGCTTGACAATTAATAGCTAGACAGCAATAACAGGTATAAATTTGCTCTAGGACATTCCAGCCAAATCTATTGTTAACTCAAACCCTTCGAGCCCCACACTGAGTGCTGAAAAGGACTATGGTGGTTTAATCCCAGCCAGCAACAAGCACCACACACTCACTCACTCCCCAGCAGTGGGATGGGTGAGAAAATGAGAAGGGTAAAAGTGAGAAAACTTGTAGAGTGAAATAAAGACAGTTTAATAGGTAAAGCAAAAGCCACAGGCACAAGCAAAGCAAAACAAGGAAATTAATTCACCACTTTCCATTGGCAGGCAGATATTCAGCCATCTCCAGGAAAGCAGGGCTCCATCACAGATAACAGTTACTTGGGAATTCAAATGGCATCACAGTCAGTGTCCCCCCTTTCCTTCTTCTTCCCTCAGTTTTATATTGCTGAGTATGACACCATATGGTATGCGATATCCCTTGGGTCAGCTGGGATCAGCTGTCCCAGCTCTGTCCTCTCCCAACTTCTCATGCACCCCCAGCCTACTCACTGGTGGGGTGGTGTGAGAAGCAGAAAAGGCCTTGAGTCTGTGTAAACAGTAACTAAAACATCCCTGTTATCAACAGTTTTCATCACAAATCCAAAACACAGCTCCATACCAGCTACTGTGAGGAAAATTAACTCTACCCCAGACAAAACCAGGACAAATATGCATGCTTTGAACCTTGTGAGGCACTGCAAAGCAACAGTTCCTTCCTCACTAGCTGTTTCATAGGACAATCTTGCTGTGGATTGTACTAGATGCTTTCATCTTCTCTCTCCACCATTCTCCCACAGTGAAAGCTATCCTTTTTGTTTACTAGACAATCTGCCATGTATGCTTTACTTATGTAGGAAACAGTTTAGCAGGGTCAGTAAGTGAAAGCAAGGCAATGCTTTCATGGAGGATTTTTTTTCCCTTTTTTTACTACTATGCAGTTAAAAGCCTCACAGTTTTGCACGAATGCATCTTTTACTTGAAATACTGATAATTCCTTCTAGTGAACAACACCTCTTAGTTCTAGAAAGTAACAAAGACTTATAGTGGATTAAAAAAAAATAAAAATGTATTTTTAGAGACAGGCAGAAACTTTAAAAGATATTTTGCTCCAGCTTATATGAAGCTTATTGCATTGTTAGAGTTATTATGCTTCTCTCTGGCTTAATCTAGTTCTTGAGCTGTGGGATTTTTTGTTTTGGATTGGTTTGGGGTTTTTTTTTGTCTCATGGGCCCTTTTCCTTTACTTTGCTTTTGTTTTTCAAGCCTAGATCTGGCGGTCTCCTTCCTGAGCTCCCTGTCTTTCTCTCTTTCTTTCCTTATGAGAAGGTTTTTGCATGTAAGCACTTACCAACTTTTTTTATTTTTAGCAAATGAAAGAGCTGAATGCACGTTTTGATACATTTTTAATGGCCATTGCTGACAGACAAGACACTTTGTTGGTATTGTCTTGCATTGCTATTCTGTTAAAAGACTTTTATTTTTATCAATATCTATTGTGCCATCCAGTTAAAATGACAAAGTCTCCCACGCTGAGCAAATTGAACGAGCTTTTCACTTCATTGAAGAAAAAGACTAGCTCTGGCTGCAGTGGCTTTTTTTGGAGAGGAGGAGTCATTGTTCACGTTCTATTGACTCTATAGTTCCTCTTAAATAATGTTGGTGTATTATTAAGAGAATATTCATCTCTAGTGTAACTAGATAGTAAGTTGCTTCAAGCACTGTTCCATTTGGAGTATTTGCTCGAGACTTAATCTTCTGCTGCCACCTATAGACATGATGAAGTATTGCTGGATGGTGTGCCTTACATATAACGTAAATAACGCTGGCATGCATTCATTCTGTAGTTTCAGAGACATTTCTTCAGTTTCCTTTATCAGCATAATTTATTCTATAAAATATCTCGGAGAAAGCCTCTCACGTAGAGACACTATGAGGGAAATTGAAGAACTGGGCAAAACCATTCTCATGGTTTACTTGTACTTAAAAACTTTTCTGTGTAGGATGAACATACACTAGTCCATTTATTCTCTCTCCCAAAGTGAAAAGTGTTCATTCATTTAACTGCATGTATCAGTTCTGTTCTGTGTTTGATCTACTGTTTGTAGTGCCTTTTGTGTTCAACGTAGCTCCTAGTGATAGGGTTTACTTGCATCTTACTCTAAGCTGGTGAAATACCCTTCCATACGTCCTTCATGCTCATCGTTCTTTTGCTGTAACAGCCTGGAAGAAAAATTCAATACAGTGGTTTCCTTCCCTCATTTGTAACACATAGTACAGATGAAATTCTGCCAGGGTGAAGTATTAGTGCACAGACCTCCTGGAGCTGTAAATCTCACAGAAGGCACTGCAGAGATATGTGTCAGAAGGAATATCAACCTTTGCGTCAATCTGCTGAACCAATGTGGGTACTGGTGAAAGGAACCTCTCGTAAGAAATTGTACAGTGCAATGAAATGTTAAAAAAAAAGGTGTAAAAATGAGGAAAACTCAGTATATTTCTATTTATTCAAACACTATGATCCACCATCCACTGAGGCTTGAGACCAAAATGGGTCTTTTTCACCTGTTCCGTCTATGGTGTCTTACTTGTCCCAGTGGCAGAAACAAGCTCCTAATACTCACTCAGACCAGAGCATATTGTAGTAAAATAGCCACAACTCACCTTGAGGTAAGCTTTTTCCTATGAAAAAAAACAACCAGACAAAGAAACTGTGAACACTGAAAGGCAACGGGTAATTTGCGTGTGTGTGTTGAGGGAGGATGAGTGTCCAAAACTGAATTTTTGAATTCTCAAGAAGAAGCCTGCTACATGCTAGTTGCAAGTAGTATGGACTAGTTGTAAATTTTATATAACTTGGACTAAACAAAAGTGGCACTTCTTGAATCTTTCATTTAATAAAAAAGCATGACACAGAACCATCAGGTAGGACACTAAGCAGACACTGTTTCTGCACGTAAACATTTTAGATAGGGAAAGCTGGAGATTGGAGGTTCTGAAAATTAAAGGGGGGGTGGGGAAGTTACCTAAAAGAAGAGGAGGCTTCAGGGAACAGGAGGTGACCTGGAAAGAATAAGGTGAAAATCCCTGCTGGAGAAGCAAGTGAAGATCCTGAATGTCAGACAGAAAAGGAGAAGGTGGCATGGGAATGCTCAGGGACCTTGCCTGATGACCCTCAAGACTGGTAACTGTCAACAGCAGCACAGTGCTAAGACACATGACTTTTTGCCTGATCTTCCCAGACCAGCATGAACCCCACTGAAGTAAGGGGAAGCTGAAATCTAGAGTGTAACACTGGGGAAACAGATCAATCATGTGCCATAAATGAGTGAAAAGAAAGCCCTAATCTTGCTGGTTCTTAAATAGACCCCAGTAACAAAATTCATCATAAAATAAGCCCCTTAAATAAAAACATCATGTTTCAAATGAGCACTACAGATTAAATCAGCCTAGTGACTGTGATGTCAGATGAGGGAGCTTCTCAGGAATCTGGAGCTGAAGAATCTTAGAGAGGCTACTAGATGTCTCTGTGCTTGGTGGGTATAGGGAAACTCAAAATATGGTGAATTCATAAAACAGAGATTTTTTTTCTGATGAAAATATAATTGTGGGTGACATGTTTTTCCTACTAGACCTTTTTTTATTCATCAAAAAGAGACAAATTAAAAATAAAAGCCCCTACTTTCATCTTAATTTTCTTCCTTGCTTACCTCCAAATTTTCACAGATTTCAAGGCCCGAAATACCCATGAAATTTCTGATTGACCTTTTGCTTAGCATAATTTTTAACCCTGTTCAGTGCTTTTTCACAATGACACATTTTCATAACTGTATTTATCAGCTACAGTGACCTTCCTCTTGCCTTCTACCAGTTATTGTAATTTAACACAAGAGGTATTTCAAATACTACAGATTTTAATATGCATTTTGCTCAAGAAGGGCTCATTTGTAAACACAATTGGAATACTAGTTTCTTGGTTAAATTTTACTTATAGATGTGAATTTTGTCTAACATTATTTCAATATTTCCATTTGGTGCTTTTCATTTCAAATAACATTTTTCCTACTTAGAAATAACCTTTTTTTTTGGTAGTAAAATTTAAGAAAAAATAGCTCAAGACCAGAAATAACAGATTTGCCACAGCAGGCTCTTATAAACATAGGTCTTGTACTATTGTTTTCTGCTTAATCCCATACTCAAAGAACATGAAACAGTATGCAGAGTCAAAGTAGAAACAAATGTCATCAAAGCGTTAATAGGGCAAAACAGTATTTTCCACATTATTTCTAGACATTATAATGTTAAATGTGAAACAGAACTTTGCTACCTTTTCATAAATTTATCCTTCTGTTGTGTTGGGTTTTTTTGGGTTTGTTTGGTTTTTGTTTTTTGTTTTTTTCCAAATGATACCAGTTGCTATTTATTCTTACTAATATTTATTAAAGGCTGATAGAAATGGTAGGGGCTAATCACTGTATATTTTCATAAACACATATACTACATATTTTGATTTTGTCATTTTGAAGTCAAATGAACTGCTACGTGAGAATGAATAATGTGTTCAAGGAGGGTCTGAACTATTCACTTTGATGGAAACAATGAAACCAATGTTATTTTCATAAGCAACAAATATTTTGCAAATTTGCAGTAATTAATGTCCAGACTCTGGTTCTTTTTTCAGATTATTAACACAAACTCTTACAGACTCTTCAAGAAATGCTTCAGAGGTCAGGTCAAATATAATATGTTTAAACTGTATTTGTTTCTTTTATGAAGTAACTAGTTTAAACCTATATTAAAGGTTTTGTTCCTTACCAGACAAAATGCTCATTCATAACTCACCCCTCAAACATCTGCTTTGCCTGAGAACTGATGTCTCTATTAATCTTAATGAAGGAGTTAACAGTATTTCATTGGCATGGACTGAAGTACTCCTATCTACCATGAATAAGGTCTGAGAAATCAACCCTGGAGTAAGAACTGCAGGATTTGGCCCAACACCTATAAAATATGAGGAGATAATTCTTTCACGAGGCAGAAGAATTATCATCTATTGTCTGTTGATGAACTCTGTGATGACTGCATTACACAGCACTCTGGATAGCAGTAAATGACTATTGTACTTGAGAAGTCAGATTTATTTTGCACATGTAAGACATTATTTTCATTCTTGGTCTTCAAGGACTCTTCATTCAGAATCTAAAATGTTTCATCAAACAGTGTAGCATCTGTTAAAATTATAATCACTCACATCAAGAATCCATATCGAAAGATACACTGTACTTTACTTCCTTTGTATTTATTGCCCCCCAAAATAGGTGTCTCAACAATTTGGGAGATATATAGCAGGGTTATGTGGCAGAAAAAAAAGTGTTCTGCTGGTTTTTTTGGTTTTAGTTAACATCAGAAGTGCAGTAATGTTAATTTAGAAAAAGAAGTAGGTTTTAACTGTTTTTATGGGCAATGCAGAGACAAAGGAACAAACCAAGCATGTGTGCTTTTTTCATCTAATATGAATAGTGTTATTACCATGGAATATATTATGCAGACTTCAGTCAATTTTCATTGTGATTTGTGAGAAATTAAACCACTGCTTGTTAGTGTGAAGGTGGAGAAGGATCTTACATTCTAGTAGGCCATGCTGTTGAATCTTGACTGTAGGTTAAAGATTCAGGAAGCCAAGAGGAGATGAAAGAGAGGATCAAAGAATGCAAAAGATGTCTACTACCGTATGACAATTGTCATTTTGGCATCCAGTAACCATTGTTTTTTTAAAACCACACTGAAGCTCTGAGTGTCCTTTTCACTGTCTTTTATCGACTGGATCATTCTGTGCATATTTACTGTTAATTCTGGGACATGCTAATAAATGACAAGATAAGAAAGCAAAACCTGCTCTTTTTTCATACTACTTTCTTCTTCTCGTATATTTGCTTTCCTCATTTTCTCTAAGGGTCATGAAAGTCTTTTAAATTTCTTTCTGGAGAAGCAGTATAATCTCGAAACATACTAACTTTCAAACTGAATTCTTCCTGCATCCTAGGAAGTCCGTTGTCTTGACTGGAGGGAGAGAGGTAAAGAGAAATTTAGTCTTACAGAAAATCTTCAGGATTTGTACAGTCCCTTGATTTAAGTAACACAGCAATATGACTTCATGCATGTGAGAAACATGCATATATGTAATCACACACTTCTATTGGGGGCCTAAAATTTCTGATGTCTTGAGCTTAGGAAGGACTTGCACGCACTTCAAAATTAATTCAAATTAAATTAAAATGTTTAAAGCATGTTTGCTAGCCCAGTAAATCAGTACAGAAGCCATATCTCATTTTTGGGACAGATAGGGAAGAAGAAAGGAAAAGCCTAGGAAGAAAGAAATAACAGATTAAAAACTTAGGAAATGAATGGGCACATCAAAATTTGAAAAATAAAACATGGTACAATTAAACTGTGCATATGCATATATAATAAAACAATTGGAAATGCCTCCCAAGAGAACAAAAAAAAAAAATCACAAAAGATTAAGGACATATTTGGAAATACATCACTGAAACAATCAACTATCATTAAAACAAACAACATATCACCATAGGGAACCCTAAATTAA
This sequence comes from Strigops habroptila, assembly GCF_004027225.2. Classification (NCBI taxonomy): domain Eukaryota; kingdom Metazoa; phylum Chordata; class Aves; order Psittaciformes; family Psittacidae; genus Strigops; species Strigops habroptila. Next base: position 83,454,729 of record NC_044278.2, read on the forward strand.
AAATTCTTCATACTTCAGAAGTCAATATAGATAGTGTTGCCAATTATACACTTGGGATTATTTTAATGTGCTATAGGATTTAGCTCTTTGGTTGATATGCAAACCCCTTTGATCAGTTATCATTTGGAATTTCTTCTTTTTTATTTTGCAGATAATGTTTCCTGATATTTATCTTCAGTCCCCTGTTTTGATGGAGTGATAATTATTTATTACACAAAATAGTTCTAGCTCTTAGAAAGAGAGAATTACTTTGTCATTCTTTTGGGGGGGGGGGAAGAGGTGAAAGGAGAAGAGGCAGTTTGTCATATTTTGTATTGTCCAACTGTTGTTTAATGGCAAGGACATTTACCTGAAGATGCTTATTGGTGGCTACGCTTTAACTAGCCAGGGTACAGATGAAAGCAAGCTTGCTCCAGCATTGCACTCTGGGATATTTGAGTACCAATATATAGGAAAGTGAATGTAATTCAGTCCTGGCTCTACTAAACTCAAAAAGAACCTTGGTTAGTGGACTCAGGATTTACTCTGTGCCTCTACTGCAGACACTGTTTCCGTGATTTTTTTTTTTTTAATGTTTTTTTTAACATGAGCAGAAATTCAGTAAAAAAAGAAGGGAATATTTTCTATTTTACACCTGATTGATACATTTTTACTATACTCTTGATATTATTGCAACATTGTATCCAAAATACTTTGAGATGAATAAAATTTCCATGGGAGTTTTTGCATTAACTTCACTGTCTGTATGAAGGTTCAAGACTGAAAGTACACAGATTGTGAAGAAAAAAATCTACAGAACAAATGATACTGCATTAAAAATTTTGGTGCAGATATAGACTTTATAATAAAGAGACTGTAGCAAGAGAAATCAAGCTTGAGAAATGTTCTCAAATTTTATTGTTTCATTTTGGTTATAAACAGGCAATGCTGATGGAAATTTTTGAAAGGAGTAAATGACATTAAAAATTATGTGATTGAAGGGAAATAGCTGACATTTGTTGTAACAACTAAATCTAAGATTGACACAGTCCAGGCTGTAGTTATTTTAAGTCATCAGTGATATTTGGTGTTGGGACAGAAACATCCAGGACTTCATTTACTATTATTATGACATTAAAAGTTACAGAAGAAATGTTGGAGCTGGCACTTATTTCTGCTTGTGTTTGTGTTTTGATATTATGAAGTGCATTCTGCAAAGAATAGGACTTCACCTACTGATACATGCTGAAATAAATACGTAGTGCTGGCCCCTTCTGCAAAGAGCAACAATGATCTCTAGTGGTGGCAACTTTTATTTCAAGCTTAGCGATAAAAAGAACATGGTGAAGATATTCCATATTGTCATGTAGTTTAAGTAGTTGTTGGGGGGGGTTTCTCAAAAAAAAAAAAAGAAAAGAAAAAAGTTTTTTTGGTTTGGTTTTTTTTTAAAAAAAAGCATTCAAGCAGCAGTAGTTAATGAAACTTAATTCCCCTTATCCAGTATTTCTCTCCCCTCTCAAGTTCACAAATTTAGCAGTCCCTTTGGTAATAACCCAGTTTTACATATGCAACTGTCTGCTATATTTTTTTCTAAACTGTTTCAGATATATTACTTTCATAACTACTTTTAGCTGAAGCCTTTAAATCTGGGGGTTACTGTTGATAAAACAGAAAACAACAGAAGGCTAAATTCTTCCTTCCCTGTACACAGAGTAGCTTTATACTGCTTTTATACATTTGTAATTTATTTTCTATCAAAAACGTAAGGTTTTGGCCACCCCCAACAGCAGCACTGTGTTATCTAAGGCAGCATTGCAATATAATGATTAATAGTATGATTAGGAATTCTTAGAAAATCCTTGTACCCAGGATTGTAAGATGTTAGGTTTTCTAGTAGTTTTAAAAGCAAACAAACTAAAAACCAAAAAAAACCTGGATTCTTTACATATGCTGTCTTCATTCTCTGATGACTATTTCAGATTAGAAATTTGGGGCCAATAGTGTTTCCTAAAACTTATATTTACTTCTGTTCTGAAAATGTTCTTATTCCTCTCTTATTCTTTTCTATCCTTTAAGAGGTGAGGCAAGGAAAGAAGATGCAAGTCAAAGCGAGGCACTCAATACATAGGTTTAAGAAAGAATCTCTATTGTGTTATTGAAACCTACTTATGTAGAATCTGTGGCCATTGGATGTCTGGTCACAGATTCCGTGGAGCCACAAAAATATATGGCCCTTTAGTATCCAGAGCACAATGTTTATCATTTTCCTTAGGTCATCTTCAGTATTTTGGAGGACCAGTGTGTGTTAGATGTATAATGTCAGAGCACTGCCCAACCTACAGTGAGCTGAGACTGTCAAATTGGCGTAAAACCATAAAATCATAGAATGGTTTGGGCTGGAAGGGACCTTTAAAGATCATCTAGTTCCAGCCCCCCTGACATGGACAGGAACATCTTCCAGGTTGCTCAAAACCCCGACCAGCCTGACCCTGCACAATTCCAGACATGGGGCATCCACAACTTCTCTGGACAACCTGCTCCAGTGCCTCACCACCATCACTATAAAAGAATTTTTCCTTATATCCAGTCCTCGATAAGAAGTCTCTCTCCATCTTCCTTGTAAGATCCCTTTATAAGCCATCAAGTTGGTTTTCACAGTAAGACATCCGAGTGTTTGTTCAGATCACTTACTTGGCCAAAGTGGAATTATATGTTTTGTGACTGTTGTAATTCAGCCTCCACTGAATGTTGCTTTCTAATGATATACTCCTGCCTGGAATTAGTCAGTAGAGAAATGACGAGAGTTAGAGAAAAGCTTCACTCACATTTTCAAGCCAGAAATGTTTTTCCTGTTCTGTGATGTGATGCTGTTCTGTAAAAACCTAGAAATTTTTCCTGAAAGCAGGCAATTCTGTTCCAGCTTATGTCCCCTCATTGTATAGTAGCCTAAGAGTTAGCCTATTTGCCAAGATAATGGAAGACTGTCTAGGCTACACTGCTGTAACCTGTCTGAACAGTATTAATACTCTATTTCTTTTTTCCTTGTAAGATTTCCAAACTGCAAGCTATTCTAGACAGAGTTTTACCTTTTACCTCTTAAAATTCCTACTTATTTTGACATCTTCTGAGTCAGAAAGAGCGAGCATAAGACAGAATGTTTTGCTAGCTTAGACTCAGCTCCTCATGACGCAGTTACAATGACACTGGCTTGCTGCAAGGAAAAAGAAAAAAAGGTTTGTATTTGGGTCCTATTTTTTTCACTGAGACACTGACTCTGCTGATAAGAGAAATTTGTCTTTTGTAAGAGAAATTTGCAGCATGAAGATTTATAGTAGCTACTTGATTATTTTATTTAGATTTGGATTTATGTAGATTTGGCACAAATTATAATAGCTGCTCATGATATAAAGATGTACATAACCATTGATATTTTTCTGGCTTTCACACTGCATGACTATACAACCTTTGCTACTTTGAAAAAGATGGGAAAGCTACGGCTGGTAAAGCAGCTGTTGTCTTGCTTAGAAGTTGTAGTCAAAATTAGCACATTACTTCAGGGCTTCCAAGACTGCACTATCTCCATATATGATTCTGAGTGCAATTCAGTGTGTTAATATTTAATTTCACTTTAGTATACTGCATGCTTTACGGCTTAGCTGCTTGGAAGACTCTTTCCCTTTGTATTGATACAGCAATAGAAATCAGTTCAGGTAATACGATTCTAGGTCCCTGGATATGCACATTTTGGATGTAAAATGGACTATTTCCAATAAAGATTGTTTCACTAGATTTATATTTTCCTGGTGAATCTTCCAGTCAGCCATTTTTATTCAGGATTTAACCTGAAGCAGACTGTGACCTTTGTCTATAGAATGTTCTATAGTGTGAGAGTAGTTTTACATACTTTCATCAGCATGTTTTCATTTTTTTAGTCTATGCACACATAAGTTATGCATAAGGGCTGGCAACCAGAGTTGGGCAAAAGGACAGAAAGGGATTAATATACTTTCCATTCACTCAAATTGCCCTGAAGCTTCTCTTTCCCTATAGTAAACCTTCCCTTCCACCCCGATCACCTCCTCTCATTGTAGTGGCAGCTGAATTCTTCTCTCGCAATAAAGACCTCCTCCTTTTCCTTCTTAGCTTTTGTCTCTATTTCAGCATCATCACATCAGACCCAGTAAACTCCTTCCAGCCTTCCTCATCCAGCACCTGTTCTGCCACCACTGCCTGCATCACCTGAAAGCCTGGAGCTGGCTCTACCAACAGCCTTTTGACTATAACATTTGTACATAAACTTTGTCATACTTTGCAACATAATTGCTGATAATAGCTGGTTGTGTAGGCACTACGCACATGTGCGCCTATATTTAATTATACACATTAGTCAAGTATTGCTTAGATCCCAAAAGAAAAATATTTGAACACGGGCAGCATACTACCATCTGGGATAACAGCGTGGAATCTGTGGCAGCCGTTTCCAACTGGAGGAGAGTCTAAAGGCCTAAAGGGTTGTTAATACTTCAATTACAATATTCCACCAATTTAAGAAAAAAAAAAAAAGATAGACACCCAAACTCAGAATTTAACAGATGTTAAACCCCTTTACCCTGCAGAATTCTGGAGCTACAAATCCCAGTTTGCTACATCCAAGAACAGGACTGCAGATGTTGAGGAGCAGGCTCAGGGGAGGAATGGCGTGTCTTAGAGTTTCTTGTTTGCATGGAACATAGGGTTGGGAATCTGATGCACCTGATTTCATAAACACTGATAGCAATGAAAAAAGTTACTTGTGATCATGCATTCAGAGCTCAACTCAGGGGCAATACTGGAACACCAGTTGTCCTCAAGTAATTTCTTGGCTCATTGAGTAACTGTACATGGTCAAATGATTTAACTTCCCAGTTAATTTGCACAATATAGAGGCATTTAATTAAATAAATATTAATAAATTGCACACACTATGTAGACATTAAACCACTCTTTCATTTCATTTTCAAGTGAAGCAACTAGTTGTTCCTGGAAGAAAAACTGGGCAGAGATTTAGTAATAATTCACTGCAAAGGTTGCTTTCAAAGGACATTACGAAAAATATTGCTTCAGATTTGGCTATCTTCATTTTACATTTTTCAGTACTACCTAAAAGGTGTTGTTTCTTTAGATCCTTCCATTGTCATCACAAGGTATGCAGCACATACACTTCAATGCATCTTGGTGGTAGGGTATAATGACAGCTGTACAGTTTCTTCAGGTACTTCAGGCAGTTCTTCAGAGCTTCAGACACTTTCATCTGAAAGAAAGAATTAAGATACAGTTAAAACAATAATTATGTCTTAGATCTACAAGTATACCACAAGATGCCTCCCCGGTTAAGTGGTCTGAAACACCAGAGCCTAATGCAGTCATTCTCCATCATTTTCATTTGGTAAGGCATGGAAACACACTGCTACAAAAACTTTTTGCTAAAATAATCCTGAGAAGATCCTGCTCTCTTCTCTGAAAATAGTACTTCAATCAGATCCACAACATCTCAGATTCTTCCTATATATTTTAAAGTCATAACCAAGAAAGTAAAGCATCCCCAGTAATTTTGTCTGCTTATGGACTAACATTGCCCTTTGGAAAGTACCGTTTCTTTCTGTTGGCTGTGTAAGCAGACAAGTGGAGTCCAAAGACTCAGGTTAGATTCCCATCTTTGTTCATATTGCATGGTGAGTTAATCATTAGGAAGAGGATCCACACAAATCAGCAAGAGGAGCAGGGTATTGCATAAAAGTAGTGTGAGAGCTATTACTTATTGCCAGCCATGAACTCCCCCTGGAAAAGGCATTTAGCTGTGTCAGTCATTTCTCACAAAATGCACTTGAAAGATCTGAATTAAAATCTTCTTACTTTTGGAAAAGGGATCTAAAGACAGATTTCCTAAGCTGCTTCATTATTGCACTCTATTTTAAGGTACTGTTCTCATAATCTTACCCAAAGTCATTCCCCTCTATAAATCATAGACATTGGGTCAAGAGACATGAGAATGGCTAACACAGGTTTGTGCTTTGATGTATATTGGATTATTTACAAAATAGCAGGAGTCTGAATAGAAAAGAGTGTGCAGAACACACGCTGGATGTCTTCTTTGCAGCATAGGCATGTTCTCAGAATTGCCAGTCCCTGTAGACAAATACATGGAGACAAAACACCAAAGATCTCTTAAAAGTACAACTATAAAAAATGCATAGTCAGCAGAGATATGTATAACTAGGGATTTAGGCATACACAGGATTAAGCAGCAGCCATGAGAGAAGGGGTTGTGAGTTCTTTCTGGTGTCTTGTGTTAAGCACTTAAAGAATTTAATAACACTTAGGTACAAATACTAAAATGACTCTGGACCTAGATTGTTTGAAATGGGAGCAAAAAATCATAAGTTCCTCTCCCTTAGCAGAACACAGGAAGTTATTTAAGGAACCTTAATCTTAAAAATTGTGGCGAAGGTTCACCTTGGAAGGTAAAACAGAGAAATTTGTAATTGCTCTCAAAAAATTAAATTGAAAACTAAGACAGAGGAGAGTCTTGAAGACTACTCTATTTTGTATATCTGGGCATTTTTCTGAATTCTGTTAGACACACCCTCCTCCACTCTGGATTCTCAGTCAAAACTCATTCTTTCAAGTACACCTATAATTCTTTTCTCAAAGCCAGAGGTTTCTGTATGAGAATCAGCTTGCAAAATATTTCATCTTGAAATCTAGTAACATGCTAATGCTAGGGATGAAACTCTAGCTGCCACAATGAACGGATGAATTAATTAATAGTGCATTGAGTAAATTTAGGCTTTTTATGAAGGTATTATATCATAATTTAGGCTTAGTAATCATGAAATTGTATCATTGAGCTGGGAATTGGTTCTGTCACAGACTGTAGACAAGGGAAAACATGCAGACTGTGAATCAAAAACTATGTCTACCTTGTAACTCTGTTTAAAGACTACGGATAAGCTGTCTGATCTATAGCATAGGTGACTTTCCAGTACCACAGAGGTGGAAAAGATTAGTTTATCTGAAAAGATGGGGAATGACAGCTCCATCTAAACTGGTTTGGCTTCACTCTTATGCAACTATCACCGTTACAGTTAATTAATAAAAAGGAGTAAGAAGTTACCTTCCTTTAGCATAGGTGATTAAAAAAAATCACTACTGAGACTACTATCATTGGTCTACTGCAACATTATTTTCCAGGTGAAATAATGATGTCCATGGTTACAGGTTAAGGACGCCATCAAAAACATTACAGAAGTATCATTTGTAAAATCAAACATTCACGGAGAAAAAAAATAGACAATTAATATTTTCCTCTTTAAATAGTTTTTAATAACAATTATAAAAGCAACATGACCATACTTCTAAAAAGTATATGCATAATTTTCCCCAAAGAAATTTTAAATTTATTTTTTCTTTATTCTGAACACTTTTCCAATCTGATACCAACTTTAATTTTATATTATTCTCAAAATTATAGCATGCCCTTTTTCAATACTTGTTGCAATGATTTCAAATAAAGCTTAACTAATTGTTCTGATCAAATAAAGTCTTGGCTTTACTGCCACAGTTTCATATTAAGAGCTCATAATTTTTCCATTAAAACAAATCGCTATTTTATTAATAGCTCTTAGATACAATTCAGGAAAAATACTGGTGAAATTTTAAAGAGAAATCTTAAAAATTAGTTTATTCCCAGTATGTACACCATATGCTTGATTTAATGAGGAAATGAAAGTATGGGTTATGTATTTCATCTGACCTTCGTTAGACGAAAACAGTTAACTACCTTCATAAGCAAAAAATGTGTTGACCATTCCACCCATTTCGATCTTGATGCCCTGGAAAAGCTGGCTTATAACTTCATAATATGGAATTGATGTCACATGAAAGGACATAGAGATTGTCCAGTTGCTTATTAGTGATAGTCATGAAAACTACATGGTTCTAGGAAATATTTTAAACAAAAACAAAACCAAAAACTGACCAAGAACACTTAAGGAATAAGTTACACAGAAGATTTTTGTTTGGTGTCACAGATTTTTTTTTTTTATATTCTAAAAATTAGGCAGAATCCTAATCCTATGAAACTCTAGAGAACGTAAAGATTTTACCTTGTATGCATGCACTGAATTTATGATTCTGTAGTTCAATATTGCAGAAAATTAATATGCGAAGACATAGACCAGTCACAACTTATCAGGAGAAAGAGATCCAACCCAAGAATGGTACTGCATTACACATTCCTTTACCTCTACCCCCTAATTTATGGTCATTGGCTCAATCCTGAGTGGTCCTAAAAGCCCACAACTGTTACACTGCAGGGTAAAAAGAGGGCAATTTAAACTCAGGTTTCCAACTAAGGCTGTGTGTTTATCCTACTAGAAATTACACTCGTCAAGATCATATTCCAACAAGTTGAAATGTAAGTTTCTTCCCGTGATGTTTTAAACCACAGGACTAGAGGTTATCACACAAGGTTATAGGAGATTTAGCTGGGTGAAGCAGCTGAGAATCAGAAGTTAAATAAAAATCAGGAATCACTGTGGTAATATATGCAGGTGCCAAATGTACCTATACTGAACTGCTATTTAAAAGAACAGCAAAAAAAAAAAAAAAGGTTGATAACAAACCTAACCAAAATACTTCAGCTTGCACAAATTTACCTCAGTTGAAATATTGCATTTATATGTTCCTTAGTGGGAGAAAGACCTTAGATAAAAATATAAAATTTTCTGATGACAATTATGAGCTTTTGTAGAAATTGCATGTTTCTTGTTAACTGTTTTCCATTGTGAATGTTTGGTTTGAAGATATTTTTGTGATAATGAATGCCAACAATATTTCTTATCACAGTTTTATAAAATACAATACAGTTTGTAATATTATAGCAATATTAGAAGAAGAAATTTATACATTAGGTGTACTATAATCTCTTTGCGCTGTACACTGGCAATTATCCTCTACATTATAACAAGCTTTAAAAGGTATCATATAAAACAGTAGAATAAATATACACACTCATTCCCAGATTACTGCTGTCTATTTGCCACATTGCTATTCCTTTTAATTATTTTACTTTCTCTTGTTATTTCAGTATTGCTTTAGTTATTAACTTTTATTAGACGAGACAACTACTCTTCATGAATGACTCTGGTCAGATCTGCCTTTATAATGACCCTTCACGCCCCAAGTTGGGCGCTAGAAAGAACTGTAGTGGTTCAACCCCAGCTAGCAAGTAGGTACCACACAGCCATCCACTCACCCCCTACTGCCCTGGTGGGATGGGGGGGAGAACTGGAAAAAAGGTAAAGCTCCTGTGTTGAGATAATAACAGTTTAATAATTGAAATAAAGATATTAATAATAACAATAAGTAATAAAGAGTAGTAAGCAATAATAATAGGAAATAAAGAGAGATAGAGAGAGGAATAAACCCCAAATAAACAAGTGATGCCCAATACAACTGCTCATCACCCATTGTTCGATAGCCAGCCCAACCCCGAGCAGTGATCGGTCCCTTCCAGGTGACTCCCCCTAGTTTATATACTGGGCATGATGTGCTGTGGTATGGAATACCCCTTTGGCTAGTTTGGGTCAGGTGTCCTGCCTCTTCTCCCTCCCGGCTTCTTGTGCCCCTCCTCACTGGCAGAGCATGAGAGACTAAAAAGTCCTTGATCAGGATACAGTGCTACTTAGCAACAGCTAAAACATCGGTGTTAACCAGCATTATTCCCAGACTAAAGCCAAGACATAGCACTGCACCAGCTACTAGGAAGAAAATTAACTCCAAAACCAGGACAAGAAGGTAAAAAAATTTGTCAGGAAACCCATAAAAATTTACAAACAGCTACACAGAAACCATGCTGGTAGGTAAGACTCTTGTCTGTGATGACAGAAGAAATCTTGAAAAATATGGAAAAGCGTGCCTGTGGAACTTTCACCATTTTGATTGTGTCTACTGCTGAAATACACAGAACCTAATAAGGACAGGTGGAAGAGAAGAACAAGTCCTGTTATTAAGCTAATGGATAATATTTCTCTGAATATGAAGAGAATAAGCAAAATATGGTCCTCTGAATTCTTTTGTTTTGGTGTGCAGCCCAGGAATATTGATTCTGAATTCAAACAAAACCATTGTGAAATTAGACATTAACTTAAACACCAGTAATACTGGAGTAAAAGTGGAAGATTTATTTATATCATTGTTACTTTGTCACAGTTTAATTACTAAGAATGAAATCCGCATATAAATTGAAGTAATTAATATTATTAAAAAATGCTGGACTCTTCAGTGATCCATTGCTACAATCTATAGTATGAAAATGAATAAACAGATTAAAAAGCACAAAGCCAGCCTACCATCAAAAATAGAAAAGCACAAGAAATCAAATAATATCAAATAAATATCATAGCTGTGATTCATGCATTCTCACTGACCCTTTGTAGGTGTATCTGGCCTGAATCTACATGAACACAAGCAACTAACTTCCAGTAAATCCAGTGGTGTTCAGACATGAAAAAAAGACTGCATTTTTAGCCAACATGATTTTCCTGTTATATGTTAAAGTCCTGGAGGAACAAAACTAGCTGCAGTGGCTTGACCTTGGCTGGATGACAAGTACCCACCTCTCCCCTCCCCCCTCCCTCCTCAGCTGTACAGGGGGAGAAAAATATGACAAAATGCTCATAATTCGAGATAAGGACAGGGAGATCACTCACCAGTTACCATCATAGGCAAAACAGATTCGACTTGGGGAAATAAATTTAATTCATTACCAATGAAATCAGAGAAAGATATTGAGAAATAAACCCAAATCTTTAAATATCTTTCCCATACCCCTCCCTTCTTCCCGGGCTCAACTTAACACATGATTTCTCTACCTTCTCCCCCCAAGCAGCACAGGGGGATGAGGAAAGGGGTTGTAGTTAGTTCACATGTATCTCTGCCGCTCCTTTCTCCTCAGGGGTAGGACTCCTCACACTCTTCCCCTGCTCCAGCCTAGGATGCCTCCACAGCAGACAGTCCTCCATGAATTTCTCCAACATGAGTCCTTCCCATGGGCTCCAGTTCTTCATGAACTACTCCAGTGTGGGTCCTTTCCACAGGGTGCAGCCCTTCAGGAACAGACTGCTCCAGCGTGGGTCCCCCACGCGGTCACAAGTCCTGCAGCAAGCCTGCTCCAGCGTGGGCTCCTCTCTCCACATGTCCACAGGTCCTACAGGTACCTGCACAGGCTTCCCACAGGATCACAGCCTCCTTCAGGCATCCCACTGCCCCCGTGTGGTGTCCTCCATGGGCTGCAGGTGGACATCTGCACTACTGTGGACCTCCCTGTGCTGCAGGGACACAGCCTACCTCACCATGGCCTACGCCATGGGCTGCAGGAGAATCTCTGCTCTGGCACTTGAACCACCTCCTCCCCCTTCTTCTTCAGTGACCTTGGTGTCTGCAGAGCTGCTTCTCTCACATATTCTCACTCCTATCCACTAGCTGCTCTTGTGCAGCAGTTTTTCCCCCTTCTTAAACATGTTATCCCAGAGGCAGTACCACTGTCACTGATGGGCTTGGCCTTGGCTGGTGGTGTGTCTGTCTTGGAGCTGGCTGGCATTGGCTCTATTGGACATGGCATCTTCTCAAAGAAACCACCCCTGAAGCTCCCCTGCTACCAAAACATTGCTGCGTGAACGTGATATATTAGCATTAGAATATTCTACTACTACTCATAATCCAGCAAAATATTAAAGGTGACATCACCCCACATAATACCTATTTTAGAACAGTTCACGTTTAAGTTACTGTCTGATTTTCAGACCATTAGCCACTGCCTGTTACTCTGCATGGTGATCCCTTCAGCAATTAAGATTTTATTTGCTTGCTTATGTTCAATAACTTTGGTGCCTTCCTTTTCACGGTCCCACCATCAGGCATGTAGTATAGTACCCAAAGTTTCACAGTTGTAACCTGGGCAAAATGGAAGCAGCAACTGAGGAGAATTAGCAAAAAAAGGTCACCTAATTTACAAGGAACAAGTAAAATCTTAGTGGCATGAAAATTTTAATTATAATTTCTTAAGCACAGCTCTGATCCTGGAGTACTGAACTGTGTAACTAGTTGCTCATGTGATTGGCTACATGCTTATTCTTTTACTTAATCAAGTTTCATTGTTGTGCCTAAGCCTCTCTGAAGAGCTTGATTTGCTCTATGTTCTGAATTCATTACCTCCAGTCTGTGCTGAATGTGTAACTTCCCACTGAAACCTGTGCTGTTTCAAGCTCTGAGCCCAAGGTTTGATAGATTTAAACTGTCAGATTGGATTGAATTAGTCTTTTTTCCTTTTTTTCTTCTTTTTTAAATACTGATTATAAGGCTGCACGTATTTGCTTTGGCTGTTTAAAGCATTACAGTCCAATGGTCCAGAGCAACCTGTGTTGGTCCTGTTCAAGTCTTTTTATGCTGCAAAAGAGTGTGCTGCACCCACATGATTTAGTAGGCCTGGTCCCTGTCCTGTGCTACTTGTAGAGACAAATCACATGGGAAAAAAAGTACTCGTGGCAGTTGAAATCATGCCAAACACCATTCCAGCAATTCAACTATCTAAATGATTGAGACCGAGATCCTGAGAACATGTCCCAGTATTATTTACTCATATAGATGTACCCATGTGTGCTAAAATGAATCTTAACATGTATGTGAATGATACATTGAACTGAACTAGATATTTGATCTTCAAGAATGGCAAGCTTGTGGCACAAAGATGTCAAATCAAATACCAGTTAAATTCTGCCCTCCTTCTGCATGTAACTGTTCTAGAAATACTGCTGGTCATTAGAAGCAAATAGCACAACATCACCACCCTCTGATTAGAAATAAATTGATAGGTAGATGAACGCTGAGGACATGGCCACAGAATGCCCTAGTAGAATATCACTGACATGCTGTTTACTAGAAAAAGGGAGTGCAGGTTTTATTTTGTCACTGGCCACCTTCTTCCACAGTAGTCCACTGGGAAGACCACATCACCTTTCAGGGTGTTTGTGAAACATTAGATGCTTAATTTTTAGATATTCTACATAAATTATCACAGATTAAGTCCACCTCAAAACACCTGTGCAAACAGAAGCATGCATCTGCTAAATTATTTCTTGTCTAAACAGAGGTTTCTATGAAGCCAGGATTCACAGCATAAAACCACATTCAAGACTTCTTAGTACCAAAGTTGCCTTGCTCAAGGCAGGGAGTATATAGTTCACAGTGTGAATATTTGTTATATTTACTATATATTTATTTAATCTAAATATCTCTGGGACTCATAGATTAAATAGTACCATATGTACATGCACTGGTTGCTGATCCTGGAGCTTACAGTCCAAATAGGCTTCCTGACACATGTGCAGAAAGCAGTGTTCAGTATAGAGACCAGCAGCCACAGACATTTTTAATAAAAATCACAGCCAGTAATGCTAGTTATTTTTCAGGAGATGTCAAATAGGTGACAAATGGTTCTGGAACACTTCTCCAGAATGTGAAAAATCTGGCTTCAGTCCATTGCTTTCATAAGGGACTGCTGTTTCTGTATAGCATACTGTTTTAAGGGGTTTTTTTGTTGTTGGTTGGGTTTTGATTTGGCTTTTGGAGGTTTTTTGTTCATTTTGCTGGCTTTTTTTTGGTTAGTTGGTTGCTTTCAGGGGGAGTTGAGTGGGTTGTTTGTTGGGGGGGACGTGTGACTTTCCTATTTTTTTTTTGTGAAGCTAGTCCTAAAATACTCAGGTTTGCCCATATATTATGCAAGGAATCTGATAATTTAACCTGGGTCTACGAGTTCCACTCGTCCAGCCACACCTTAGCCTCTGGCTGTGAATATGGGCACAAACACTATGGAAGAAAGGTGAATACGAAATTAACTAAGACAACATGGTCAGTGACAAGGAGACTATGTTAATCAAGGTACGAGACTATAAACAGCATAGAAACACTTAATTTGGTTTAGCAGCAGCTTGCTGTTAGATTTTACTTGTTGATAAATAAAGGAAAGCATTAGAGAATAGCAGATCAGGGAATTCTATTGAATCCCTGAATATGAAGGACTTGTGAAGGAGCTACTTAGTTTTAAAGCATGAAAATTGCTGTAGTGGATATGATTTAAGGTCCACTTTTCCCAGAATCCTGCTATGCGCCTTTGCTGGGAGACCTACGTTTGACCCACATTTTCTTCAGAGGACAGAAGGAATTACTTATTAAAACAGTTCTCAGGAAATCTGTGTCTTAGAAACAATTTTTACCCCCTAATTAGGTTCGCTGTAAATTCTGAGGATATAGTTTAGAAAACTGAGCTAGAGAAAAAAAAAAAAGGCATTATATGTTCTGTTGGAACTCAAATATACAAAGCACTTAGTTTTCGTGCTACACCCCTTCTTCCAATCAACAGGCTATTCTTTATCCACCCACAAGATGGCACCAGAAGCTTGACTAAGTTTAGTTCTGTTAGTGGCCACACACACCTTGACATTTTTGTTTACCCTGCATCTCTGCCTCCAAAGTACCAGAAATATAGTGTGTATGGCACAAACCCAGAAATCTGCATCTGCCAAACACTTTGAAATAACCTATAGTTTTTATTAAGAGTAAGGGCAGTACACATCTCAGTTTGATTTCTTGCATGTTAGACCAATTCTTAAAAATATTTATTTTCTAAACCTACCTCAGTCATGATTTAAAAATGCAGACTAATTCCCAGGGAAGACCATTGACACAGTAACATTTGAGTTGACTGCTTGATACTCTTTTAAAGATAGAGTAACATACATTTTACTAAACAACCCAAATTTTCATTTTAAAAGATCGTTCAAGATTGATAGAGGTTAATATCACTTTAAATTAGTTTCTTTCTAAACAGGAAAAAGTTTATAGTGTGGCTACTACAGATGAACTTAGAGCTGTGGATAATTTGTTTAGTTTCTACTTTTATTTACCAAATCTTACGAAAACATTTAGTTTCTGTAGTAATTTAAAGCATATAATGAATGTTTGTATTATTCTCCTCTGGGAATCTTGCACATAAAATTAAGTTATTTACAAATTGAAATAAGGCCCTTAAGACTTATCTATTCACTGGTATCTGTAACAAAGAGATTAACAAAGGATTCTTTTAAAATTTGAACTGTAAAAATTGTAGAAAAATCTAGCTTTTGCAAACGAAAAATTATTTACTTTGTAAACACAAGGTAAATAATTAAGTTGCAAAAATAGTCTGATTTACTTCCAAAAATCAGATGCACGTCCTTTCTTCTTACAAAAGATACAGTTTACATATATAATAAAAATATATATGAAACATATGAAACAAAGTAAGTTATGTAGACAAGCTTTGCTGTCCCTCGCGCAGAATGGTAAGAGAGCACCACTGCTCAGGAGGGCCAAACAGACTGTTCAGGAGGGACAGGCAGGGCAGGCAAGGTGGAGGAGTTGAGGCAGGGCAGGAAGATGAACAGAACTTAACTGCATTTTAGGACTTCACTCCTGATGGGCTGGATTTTGTCTTGGCAGGAGTATTTGAAGATTCACACAGTGAAAGAAGCAGCTGCATAGTAAAGTTTCTGTGTAAAGCATAATGTCCACTGTGTAGAGTAAAAGGGAATGGACTTTACAGCCCCTACCATCAGGGACGATGTGGTAGAGAGCCTGAGGGTGAGGATTAGGGGATGGAAAATAAAGATGTCCTTGTGGGTGTCTACTATCAATCACCCAGCCAGGAGGATAGCATTAGTGAGTTATTCTATAGGCAATTAGGAGAAATCTCTGGATAGATAGCCCTTGTCCTTACACAGATTTCAATTTCCCACACCTCAGCTGGGAATACCATACTGTCACTGCTGGGACAAGTAAGGCTGGTAAATTCCTGAAGTTTGTTGAAGGCAATTTCTTTTCACAAGTACTCAGTGAGCCAAATAGGAAAGGTGCCCTCCTAGACTTGCTCTTTGTGAATCAAGAAGGACTCACGGGAGATGTAACGGTAGGAGGCTGTCTTGGCCACTGTAATCCCAAAGACCTTGATTTTGAAATTTTGGGTGTCATGAGAATAAAGTTCAGCGTAATTACTACCCTGGATATCAAGTGAGCAAAATTGAAGCTGCACAGGGAGCTACTTAGCAGGGTCCCCTGGAAATGAGCTTTTGAAGACTCAGGGGTCAATGAGAGCTGTTCACTTTTAAAGAAGAACCATTTGAAAGCATAGAAGCAGCAATCCCATAGTGTCAATGGAAGTCAGCAAGTGTGGCAGAAGACCAGCTTGGAACTCCTCCTGGGACTCAGGTGAAAAAAGAAATTGTATGCCCTCTAGAGGAAAGGTTGAGCTTCTCAGGAATACCATCAAGCTGTGGCTCACACATGGAGGGAGACATCACAAAAGGCCAAAGCTCAATTAGAGATGAAACTGGCCAGTGTTCTCTCAGAAAACAACAAAAGACTTCTTGAAGTATGCTAATAGCAAGAAGAGGCCTAAGGAAAGTATCGGACTGATACTTGATGAAGATGATCACTGAAACCTGGGGATGACGACAAGACAGAGGCATTTAACGCTTATGCCATGCCTGTGTCTTCAATCTGCATGTTAGACCTGGGGCTCCCTGGTCCTGTGAGTCAGAAGACTATGGCTGCAGGAGCCGTGACTTTACATTGGTGGACACTGCAGTTGTAAGGGAGCAGTCCCTGGGTCCGGGGCTGGACATGGGCATACTGAGGAGAGTCCACCAAGGCCCCACACCACCTGGGCCCCTGGGTTCCAGAACTGAGGTCACCATCGTCTTCCATTATAACCCAGTGCTGTCCTGGCGACAGCCCTAGTGCCTGCAGCACTGAGGGTGCTCAGGCAGCACCAGTGGTACTGGGGATGCCCATCTATTGGAGAACTCCCATCCTGTGTTTTCTAACATGTTTTTTACACACGAGTCTTCTCCCGGTCCTGTCAGGATGGGCCAGTGGATCTGCTGCTGCAGGGCCAGGTAGGTGCTAGAAGGGAGCCAGCGGGCTCGGCCACTTCCTGGTTCAGTCCTTGCCACTCCTCTCTGCAGACGTGGCAGCACCCCGCGCCCGCAGCCCTGCTTGGCCCTGGGCCTGCTGCAGGTCCTGAGCGACAGCAAGGGCTCAGCCAGGGATGCTGCCAAGGACGAGGAGGAAGGGAAGACCGCCAGCTCCCTCACCTTCATCTGGCCCTGTGGCTACTGTGTCATCACCTTCTGGCGAGTCTCAGTGCCGAATTCCACCAGAGGGGTGGGCAGCACCTCTGTCCTGCCCCATGGGGCATCGTCCTGGCCCTGTGGCCATCCCCACGGGCAGGGCTGTGCCAGCACCCACCTCTGCCCACAGGCTGGGGCACAGCGGGCACTCAGGCTGTTCCTCCTCTCTTTTGACAGCTCCCAGGCAAAGGAGCTCTGGGTCAGCGCCCTCCTTGGGTAAGCCCTGCCTGGCACTGCAGCCTGGGCAGCCCATGCTCCCATCACAGGGGATGCTCCACGTGTGGCATCCATACGATGAGAAAACACGTCTTCTGAGCTGGGCAGAGGTACTCCAACATCTGCAGGCAAAGGTGCCCCCATTGCTGCAGGCAGAGGTGCCCCCACTGCTGAGTGGACACATCTGGCAGAGCTGCTTCACCCAGCTGTGTCCAGCCAACACCTGCTCAGCCC
Organism: Strigops habroptila; assembly: GCF_004027225.2. NCBI lineage: Eukaryota > Metazoa > Chordata > Aves > Psittaciformes > Psittacidae > Strigops > Strigops habroptila. The sequence continues at coordinate 83,472,422 of NC_044278.2, forward strand.
CATCCTCCCACTGCCGGGTGGTACCAGCTGTTACGGGCAGCAAGGAAGCACTCCCCAGGCTGGCAGCAGAGGGAAGAGCTGGCTTGGGTCTCACACAGCTCTTTCTCTGTCCCTTCCCTGTGCACAGACCACCTGAAGGAGAGGAGGGAGCCTGGGTCACCCAGCTGCCCTCCATCAAGCTAGTGCTCAAGTAGCTGAGTGGCCGCAATGCTGTGAGTGTCCCTCCTGCCTCTGCTCTGCCTTCAGGGGCTGCCCTAGCTCAACATCAGATGTATCGCTCCTCACCTTCTGCTCTCTTCCCCTTGCCCAGGTGACGACACTACACGCCAGCAGCCTGGAGAAGCTGCTTCAGCGCCAGGCTCCGGTAAGGGTCACTTGTGGTGCAATCTCACCCATCCCCACCTCTCACACACAGCCAGGGGCTGAGTCAGCTCGCTGGCGGCCCTTTCTGCTGTGGGGCCGCTTGGTGAGTGCAGCACATTTTTTGCAGGTGCCAAGCAGCTGATGCTTCCCATCCCCTCTGGCAGTGAAGGCAGATGTGGCCACGTGGCTGGTGAGTTTGGAGAAGACAGGGGCAGGATGGCCCTTCTCTCCTGTTCTTGCAGGCGGGCACGCATGCTGTGATGGGGCTGCTGCTGCCCTTCCCGCAGGGCATATCCATCCCCATTGCTCTGCGGCAGGAGAGAGCTGAGCCCCGGGGTCCCTCATTCCCAAACGACGATGCCTCTGTTGCACCCTTAGTGGCAGGGGGACAGCACTGAGGGAGTCTGGGAGTGCTCTCCTAGTGCTTCTCCTTCACGGCTCTTTGCTCTGTTTCTCTTGGCAGCAGGTGGGACCCACAGGAGCAGGAGGAGGCTACCCTAGCCATTTGCATGGCCAAGGACCTCGGCTGCAGCAGAGACGCTGGGGCCATTGGGCTCTGTTGGCCGGGTGGCTCTCTTTGGCCAGCCCCTGGCAGCTCTCTGCAGCCAGGACAGCATGCTGCCTCAGCCCATCCAGGTAAGCCAGCCTGGCCAGGAGGTCTCTGTCTCCATCCCATCCCATCCCATCCCATCCCATCCCATCCTGCTGGCTCCTCCAGAGAGGGGCTGTCCCTAGCACCTGCCCCAGGGCCTGTCTCCACCCCAGCAACTGTTCTCCTCTGCCCCTTCAGGACGTGCTGGCTCTGCTGAACAAGCACGGGCCATCCACGGAGGGGATCTTCCAGCAGGCAGCCAGTGAGCGCATCTCCCGAGAGATCAGAGAGGCCCTTGACAGTGGACTGGAGGTCCACCTCCAAAGCCAGCCTGTGCTGCTGCTGGCTGTCATCTTCAAGGTGAGCCCGGCTGACCTGAAGCCCAGCAGCTCCTGGCTTTCTTGGTGCTGATGGGCACCTGCAAGAGCACAACTGGAAACCCAGCCACTCGCCCATGAGCCAGAGGGCTGGGGATGCTGTGGGTGCTCCTGGAGGCAGTGGCCAAAGACTCATGCGGAGCCCTTGTCACTGCAGGACCTCCTCCGCAAGATCCCCTCCAAGCACCTCGACAACCACCTCTACAAGGAGTGGATGAGTGCCCTGGAGAAGATCAGCAGGCAGGAGAGGCTGGCAGCACTGAAAGAATAAGTAAGCGTGGCAGCAGCCTGCCTGCTCTGCAGGGACTGGTGCAGGCCAGGACTTGGCTGCAAAGCAATGGCCTGCCTGAAATAGCCATGGCTTCTGCAAGCCACCTTCTGCTGCTGTGGGGTTTATGTCTGGGGGGAAAGGGGCCCACAAAAGCATTTCTCTCCATGGAGCACTTCGTGCAGGCACTGGGGGTTGCTCCAACAAGGGCCCCTTTCTGAAGGGCATGGAGGGAGGGAGGTGGCTGTTTCTCAGCGCAGGCAGTCCCTCTGCTGTAGACCAGGTGGTGGCCTTGGGTGAGACCAGCCTGGGAGACCTGGGCTGTCAACACCGACTTCCTTAGCGTTGTGTTCCTGTTCCCTCAGGGTAGCCAACAAGTTACCCAAGGCCAAGCTCCTCCTGCTCTGGCACTTGCTGTCCCTGCTCGGGAAGATCAGTGGGAATGTGGCCACTAGCAAGATGACTGCCAGCAATCTGGCCATCTGCCTGGTGCCAAGCTTGCGCAGCCCACGCCATGAGCTGCCCCTTGATGACCTGGTGCAGGAGATGGGGAAGGTACACTGTGTTCACCGGCCAGCTACAGCCCCCCAGGCCCAGCTTTGCTGCTCAGATGGCCCTGGCTGCCTCCTCTCATCAGCAAAGCCGTGGGGCAGCAGCCAGGAAGAGCAGCCCTACGGCTGCACCTTCCTGCACAGAAGCGTAGGTCAGGCTGGGAAAGGCTGTTTGAGCCCGTACCAGACACCTCAGTGAAACCAGTGGTTTGCTGTGTGCAGGTGACACAGCCAGTGGAGTTCCTCATCGACCACCACGAGGAACTCCTTCGGGAGGAGGTGGCTGGGCTGGCCAGCGAGGGGGACAAGGAGCACCAGCACCGCGAGCAGAGCCAGAAACAGCAGAGGTATGTGAAGTGCACAGACAGCGTGACAACAAAAGCCTCCCCCCTCAGAAGGTGGGGCTGCTGCTGCAGGGACAAGCACGGTCATCCCCCAGCCTGCAGCTCTGCCAAAGTGCCAAGCAAGGCTGATGCAGGTTTGCCATCCCGCTTTGTGTGGTGATCCCACCACAGCTGGCTCAGCCGAGCTGAGCAAACCCATCCAAGGGATGTGCCTTTCACAGCTAAGGTAGCAATTGGGCAGGAAGGTCCTTGGCCCCTGCTAAATTACACATTCCCATTGCAGGTGCCTTCCGTCACTCCCAAGTGCCACTTCCCGTCACACACCGGAAGAGATTTTCTGGGGAAAGAATGTAAAACTACCTAGCTTTGCTTGGTTCAAGGTAATCATGGCTTCACCTAGCTAACAATACTATTGAATGGAAAGGTTGCCAGGCTCTTCACAAGGCAGCAGGAAGCAAAGACCAATCTGTGAAGAGGGGAGTGACGGGCAACTGATCAGGAAGAGGAGAGGTTGGCAACCGAGATCTCAGGGATGAGCAACTGAGGAAATCCAAGCACGGGAAGAAGAACGAGGAGCCCGGGTATGTAGCAGACCCTGTTTTCCATCTTTCAAAGATCATCGAGCCAAACTGTTACCCCAGGACTGTCAAGCCCACCACTAAACCATGTCACTAAGGGCAATCTGATCTCCCCTCATGGCTGCCCCTCATGATCTCCAGCCACAGCCTCCCCTCATCTGCCCCTCATAGTGGCCCACATTACATGGCTGCTGCCCCTACCCCTCACCGTCTCCCCTTCTTTCCTCTCACGATCTTCCCTCATAGCCCGTGTCTGGCCCTGCTCTCACCTCACGATCTCCCCTCACCCCTCACAGTCACCTCTCCTGTCCCCCCATGATTTCCCCTCATGGCTGCCTCTCCTGTCCCCTCACGACTGCCCCACCTCTCTCCTCATGATCTTCCATTATGGCTGCCCCTGCTCTCCCCTCACGATCTCCCCTCAGCTCTCATGGCTGTCCCCTCACAATCTCCCCTCATCCCTCATGGCTGCCTTTCCTGTCCCCTCATGACTGCCCCGGCTTTCCCGTCATGATCTTCCCTTGTGGCCACCCCTGCTGTCCCCTCTTCTCCTCTCACCCCTCAGTGCTGCCTCTCCTGTCCCCTCACGATCTCCCCTTACCCCTCATGGCTGCCCCTGCTCTCCCCTCATGATCGCCCCACCTCTCTTCTCATGATCTTCTCTCATGGCCGCCCCTGCTCTCCCCTCACACCTCACGAAGCTCTAGTTGCATTTACCTGTTGGAATTTGTAACAACCTTCCATTTATACCAAAAACATTTTAGAAACATTTAAGCATATCATCTCAGAAAACTGTGAGAAAGCAATGTACTATATTCCTGAAGTAGTCTGTGTCACAGAATGGGAAACATAGAATAAATGCAAAAATTGCTAGATTTAAGCCATCAAAGCTTTCCCTAACATGGGAGTTAGACAGTACTGAAGTACTTGAATTCAAAACAATGACTCAGCCAGCCCGCTTACAGGTTCAGACTAACCTCAAGGGGATTTTAAATTAACTGGCAGCTCCTCTCTGGACAGCACAGACCTCACAACAACTAAATTTAGGTATATTTGTGCTAGTGCTCCAAACTCAATTGCTAGAAACTCAACTCCTACTTTAAGTAGGAGTTTCTAGTATCAAACTTTAAGTTTCAAAGTCTAGTATCAAACTTTAAGTATCAAAGCCATACAGAGACAGCACAAGATATTGCTTAAGTCCACAGGGGAACCCAAGACTCCTGTGTACAGAGCATTCCTAACGTATAGTGACAGCCCTAAGTTCAGCAAGACATACAGCAGTCACAATCACTTTACAAAGGACATATGTTGGCACTGCCCCCACCAGCTAGCTTTTATATGATGGTCTATTGTTGACACTAGTTACCCAGCAGGCAGGAGACATGGATTCTGAATCCTCCACAGCATGACAACAGGTAGGGAAACACTAAGCTTTCATCCTCCAGATAGGCTAGAACAGGGACGCTCTTAAACTGAAGCAGTCCCATTTTGAGATTCAAATTTCATGTCAACCTCCTGGCAGGATGCATTGTGGATATGTGCTTCTGTTTCACAAAAGGAATTGAATAAAAGAGGAGTTGGACCAGAGAATATAGTGAAGGAATTTCATCCCAAAATATATACTATTCAAATGAATAATCTAAACATTTCGCTAAAATTATGTTAGTGAGGCTTAGTGCAGTGAGAAGCTCAGAAGGATATCAAGCTAGTCCAAAAATACCTAGAGATCTCCAGTATTCAACATGCAGATACACGTTTAAGAAATTTAGGGACAGAGTAAAAAAACCCTAAATAATTATTAGCCTGCAAATGCATAAATGCCTGGTCAGAGAGTGAAATCACTGACTAGAAAGAACACTGTGTGGAAGTGCCTGTACTGCTTTGTAGTATAGCAATGTCTCTTACAGCTACCCTATATGGGGAATGCTCAGGTAGGATTCACAACATCTCTCAGCTGTAAAGACTGGAAGCTGCATGGACTTGTGAAGCTGCACAATAAAGCTAATGGTGCAAGAACTCTGTCAATGAGAGACACTGAACCCTTGTCTCCAGAGCTCCGAATTCACTTCCCACATATGGAAAGATAGCAACGATAAAAACATTATTCATTTTTAGGTTGCATTATCTCTCCCCACCCACCCTCTCCCTTTTTCTCCTTTTCAGTATTTAGAAATAATTTTCAAGAATATATTCTGGTTTTAAGTTTTGGCAAAAATGTAATTTTTATATCTAATATTTAAAAAATGTATCAGGTTATTCCTTATGAGAGGAGATGTGTTTAAAGATTCTCTTTTCAGTTCAGTGCTCTCTTTTAAAAATGTGAAGTCAAGCTGCAATACCTTTGTAACAGATATGTTTCACAATCTGGGATTATTTTCTACAAGTTTCAAGTAGTGTTTGGCATGTAAATCTATTAAACATCTTTAGCACCTCTGAAAATCTTTCCTTCCCTTTGATTATCTTGTTTTAAAATTTTATTAAAGCATTACCAGGAGACTGGGAACAAAAAGAACATTTGACCAGAATGGCTAGAAAGCCCCTGAGTTTTGTCTCTTGTATTTTTGATTTCATTGTGCAATTTTTTTGATAACAATTAGAGATGCCAAATTCTTCCTTATCCTGCAAGTTCTTCCTATAAAGTGGTTACAATAATAGGATATCCTGATTTTTATGGTTTGAAGGCAGGAAGATATCTACGGAGACTGAGCTCAAACCACAACAGCTACCAATACATTGCTGTGTTCTAGGAAATTTTGGGGGTTACCAGTGGAAGAGTTCTTCTTACTTTGAGCCTGTGTAACAAATTTCAGAATGGTCTGAGCAAACTTTAACATTATGCAGAGTATGTTAAAATGGTAAAGCACTTGCTGTGTTGCCCTGTTCCATAAAATTATTAGAGCTAGAGTGCAAGCAGAGACTTGGAGATGATGGTCCTCTTTCTTTCGGATTACTGCTAACTCCAGGTGAATTAAAACAGGTCAGAAATACTAGTGTTCCCCACATCCAGAATAGACAAAAATCGATATATTTATAGTAAAAATTTTGCTGATTATGCAAATAGAAGAATTTGAAGAGTAAGATTACTTAAGCTATTTATACCAAGACTAAATCTGACTTTCCTTTCTGTCCAACCATCTGGCTTATCAACCCTGACCAGAAACAGTCCTTGTTCTATGACAACAAATATTACTGCATGAAATCAGATGTGACCCTATTCGTGAATTAACATGTTTTTCATGCCGTAAAGTGTAAAATTCTACTCTTTTTCTTCAGTGACCATAGATACTGCTTTTTTATCAGGTAGATTTCTAGCAAATTGGACTAGTTTAATATGGGGCTAACAAGTATTAGAGCTGATTCAAAGTGGAGGTGGGGTGTGCCTGTCCACACAGTAGGGGAAGCTAAGGACTCATGCGTTTTTTCAGTAGGAAAACATGCAGATTCTGGCTTCTTATGTGACTGAATCTTCATTTTGCATTTTTCTGTTTGAAGTGTTTCCGACCACTGAACATTACATTTTCTTTCTCCATATGGACTGACACGTACATGTGGTGCAAGCACCTAAAACTTGCTTGCTGTGGAACTAGCAAAACATATGAATTCTGAACATTCTGAATCTCAGAAAATGTGTTCATGGTTATGGATAGATGCCTGCTAAATCACCCACTGTATGTCATTGTTCACTCTAAATCTGATGGGCTAGCAACTCACAGCTGGCTTTTATTGGGGTGTTCATGATAAAGTTCAATTAAAATTAAATTAGGTACTATGAATTTTAAATTGTGTGAATAATGACACGATTAGAATATTAATGGCATTTGTATCAAATGGTGTAAATGTGTGACAATATACTTCCTGCCTGCTAGTACCTAACCTTTTTGTCATCGTTGCCAACTGTCACAGCCTTCACCCTTTCTGTCACCAGGCTGATGACAGGAGAAATTTACTCCCCAACTTGGAACTGTCTGATTAACCCTTGCATACTGCTGGCTGCTGAGGCAGCTGTGGATTCTCATCCTGTTTGTATGACAATCTACTGCTTAATGTCAATCAGATGATACTATTTCATGAAATAATGAGGAAATACAAATAATTAATAACTTTGCAACAGAAAAGATATACTTACACAAATACTATGTTTAACGAATGCATCTGTGCTTATCTCATGGACAGTTTCAGAAATAGGTGGGAGGCAATTTTACAACATCCGACTAACTGCTCTCACTTTTGAGTCCCCTGACTCAGGATTCTTTTCTGCAGCGGCTAAAGAGGAGTTGTGAGAAAAGTCCTGTTTCTGTATATTCTGCAGTCTTCTGCTCAAAGACAAAGCAAATGTAAAATATTCCAAATCCAGTGATGAGAACTATATACCCATCATTGACTAATTTAGCAATAAACTTTTAAAATGGTCCCATTTTTTAATAAACAGATTTTTTGTTGATGAACGCACACAGACCACATCCATAGGTCTGAGAAGTTTCTGTAAAAATGCTAAAAACATGTGAAACTCTCCCAGTTTAAAGTGAAAATTGGGGGGTGGGGGTGGGAAATCAAGGCAAGTTTTACAAATGTTTTTGCGGAGTTGGCAAAGCTGTTACTGTAGCTTTAAGGCTGTTGCTACACCCCTGTGTAGCCACAGGGGTTTTAAGACTGACTTTGCACTCTTATTTTTGGCTTTGAAACAGAACAGGTAATAAGTGGTGATTTGTTGAAGGAATAAGCACTGGTGACCTCATAAACAATCTATAAAGTTTATAAATTGAGTTCCATTTTGTGTTTCACCTTCTTCATAACAGTTATCAAGGAACTAAATTTATTAAGTCAAAACCACTTCAATCTTAGCAGCTTTATCCACTTGCTGGTTGTTCTGGTGTTCCTCAGTGGCCCGACTCTTGGGTACATGAGCATCTATGTGGCATACCTTCATCACCATGTTCTGCACCTGAGCAGCGATATCTTGCCACAATGCAGCAGCCCAGATGGGTTTACTTCTGCGTTGCCAGTTGCTCTGCTTCCATTGCTGCAACCACCCCCCCAGGGCATTTGCCACCATCCGTGAGTCAGTATAGAGATAAAGTACTGGCCATTTTTCTCATTCAGCAATGTCCAAGGCCAGCTGGATGGCTTTCGCCTCTGCAAACTGACTCGATTCTCCCTCTCCTTCAGCAGTTTCTGCAACTTGTCACAGGGGACTCCACACAGCTGCCTTCCATCTCCGATGCTTTCCCACAATACAGCAGGACCCATCAGTAAACAAGGCATATAGCCTTTCACTCTCTGACAGTTCATTATAGGGTGGGGCCTCTTCAGCACGCATCACCTCCTCTTCTGGTGACATCCCAAAATCTCTTTGCTCTCTGGCCAGTCTATGATGACTTCTAGAATTCCTGGACGACTGGGATTTCCTATTTGAGCTCGTTGTGTAATTAGTGTGGCCCACCTACTCCATGTAGCATCAGTTGCATGATGTGTAGAGGAGACCTTGCCTTTGAACATCCAGCCCAGCACAGGCAACTGGGGTGCCAGGAGGAGCTGCGCTTCAGTTCCAATCACTTCTGAAGCAGCTCGAACCCCTTCATAGGCTGCCAGTATCTCTTTGTCAGTGGGAGTATAGCTGGCCTCGGATCCTTTATACCCCCAACTCCAAAAGCCGAGGGGTCGACCTCGAGTCTCCCCTGGAGCTTTCTGCCAGAGGCTCCAGGTAGGACCATTCCCCCCGGCTGCAGTATAGAGCACATTTTTCACATCTGGCCCGGCCTGGACTGGTCCAAGGGCTACTGCATGAACTATTTCTCATTTAATTTGTTCAAAGGCTTGTTGTTGCTTAGGGCCCCATTTGAAATCATTCTTCTTCTATTGCTGAGGTATCTCCAGAGAGAACGCCTTTAATACCGGAGCAGAGGGAAGCACAGCGTCCAGGAGCCTCAGTTCGGAGTGGCAAGAGCGACCGAGGGAGCCTCAAGTCCTCGACAGGACTTGCCCAGCACCCGGCAGCTCAGCTCACACGAGCAGCTGACTCACAGGGGGCGGCACCAGGAGTGACGGCACCAGCCCTCAGTGGGTAAAAACCCATCCCAGGGAGCGCGGCGACCAGGGCGGGCAAAGAGGGCATGGCGCAACAGTTCGCGCAGCAGTTCGCACAGGCAGGGCGAGCGGGCAGTTCGCGGGATGGTGAGCACTTGCCTTGGGACCAGGGCCCGCTCTGGGAGCTCTGCCCCGGCGGTGGCCAGCGTAGGCACCCAGACAGAGCCGATGAGAGGGGAGGCTGTGGCACAGACCTTGGAGTGTAGAAAGTGCCTCGACTGGTCTCCTGAGGCGAGGGTGCACAATGGACACGGCTGCACTCGGTGCGCCCTGGTGGAGGTCCTCCTGCAGCAGGTGGCTGAGCTGCGAGAGGCTGTTGAAGAGCTAAAAGATGCCAAGGAAGCTGAGAGGAAGCTGGGCTGCTTGCTCCAGGCCCAAACTGTGCAGGGGCGGCAAACGTCCAGCATTGCTCACATAGGAAAGAAGGAGGGCAGCAACCCAGGAAGCTGGGAATTAGTCACGAGAAAAACTAACAAAAAAAGGAGGAAGAGGACATTTAACAACAAGGGGCTTCCTCCTAAATCTGATGTCCCCACACAGAAACGCTTCGCAGTTCTGCAGGGGGCTAATGAGAAAGCACCCACCACACCTAATGAGCATCCTGCTGATGCACCAGTAAAGAGGATCGCTACTGGTGCCTCCAGGAAAAAGCGGAGGGTCATAGTAGTAGGGGACTCTACTTTGAAAGGCACGGAGGCACTCATCTGCCGGCCTGATCCAGTCTCGAGAGAGGTGTGTTGCCTGCCAGGGGCTCGGATCAGGGATGTTGCTGAGAGGCTGCCTGCTCTAGTAAGTCCTGCTGACTATTACCCCCTTCTAGTGGTCCATGTGGGTGCTAGAGATATAGATAGCAGTAGCCTGGAGAACATTAAGAAGGACTACAGAGCCCTGGGAGAGGTGGTTAGGGGCTCTGGAGCTCAGGTAGTTTTTTCATCGATTCTCCAGGACAAAGGGGAGGACCTTAAAAAAGCTAGGCACGTTTGGCAGGTTAATAAATGGTTAGAATGCTGGTGCCATAGTCAGGGGTTTGGCTATTTAGAACATAGGGCTCCATTTGGGAGGCCAGATCTAGTGGAGGCTGGTGGAGCTGGTCTGACAAAGAAGGGGAAGAGCTGTTTTGGTAGGAGGCTTGCCAGGCTGGTCAAGAAAGCTTTAAACTAGATGTGTTGGGGGAGGGGAGCATTGATCCATCCCAACACTCCCAGTCAGTTGCCAGCACCTGTAATAAGTGCTTGGAGCAATATAGAGATGTTCAAGCTGCCCCAGCCATTGAGTCGGCTGCATTTTGAGCTCGGCTAAGGTGCCTCTATACAAACACCCGTAGTATGGGGAACAAGCAAGAGGAATTAGAGATGTGTGCAAGGCTACGGGAATGTGATGTCATTGGTATCACAGAAACATAGTGGGATGGCTCCTATGACTGGAGTGTTGGAATGGAAGGTTACAGGCTGTTAAGAAAAGACAGGCCAGGCAGACGGGGAGAGGGCATTGCTATCTATGTCAGTGATAGGCTAGAGAGTATGGAACTCTGTCTGGGGATGGGTGATGAGGTAACAGAGTGTTTGTGGGTCAGGATCAAAGGGAAAACAGCAACAGGGGACATTACGGTGGGGATCTGTTACAGGCCGCCTGATCAAGAGGACTCTGTGGATGAAGCGCTCTACAGACAGATAGGAGCAGCCTCACGCTCGCAGGCCCTTGTCCTCATGGGGGACTTCAACCATCCTGACATCTGTTGGAAGGATGGTACGGCCCGGCACAAGCAATCCAGGAGGTTCCTAGACTGTGTGAAAGACAACTTCCTCTTTCAAGCAATAGAGGAGCCAACAAGGAGAGGTGCCATGCTGGACCTCGTGCTCACCAACAGGGAGGGACTGGTTGGAAATATGACGCTCCAGGGCAGCCTTGGCTCTAGTGATCACGAGATGGTTGAGTTTGAGATCCTCAGGACAGTGAGAAGAGCATGCAAAAAGCTCACTGCCCTCGACTTCAAGAAAGCAGACTTTGGCCTCTTCAGGAACCTCCTTAGTAAGGTTTCATGGGATACAGTCCTAGAGGGCAGGGGGGCCCAAGACTGCTGGTCAATATTCAAGGATCACCTGCTACGTGCTCAAGAGTGTTGCATCCCGACTAGAAGAAAGTGCAGTAGGAGGGCCAGGAGACCTCCATGGATGGACAAGGAGCTGCTGAGGAAACTTAGAGGGAAAAAAGAAGCTTATAGAAGGTGGAAGCGAGGACAGGCAGCCTGGGAAGAATATAGGAGCATTGCCCGAGAAGCTAGGGACCAGGTTAGGAAAGCTAAGGCCCAGCTAGAATTAAGTTTGGCAAGGGATGTAAAAGATAACAGGAAAGGATTCTATAGATATGTAGCAAATAAAAGACAGACTAGGGACAATGTGGGCCCTCTCCAGAAGCTATCAGGAGAACTGGCTACCATGGATTTGGAGAAGGCTGAGGTTCTTAATGACTTCTTTGCCTCCATCTTCACCAGCAAATGCTCTGACCACACCACCCGAGTCTTGGAAAGCAGATGCAGGGACTGTGAAAATGAAGACCTTATGCCCACTGTAGGAGAGGATCAGGTTCGAGACCATCTTAAGAACCTGAACGTGCACAAGTCCATGGGACCTGATGAAATGCATCCACAGGTCCTGAAGGAGCTGGCGAATGAAGTTGCTAAACCACTGTCCATCATATTTGAAAAATCCTGGCAGTCAGGTGAACTTCCTGGAAGAAGGGGAATATAACCCCCATTTTCAAGAAGGGGAAGATGGAAGACCCGGGCAACTACAGACCAGTCAGTCTCACATCTGTGCCTGGCAAAATCTTGGAACAGTTTCTCCTGGAAAACATGCTAAGGCACATGAAAAACAATGAAGTGCTTGGTGACAGCCAACATGGCTTCACTAAGGGGAAATCCTGCCTGACCAATTTGGTGGCCTTCTATGATGGAGCCACAGAACTGATGGACAGGGGCAGAGCAGTTGACGTCATCTACCTGGACTTGTGCAAAGCGTTCGACACTGTCCCGCATGACATCCTTGTCTCTAAATTGGAGAGACATCAATTTGATAGATGGACCACTCGGTGGATCAAAAACTGGCACGACGGTCGCACGCAAAGACTTGTGGTAAATGGCTTGATGTCCAGTTGGAAAGCAGTAACGAGTGGTGTCCCTCACGGATCGGTGTTGGGACCGGTCCTGTTCAACATCTTTGTCGGCGACATGGACAGTGGGATTGAGTGCGCCCTCAGCAAGTTTGCCGACGACACCAAGCTGTGTGGTTCAGTCGATACGCTGGAGGGAAGGGATGCCATCCAGAGGGACCTTGACACGCTTGTGAGGTGGGCTGATGCCAACCTTATGAAGTTTAACCAAGCCAAGTGTAAGGTCCTGCACCTGGGTCGGGGCAATCCCAGGCACTGCTACAGGTTGGGCAGAGAAGAGATTCAGAGCAGCCCTGCAGAGAAGGACTTGGAGGTGTTGGTTGACGAGAAGCTTAACATGAGCCGGCAGTGTGCGCTTGCAGCCCAGAAAGCCAACCGTATCCTGGGCTGCATCAAAAGAAGCGTGACCAGCAGGTGAAAGGAGGTGATCCCACACCTCTACTCTGCTCTCGTTAGACCTCACTTGGAGTACTGCGTACAGTTCTGGTGTCCTCAACATAAAAAGGACATGGAGCGAGTCCAGACGAGGGCCACGAGGATGATAAGAGGGCTGGATCACCTCCCGTATGAAGACAGGCTGAGAGAGTTGGGGCTGTTCAGCCTGGAGAAGAGAAGGCTGCGTGGAGACCTCATAGCAGCCTTCCAGTATCTGAAGAGGGTCTGCAAGGATGCTGGGGAGGGACTCTTCCTTAGGGACTGTAGTGGTAGGACAAGGGGTAACGGGTTCAAACTTAAACAGGGGAAGTTTAGATTGGATATAAGGAAGAAGTTCTTTACAGTGAGGGCCGTGAAGCACTGGAATGGGTTGCCCAGGGAGGTTGTGGATGCTCCATCCCTGGCAGTGTTCAAGCCCGGGTTGGACAGAGCCTTGGACCACATGGTTTAGGGCAAGGTGTCCCTGCCCATAGCAGAGGGGTTGGAACTAGATGATCTTAAGGTCCTTTCCAACCCTTACTATTCTATGATTCTATGATTCTTCCGGGTCACGTGATAGAGAGGGCTTACAATTGAACTGTAATTTGGGATGTGCATTCTCCAGAACCCCACAACACCTAAGAAAGCTTGTGTTTCTTTCTTGTTTTTGGTGGAGACATTGCTGTTATCTTGTTGATCACATCTGTGGGGATCTGGCGACGTCCATCTTGCCATTTTATTCCCCAAAATTGAATCTCCTGTGCAGGTCCCTTGACCTTACTCCATTTTATGGCAAAACCGGCCTTCAGCAGGATTTGGATTATCTTCCTCCCTTTCTCAAAAACTTCTTCCGCTGTACCACCCCACACGATGATGTCATCAATGTATTGCAGGTGTTCCGGAGCTTGCCCCTGTTCCAGCGCAGTCTGGATCAATCCATGGCAGATGGTAGGGCTGTGTTTCCACCCCTGGGGCAGTCGGTTCCAAGTGTACTGGACGCCCCTCCAAGTGAAAGCAAACTGTGGCCTGCATTCTGCTGCCAAAGGGATTGAGAAAAATGCATTGGCAATATCAATTGTGGCATACCACTTGGCTGCCTTTGACTTCAGTTCATATTGAAGTTCTAGCATGTCCGGTACGGCAGCACTCAATGGTGGTGTGACTTCGTTCAGGCCATGATAGTCTACTGTTAGTCTCCACTCTCCATTAGAATTTTGCACTGGCCGTATGGGGCTATTAAAGGGTGAGTGGGTCCTGCTGATCACTCCTTGGCTCTCCAGTCTACGGATCAGCTTATGGATGGGAATCAGGGAGTCTCGGTTGGTGCGATATTGCCGCCGATACACTGTTGTGGTCGCAATTGGCACTTGTTGTTCTTCGACCTTCAGCAACCCCACAACAGAAGTACCCTCTGAGACACCGGGCAAGGTGGACAGCTGCTTAATTTCCTCTGTCTCCAAGGCAGCGATACCAAAAGCCCATCTATACCCTTTTGGGTCTTTGAAGTACCCTCTCCTGAAATAGTCTATGCCGAGGATGCATGGAGCCCCTGGACCAGTCACAATGGGGTGCTTTTGCCACTTCCTCCCAGTCAGGCTGATTTCAGCTTCCAGTACAGTTAACTCTTGGGATCCTCCTGTCACTCCAGAAATATAAATGGGTTTCACCCCTTGATACCTTGATGGCATTAGGGTACACTGTGCACCGGTATCTACTAGAGCCTTATACTTCTGTGGGACTGATGTGCCAGGCCATCTGATCCACACAGTCCAGTAAACCTGATTATCCCTCTCCTCCACCTGGCTGGAGGCAGGGCCCCTCTAATAGTGATCAAAAAATTCTCCACTTATGTCTGTAGAAAGGGATTAGTATTCCTTATCACAGGAGCTGGAGTAAAATCAGCTCTTTCACTCCATCTGGGAAACTGCTCACCAGAGACTGGAGCAGCAGCTTTCCTGGGAGGATCATCCTTGACCATTGTTCTCCTCTTCAGTTCACGCACCCGTTGCTCCAGAGCTGAAGTAGGTTTTCCATCCCACTTTCTCATGTCTTCTCCGTGATCCCGCAGGTAAAACCATAGGGTGGCCCGTGGCGTGTACCTCCTATATTTTCTTTCTCGAGCAGTAGGGCGCCTTCTGTTAATAGCTGAGACATGGGTTGGTACGCGTGGGGAGCTGAACAGATCAGATAAATCGTCTCTCAATTGTTTGAACTCCTGGGACAGTTTTTCCACAGCTGAAATGATGGAAGGGGGGAGATTGTCTTCGAACTCTCGGAGTTGACAAATCAGGTAATCCAATGTTGGTGATACTCCGTCATTCCAGGTCATTGATGCCAATGTGTGGGCATATGATGATGGTGCACTCCGCGTAAGTTTCCGCCACATGGGTCGTGTACATTCGACTTCATCTGGATCTACGGATGTGTTCCTGGCATCCGGCCTACGATAGATCATCTCTAGAATGGCTGATTCCCTCAGGGACTGGATGCCTTTCTCTATCGTGGTCCAGTTGGCTGAGCAACTCGTAATATCGTCTTTGTAGGGAAACCTTTCCTTCACAGCTGCCAGGAGCCGCCTCCAAAGACTGAGGGCTCGCTTCTGTCTTGCAATCGCTTTGTCAATTCCTCCTTCCTTAGCAAGTGATCCCAGCTGCTTGGCTTCCCTACCTTCCAGTTCATGACCGTCGGCCCCACTGTCCCAGAATCGGAGCAAACAGGTGACAATGTGCTCCCCTGAAGACGGGTGAAATCTTTTCGCGTATTTTGCAGCTCGGTTGAGGTCCGGGGTCAAGAAGTCACCTCTTCTTCTTCTTCCTCTTCCTCTGATCCACGTAGTAGTAACTCTTGTTCAGATCCTGTTCCATGTAGTAATGGCATTGGGTCTTCATCTTTCTTCGCTTCACGGGTTGCTCTTTGTGCCTCTCGTTTGCTTTTGCTTACAGGGGCAACAGACATTGTCACAAACTGGCCATTTGGTTTAGCTGCAGTGTTTGTCACTGTGGTTGGAGTGGCTGCAGTGTCTGCCACTAGGATTGGAGTGGCTGCAGCATCTGCCACTAGGGTTGGAGTGGCTGCAGTGTCTGTTGCCGGGATTGGTGCAGCTGTTGTGCTTAGGAGTTGAGTAACACCAACAGCTGCATTGTCTGTTGCTGTTGGGGTTTGAGTAGCTACTGTGCTTGTCACTGGGGTTGGTGTTGCTGTGGTGCTTGGAGTAGCCACGTTGACTGTTGCTGTCGGGGTCTGAGTAGCTACTGTGCTTGTCACTGGGGTTGGTGTAGCTTGCAGTGCTTGGAGTAGCCACATTGTCTGTTGCTGTTGGGGTTTGAGTAGCTGTTGTGCTTGTCACTGGGGTTGGTGTAGATGCTGTATTTGAAGTTGGAGTAGTTGCGTTGTCTGTTGTGGTCAGGGTTTGAGTAGCTGTTGTGCTTGTCACTGGGGTTGATGTAGCTGCTGTACTTGGAGTAGCTGCATTGTCTGTTGTGGTCAGGGTCTGAGTAGCTGCTGTGCTTGTAGTTGGAGTAGCTGCGTTGTCTGTTGCTCTGCCATCAGATCCAGAGACATTTTTTTCCCTTTGAAGGTGCTGGATAGTGTTGAGCAGGGCTCTGTAGGCGTCAGCCAAGCCCCAGCACGTTGCCATGATTTGTCCCTCTCTGGTATAACCAGGACGACAGCACACCTCGTTTAAGTGTTTTACTAGTTTTTCCGGATGTTGCACTTGTTCAGTGGTGAAGTTCCAAAGCACTGGAGGGGCCCACTGGCCTAGATACTTGCCCATACTATCCCACACACCCTGCCACTCATGACTGTCCAGCCTCAGGGAAAATCTCTTGGTGGCCATCCTATATCATTGTCTAAACCTAGACCAGATTTAAACCTGATACTGCTGAACTTTCACGATCAGATGAAATAGCATGTTCCCAGGGCAGCATGGCCATGGGTAAAACACACTCTGTATGTTTGCCAACATGCTGATCCCCAGCACAATCAGCAGGCAGGTCTCAAGGGTATTCAAAGCCCACCCAAAACCTTCAGAACTCTCAACTGCTGTTGCAAATAGCCTGGTGGGGGAATGGGGGGTGAAAGAGAATGCCTCCTTCATAAGTTGACCCCCCAAGGAGAAAAAAAAAGATATGCAATTGCTAAAGAATTTCATTATATACCTCCCAAAGTATAGAGCTGATGGCCATGCTGGAAGCACAAACCAGACCAGTTTCATGATCAATGAGTCTACTGTATTAGAAGTCATTACCATGAAGTACAGTGAAACAAGAACCTTAGCCCAGGCCCCCCAGCCGACAAACACTAAAACAGCAAATAGTGGCTATAAGTAAGGTACAACATGCTGAAACTCTGAGATCAAGCGCAACAAGTCTGAGAGCCAAATAATCACCATTGTGACAAGTAGTAACAATGAGTGCTTATCACAAATATGACTAGACACACTCTGGTCAGATCTGTCATTATCTTAACCCTTCGTGCCCCACGCTGGTCGCCACAAAGAACTGTCATGGTTTGAGCCCAGCCGGTAACTCAGAACCACACAGCCGCTCGCTCACTCCCCCCCTTACTTCCTCCCCCCGCTCCCGGAGGGATGGGGAGGAGAATCAGAAGAATGTAACTCCCAAGGGCTGAGATAAGAACAGTCCCGTAACTAAGGTATAATACAAAACCATTACTGCTACCACCAATGATAATAACGATAAGGGAAATAACAAGTGATGCATAATACAATTGCTCACCACCCGCTGACCGATACCCAGCCCGACCTGAGCAGTGATCTGGGCCTTCCGGGTAACTCCCCCCGGTTTATATACTGGGCATGACGTGCTGTGGTATGGAATATCCCTTTGTCTAGTTTGGGTCAGGTGTCCTGTCTCTGCTGCCTCCTGGCTTCCCCTCCTCCCTGGCAGAGCATGAGACTGAAAAAGTCCTTGGTCGGAGTAAACATTACTTAGCAACAACTAAAAACATTGGTGTTATCATCAGCGTTGTTCCCAGGCTGAAAGTCAAAACCATAGCACTGCACCAGCTACTAAGGAGAAAAAAATGACTGCTGTAGCTGTTGTATTTCAGAGGTTTCTCTAGAATTCTCTGAACAAAAAATGCAAGAGCTAGAATCTGATGCACTGACTAGAGATTTCAGGTTTCAACAGTAAGCTATGCACACTGCCATCAATCCACAATAATGGTAATTTCTGAAAGAAATCCTTCCCACCTAACTTTAGTATATTAATGTGTATACCTTAGGCGATATCCTTAGGTTTCTGTTAGAGCTTCTGAACTGAAACAGGCATCTTTAAAGTATGATTTCCTGATATCATACTGTTAATATCATAATGTTAAATGTCTGTGTAAGAATAAAATAAGTGATCTTTATAAGAGATTCTTTTACTCATTAACCATAAAATGAGCCTTGGGTATCTATTTGAGGGACATACATCTGTCCTATCTCATAAACTCAAAAAATGTGTCCTAAATGTCAGTAAGACATTTTAAAAAATCAGCATAGCCTCAGAATATTATCACTGGTAATATTCCATCTTTGCTGTCTGCTGATTCACTAATAAATAATTTCAGTATATATTAGTGTTTTGAGTTCAGTTTTTGATAGTGGCAAGATGAAAATTAGGCTTAGAGCTTTTTCCTTTCCTCTCTATTTCCAGAAGAAACTTCAGGGACAAAAGGGATTTGCTGTGACTCCAGTGTCGGCCAGAACTACAGCTGTAAACATCTTAATGTAGGTGTCTGCTTGTGAGCTTCACTTGGCTAAACATAAACAAGGATTGCCATGTAAGTTGCTTGAATATATCCTCGTTTTTTAGGTGCTGGTCAAGGACGAAGTGGGTCTCTTACAGTTCCTGTGTCGTATCTTCATCCCTGTAAAGATGTCTTAATCATCCTAATAAAGTTGATATTATGTACCTAGATGTAGATGAGCTATAAGAGTCTGAAACGTTATGTTTAAGTGCTTATCACAGTCAACACAGCCAATGGAGTCCTCTACGTTACTCAGCCAACTAGACTGTATTGCACTGAGTGTAACGACCAGATCTTCACTGACTGTGAAGGAGTCTAAAAACCTATCACTCTATAGACAATTTGGACCTAAATTCCAACTCAAGGGCTGTAGTCAGATGCATAAGCATAGGCATCTAGTGTCAGATTGCCAGGTTTTTTCCACACGTTCCACAGATAGGGCCTAGGCAAGTGAGATAACAGGTTTTCTGGGGCATTAACTAGAAAGAAGTCAGGATACTCTTTGACGCTAATTTATGTTTTCAGAAACTCCATATTCGAGAATATTTATATTGTTAAATGGAAATTTCTTAAATCTACTGTGATGGCCAAGAGACCCTTTCCGGTTTTGTCTCAAAACAAAGATAGAAGGAACTGACAGCTCGTTATCGCTTGGGCAAACAGGGGCAGAGGATACTGCTCCACGAAAGTGGGGGATGGTTCTCCTGTGTTGTCTGCCCTGAGGCCACGACGATCAACTGCCCGGAGACAGCCATGCAGACACTGCGGCGCCTGCCAGTACACAAAGTTAACTGGTTTGGGGGCTCACCAGTTCCTCTGCGAACGAGTCTCCACCTGTGGGAGGATTCCAAGAGAACCTGACTCTATAAAAAAGCAACCGTCCTACAGCCTTGTGGCCCGCACCCTTCCGCCCTGGACGCCTGCAGACTCACTGACTACAAGGCCTAAAAGGACCACAAGGACTACAACTGAAAGAATTTCCACTCGCTGACTGACGAGACATCGCTAGATCCACGGGGTGGTAAGCCTATTTCTCCGTTGTGGTTTGTTTTGTTTTGGGTTTTTTTTTTTGTTTTGTTTCTTTTCTTGCTTGCTTTCTTGCTTTTTGTTTTCTTCCTTTTCTTCCTTTTTTTCTTTCTACCTTTCTACCTCTACTTCGATCTTTTCTAAGAACTTGCCAGGACTTTTATTCCTCCTAACACGGTTTTAGGGACGTTTACAATAAAATTAATGTTTGTTTCCTCTTTCAACCTCTGGAGGGCCTGTGGTTTGTCCTCACAGTGTGGTACACGATCAGCTCTCCCCTCACCAGCCGGGCGGGACGAGACACCCACATTTTTAAAATTTAAGGAAAATTCATTTCAAATCTAGGCTGAATGACTAAATGCGGTATGTTGACTTTGGGCAGCAGCTGAGACACTCACCTAGCTGCTCCCTCACTCGTCCTCGGTAGAATAGGGGGAGAAAAAACAACGAAAAGGGAAATGCGTGGAGATAAGGACAGGAAAATGGCTGATTACCATCACGGGCAAAGGAGACTTGGCTTAGGGAAAATTAATTTATTGTCAATTAAAATAGAGATGGACAGTAGGATGAAAAAAACCCCAACAAACCAACCCGCTCAACTGCCAGCCTCGCATCCCCTTTTTTTCCAAGCGCAACTTCACTCCTGACTTTTTAGCTTTCACCACGCCAGCAGCATTGGGTGATCAGGAATGGGAGCTGCAGTCAGTCCCCAACATCTCCTCTCTGTTCGTCCTTCCTCCTCGCACTTCCCCCTGCTGCAGAGTGGGTTCTCCCCAGGCTGCAGTGTGCTGTCTGCTCCGGTGTGCTGCTATCAACGGGCTGCATTTATTTATTTATTTATTTATTTTTAATTTACGGTGTCTTAAAGACGTTCTCCTTGCCGCTGCACCGTCCTGTCCGCGGGGCTGAGCCGTGCCTGGTGGTTCGTCGGTTGGAACCGGTTGTGTGCGGCACGGGGCAGCCGCGCCCTCTGCTCACACAGACCGCCCCGCAGCCCGCGCTGCCTGCGCCTGGGCACCTGCACCAAGTACGTTAAAACTGAGAAGCCAAGACTATTCCAGTCTTTTCCAGAAAACTCTGGAAGGCTGCCTCAATGTAAACCTTTTTTTTCCCGTGGCATTACAGTAATCGAAATATCCCTGTAAAGTAGGTGATGCCTGAGGAGCCTAAAAACTTTTAAAGATTCAAGTGGAAATATTTTTGTATCTTACTCATGATCTGCCATTGTAATATTCTTAAATATGTATTGTATGCATTCATCTGTTTAGATTTGTCTGAAAGGTAGTGAGTGTTAGACACCTTGTGAAACACATCTGAGGAGGCATGGATTTGAAAAGTGGAAAAAAATAGAAGTGTCAGGCAGAAAATTAACTACCTTAAAATGTTCGGGTATCAAGACTCCAGATTATTCTTTGCCTTAACTGTAGGCTCTGTATTTGAATGAAGGGTCTTGGCCTTCTAAGATTCACATTTTTCAGTATTAGTCTTTTTTATTGGCAGCAGAGAGTGCTGTATAATCATTTTGTGCTGCAGCCGAAGTGTGACGGAAGACAGAAAACATGTATTTATCTACAATTAAAAACCGTGACATACAGAAAAATCAAAGAGATTTTCTTTTTCAGCAGAAAAACGTCAAAGTTTGCTGCACATATAAATTTTGCAGACCTACGATATAAGTATCACACCTAACTATAAATGGTGGACAACTGAAACATCCCCAGCAAGTGGCTGGTTGCAGTGTCTAAGACTAGCCATATATTGACCTTAATGTCTAAACAGTATGATAGGAAAGTTTGCAGTGAATGAGAAAGTAAGAGCAATATGTTGAAAATGCAGTACATGAAAAACGAGAATGACAAAAAGTCCCCAAATCAGGACATGTACATGCTGAAGTGTGTGCAGAACTCGGAGGAGAATTTGCATTGAGTGGAAATGATGTTGCTGTTTTGGTTGTGCTTACTGCATAGCAGGTGATTACTTCATGACAGGGAAGAATGAGCCTTCTTTTTCTCATTTCTCTAGGTAGTTACATAGTTGTCATCACTTCAGTATATGAGTGTAGTTTCCTTTGCCTCCACTTATACGATACATCATTTATCTACTTTATGTACACCATTTAGAATTCCTAGCAGGAAGTCTCTGTGACAACCTTTGGTTGCAATTAGTTACTGTCAAGTTAATTGCAAAAGTTATAAGCAGTCCAAGTTTGTCTTGTGTTTTCTCACAACCAGTTCCATTTAGGATATTAAGATGCTCTTACAGGAAAATATTAGTGTAGTGTTCACTAGGACAAGGTTATTCATTATAATTTTTGGCAATAGAATAAAATAGTTGAAGACATAAAATTTTTGTCATTGCCAGATGTTTGCTGTTTCATTTTTGTGCTTGTTTTGGCTGGGATAGAGTTAATTTTCGTAATGGGAGTTAGCATGGGGTTATGTTTTGGATTTGTGCTGAAAACACTGTTCATAATTGTGGGGTGTTGTAGTTACTGCTGAACAGTGCTTACACAGAGTCAAGGACTTGCTCCTCACCATCTCACCAGCGAGTAGGCTGGGAGTGCACAGGAGCTGGGGGGAGACCCACCAGGGACAGCTGATCCCAGCTGACAAAAGGGATATTGCATGCCGTATGGCTTCATGCTCAGCGTATAAACGTAGGGAAAAAAGGAAAGGCGGGATGTTCTGAGTGATGGCGTTTGTCTTCCCAGGTAACTGTTAGATGTGGTAGACCCCTGCTTTCTTGGAGATGGCTGAACTCCTCCCTGCCAGTGGAAAGGAGTGAATGAATTCCTTGTTTTGCTTTGCTTGTGTGTGTGGCTTTTGCTTTATCTATTAAACTGTCTTTATCTTACCCCTCAAAGTGAGTCCTCAAAGTGAGTTTTCTCACTGTGAGACTTCTGTTTCTTTCCCATCCCATCAGGGGTGGAGTGAATGAGAAGCTGTGTAGTGTTTAGTTGCCCGCTGGGGTTAAATTACAAAAATTTTACAAACAAGTCATATATAAAAAGGCGAACAATAAAGATTTTCTAACGATTTTAACAACAATTTTCAAAAGTCAGTCTCAAAGTCCTAATATACTGTTAGAACACCTAAGAAAAGGGGAAAGCTAATAATAATCATAACCATTTTCCATCACTGAACTAAATCAGGTCATTGGTAGATATCATACTAGTCACTTTTGAGAATAAAGTAACCAAAATAAGTATAATTAAGTTGTAAGATTTACTGTGTATAAAAGAATTCTCGGGGTTTAATACTGTACATCATGGTGCTTTTTCAAGTTTTTATGTCAATCTCACCTCGCTTGTGGAAGTCCACTGATTTCAGGAAAGTTTTACAGCTTAAGTGAAAAATAACGACACTAACAAAGGCACCATGCTTAAATATTAGATATTTAAAACTCAAGCCCTCCTATTTTACTGTCATCTCATGGAAACAAAAGTATGTTTTCATTTAAGTAAGACCTCCTGAATTTTCCTACAATGGTAGGAGACTATAGGTCTCTTTTATACTATTATTATTATTTATTATTATTTTTTATACTATTATTAAAATTTAACACCTGCTGGTATTGGGGAAGATCATAGGATTGAACAATTAAGTTCTACTTCATATCTGGGCTTTGTTGTGCTGTTTATCCACCCTGGTAACAAAGTGAAGTTGATCCAAGTTGATCCAAGACTTAATTTATTAACAACAGCTAGAAGCAGCATGCTTCATATAAATGAAAGTGTTTGTTCAGTGGTTTTGTTTTTAAGTATATTGAATTCAAGCAATTAATCCTCTCTCCAGCTTTGTCAAAACCACAGTAGCTATCATGGTTTCATCAAGGTTCCCTTCAAAATTTCTTTTCCTATACTTACTAAACATTAGTCTGGGCATCGTCTTCAGGTGCTATTTATTTAAACTGGAACTGTGTTTTCCTGATGAACTCAAAAGAAGTATATATGTATACATATATTTACATACTCTTTATATATCTGACATTCAGTAAAACTTAACGTTAGAAACTAGGATTTGTGACTGGCCTAAGGAAACAACAGGCACTTTTAAAAATTTATTACTATGAAAATGAAGAATCCCTTTTTGATTAAGCAGAGTAATTTACAAAACCTAAGTGTGCTGGACCCAGGAGGTGAACAGCCTGCAGTTTTCTTGTACACTGCCTTTCAGCTATTAAACTGTATACAAATTTGTAGCTGCGAAGCATCAGGACATTGATTTTCCTCCATACTAGGCAACAGCTGCTCTACTCACTCTTAAGAAATCTTCCTCTCTAGGTGACATCAGGAGTGTAATAAGAGACTTCATTACTGATGAGATAAAGCCTTGGACTACTGCAAGTAAATGACAAACCCCTGCACTTTTAGTAGAAATGCACGAGTAAAGGGCAGAAGAGATTGGTGGGAGCAAATATTACTGAGTTAGCGGGAGCCCTATCATATGAATACCAAATTCCTAGTATGCTCTCTATTATATAAAAACTTATTTTGTCTACTAGTACAAGAAAGATGGATTCTTCAGGTATTGTGTTCACTCTTCTATTGAATCTTAAAGGATATTGCTAGTACTGTCACATAAGATGAGAAAAGATACTTTATTTGTGACCTGTTAACTGAAGAATTAAAAAGTTGAATGGTTGACGACATGCACAGGTCCAATGAGTAGGTTTACTCTGGTAAAGACTAATATATGGGTGATTTTTATAGCCTTTTAATAAAAATTTTAAGATTAATCCTACGTGAATAGGTCAGATCATGCTTAGATTTTTCTGATGTTTCTCAGGACGTTTTGGTTCATGCATTTATGTACGACTTTCTTAATCAATCTAAGCAGTATTTTCTTCAGACCTTAAAGATTTTATTATTTGTGTAACAGCCAGTTCTCATGCAATGAAAATTAACAGGACAGTTTAAGAAAATAACAAAATCTATACATATATTGATAGAACTCTGCCCTTTTACCAGAACTTTCCAAGACTTGAGTGCTTAAAGTAGTACTAAGACCGAGGCAAGTTTGTCAAATGGAAGAACAATTGTAAGTCTGTAGATACTTGTACAAAATTGTGTCTTAGTCTTTAATTAGTAATGAACCACAGAAGCGTGTTCACACTTAAAATCAAAGTCAAAACAATTCTCATTCTGAAAAAAAGGGAAAAGAAAAAAGAAACCCAAGTCATAATCCACAGCACACATCTGTGTTCATCAACAAAGGTAGAGAAAATGAAGATGTTAATTGGAAATCTCCACATCCTTGTTGTATAATATGAGATGTGATTACTTCTTCCAGTGTTTGCTAACTGTTTCTTTTAACTTAAAATTGTTCTCTGAAAATCTTTCCAATGGCATTTTCAAAAGTATAGATACAATGCCCTAAAAGTATTAATTCATAAAAACTAAGTTTCCATAGAAAATAGATGATTTAATTTGATTCAATTTACCTGATCTATTGTGTGTTATTTTGTGTTTTATGGTGTTGCGGAATTAGAAGTAATCTTGACTTGTATTTAAAAAAGCTTAGTTATCCAGTAAAAATTTCCTGGAATCTGTTCTTAACCATCTCTTCCGTTTGTAGTTTAAGAGCAAAGAGCTGAGCTGAACAAAGCTGGCAAACGCAGGACCTGAGCTCTCCTGCTTCTTGGCTCTGAGCAGTCATGCAGTACAGCTACTGCAGTGACACACAGGGATGGGTCTGCCACCCAGTGTGCTGCTCCTCTGCTCCCATCAGCTAACTTCAGGGTGAGCACTCCGGTCCTGGCACTGGCTGTTACTTCTGTCAGCTAGTGCCACTGTGCAGAAAACAGCCCAAATTTAAAAGGTGAGTGAAAAAGGATTTTTAGGCTGATGGATACTTTATCACAGTAAAGTAAAATATCAAAAGGTCCAAGAATATAAATGTGTAGTTTTCTGAATATTTTGTCATCGTACTTTATTACAATGGAACATGTATGAAGATTTCAGATGAGTGCATTATTATATGATAAAAAGACTGTCTTTTTTATGTAAAGGATCTTTTGAATGAAAGGAGAATGTAAAGAAGCTACAGACAGCAGTTACATATTTTTACATGCTATACTAGAGTTAATAGCCACCCTACTTGAAAAATTTGCTTTCAGACTATCATGAAAAAGGCACAATTAATCTTAAACCCATTGGAGATTATTCTTTCAGATTCTAACTCACAAGTGACATTTTATTACGTATGATTATTTTATATCTCTTTTGTGCAATCCACAAAACCTGTTACTTCCAAATATTGCTACATAATTTCAGTTTTGCAATTCCCATATGTAAATAGTTAAGCAGAATGCTACAAAATCTATCAATTTTAGTCATATATTTATTGTCATGTCATCTCAGGCAGTGCTCTCCGAAGACAGGAACAATTAGAACTGCCAACTTAGCTAACCTTATAGAATCAATATGTGCTTAGCAAGTTAAATATAAAGGGGTTTAGGCAAAAAAAAAAAAAAAAAAAAGATGTTATAAGTGATCAATATGCCATGTATTTATGGACAAATAAAATTTACATGATAAGTAACAGGTTTTTATTACTGCTATTTTGGAAAGAGTTGATGAAGATCCTGTGGGAGAAAGTTGTACCTCAGAAATTTGTTAGGTGAGTGAGCTTAAGGATAGATTCTCAGTTCATACCTGGATTCTCAAAAACTTTCAACACTGTCCATGATAGTAGTCTCCAGTGGAATAGAACGAAAAATTCTTTCAGGATTATTAACATTAAAAGTTGCAGAACAAAAGCTACAGGGGGAAAAACAAAATCTGATTTTCAAACTAGAGGAAAGCTACCAATTGGATACTACATGGTTTTCTATTTCCGTGTAACCTGCTATGTAGAGGGGGACCACAGAAAGAGCTTAAACCAGACCTCTGGCCAACCATATATTACTTAATTACTAATTTATTCTTTGACAGTTTTGGACCAGATCACTCCAGCTGGCTCTGTGAATGCCAAATTTTTTATTGGAAACTTTTGACAGTGTGGATGTCTGTTAATCAGCCATGGGCTAGAGGTCAAGCCAGGTCCTCTTAATTTTTGCATATGAATATAGTCTGCATGTCTGATTATAAGGAGAGGCAAATGTATACAAAGTTCAGATGTCTGTACCCTAAGCCCCTATCACTGGTGGATGAACATAAATAGAAAAATTTGAATACTAAACAAAACTAAACAAAACTAAACAAAACTAAACAAAAGCAAAAATGAAAATTTATTTTCCATGTGCATCTTGTAGCATTAGAAATTATTAAGGAGGTAATGAATTTACTATGCCAGTTGAAATTATTAGTTCCAGTTTTGATAAAGTCAGTTCTCAAATTTTCAGAAAAGTACATAAGTTTCAGGTTAAAATGCAACTCCAGGCTTGTTACCCTCTTAGAGAATTTTAATTCCCACCAAAATGATGGGACACACATATAAAGAAAGGTGAACCTCTAAAGGATGAACATATATTCATGATTGATACATGGTACAGATTAATGAGCAGCAAATCTTCCAAAACATGCTTGATCTCGGTTCAGATAAAAGCAAAAATTGAGGAATGCAGCTGATGAAATATACTCTTTAAAAAGAATATGGTATATTCATCATGAGAAGTACTACTTGAAAATTAACCTTACACATTAAAACTGTTCATAGATTGAAAGCTGTCTGAAGAATAGTAAATGAAGGAGAACAAAGAACAGCAGTATGTAAAATCTGGGTATGCAGTGTAGAATTGGTAACTTTAATATTAAAGTCTGGAACAGGCAATAAGCTGCTATTTAATAGCTGTGAATTATTCTAAGCTGGAAAATACTGCAAATGATAAATACAAATGATACATACAGGAAAGAGAAAGAATAAGTTGTGAGCTAACAAATTTAGAGTGTGGTCCGAAAAACCAATAAAATGGTGAGACTCTTACAGATATTACCTGAAAATACGTAATTACATTTCGTGTTTTAAGAAAGCAGTCAGGCCGAAAAGCACTGATTGAGAAAGTGTGTATCATCTTCATATGGGAAGCAGGAGGGAGCCGCTTGTTAGTTAGAGCTTGTTAGTGCTGAAATGTAGAAATAGAAGAATTCTCCCATCAGTAGAAAGAGGGTATTGTCCCATTCTTAGGATATCTGTCAAGCAAATCCAAATAAGATGCAATTGTGAGCAGTGAGGTACGACTCAACACAGAATAGACATTTTGTGTCTTACCTCCTGAGATGAGATGGGCAATATGCCTTACCAAAACTAGTGAGAGAAATGTTTTGAGTGACAACTTCACAATTCATTCCAGGAGACAAATCAATTATATATTTATGAAGGTGAACTCTCTGTAGAGTGCTAAATGCAAATTAAGTTTCTAACCCTTGGCCAGTCAGGTATTGCTCTGAATTTCAAACAAAAAGAAAATGTTCTTCTTTATCCAAAACTGACTGAAAGAGAGTTAGGGACTTGTGCCACAAAACTGCTTGAAGACAACAATCACATTATATAAAAGACTTCAGGCAGAACTTGGCAAGATGACTCAGCCTGAGCCCCAGAACTTCAACAGATTATCCATCAACTGAAAAGGGTTCTAGAAATCTCATTAAGATATTGAGGTTTGTATTAATCTGGAAAGAGCTAGAGCAGAACCTTGTTATCAAGTTCAGTCCCAAGTTCTGTTCCTTCAAATTTCATAAAATATTCATCAGTGATTATTTAATACTTACTTGTGCATTTCAACTGTGTATCTCCCTGTACTGTGAATGAAACCACTCTAGAAACAGAGTACCTACAAAGAGAAATTCTAATGATGATTGGCCAAATCAAAAGGACAGTCAACAAGTATTCATGTTTTACATTCTTACATTCAGAAAAAAAGTGTCTGTTTTGTCCCATGTTTCATGAACAAAAGTATATATTAACTAGTTCTGGCAATAAGGGTCATGCACCACCACCTTTGCAAAGAGCTTTACTTGAGGAGCTTATTAAATGTAGTTAGACTGCTAACTTAAACAGACAAGCCATATAGGATAAGAGCAGAATCTGACTGCTCTCCACTCTCACTAACCAATGTATTTTTAAGTACAATTTTTTATAAAAGAGCCAGGAATGAGAGACACCTAGTGTCATTCTTATAAAATAGGACAAGTCTATCTTTCAATATGTCTGCAGAATTTGTATGCAGAATTCCAGTTCTTGTTAGACCATCTCAGAAAGTTAGCTTTCATTCCTTATTTCCCACTTAGAAATTAACACTTACATTACAGTCATTTTAAATAGTAAGTGCATAAAAAAACTAGGAAAAGTTTGGAGCCTTCCCCTAGCTCGTATGGTTGGTAAAAGCATGCACAGTTTAGAATGCAAAAATTCTGCCCTCTTGGCTCAGCATGTCTTAAAAAAAAAGTATTTGATGTCTGATGTACATTAAATGAAAGGTTGCAGTCCTCTACATAACCTCTCTAAAGCTAGAATAAGTTCACTTTGGTGATACGCTGAAATAAATACTTTCAAAGAACTCTCATTAGATTACAGATTCTCTTTGCCTTTAGTCTGGTCAAGTACCTATAATTTTCCTTCAAGGTCAAACTGTAGGATGTTCGATCTGAAGCAAAGGCACAACATTTCTTTCTGCTCAATCTTGATTTCTTGAAGCACTGCTGCTCTACGTGAACACCAAGAGCTAAATCACAGGTTCTATGTTCATTTGTGAGTCCAGTTTAATGTCAGATGCAATTCTTTTAATGTCTAACTTCAGGAAGTTAACTAGTATTAGTCAGTTATTTAAGAGATTAGATGGTATCACATGTTATTAAACCCCCCCCCCCAGTTTTAAATTATGGAGCTATAATCTAGCTAATGTTTAGAGTTAGCAGAGGCTAACAATAAGATAAGAAAATTAGGACTATTTTGTACATGTAATCTAAGAACACAATATATTACGTGAACCAAAGCTGTTGCTAAATTTTCTGTACAGTGTTAATATTTTGCTAATGAAATGACCAGATGCTTTATAACCTTAAAATTCCACTGAAAAGATTTAGTGAGTTATTAAGTAGGACTACTTGGAGGAACTACCTGAAAATACTGCAGACCCTTTGGAAAACCTACCAAGACCGTGTTTTTCACACTGGCATTGGACTTCGATAAAACCCAAAACTGTAAATGTGTAACTTCTGAATGTGGCCAGTAGAACCTTATACAGGCTACAGAAGTTAGGAGTAATGTGGAGAAACTTACCGGTTATATACAAATAAATAGAAGCTCAATGTTCAGACATGACCTGTACCCACATTTTCACTATGTTTCCTCAAGTATCATGGGCACAGAGACAACTAAAAATGGTTTTTTAGTATTTTACTTATTTAATCAATAGAACTTCTGATACTTTAGAGAATAACGTATCTCCTAGTGAAACATTATCTAGCTCTACTTAAGGCTAAAAATACTCAGTTCAGCTTAGTCACAACTAGTTTTTAAGTTGTATAATTTAATTGCAGTATGATTAGTAGGATGTGAGTGAAATGCTAAAACACTGCATAGATCTTTCCCTTCCATAAACTGAGTTTCCCTGCATCATTGTAAGAAACTATTTCATACAATAAACACTATTAAATAAAACATATGTTTCAGCTGTTTCTGTTTAGTGGTGTCGCACAACAACATCATATTTCTTAATACTAAAAAGAGTCAGAACATGTACTTTGCAAAAGCAGTGCAATGGTGAGTAATAAGGCCAGCAATTAACAATGGATATTCTTCTGTTACTCAGATGAAGTGTAATGATTGACAATAGATTCAGTTTATAAACATAAGCTTGGGAAACGTGTGTTACTTTAGTAGTTAAATGTGAAATAACAGCATAATCCCAAGGGTACTAACATTGCATAAGGTTATCACTGTTATGGTGAAATCAGGGTCCAAATTGATTGATTTTAATTTATTACAGAAAAACACAGAAGGCAAGTAATGTTTTCTGCATTACCAGAATTGGCTATTTCCCTTCACATTTTTCTTTTTTTCTTTTCCTTTGTTCAAAGGCAAATTAAAATTGTCACACACACACACAAAAACTCAGCTCATCAGTGGCAGCTGTAACACCTAGAGTAAATGCTTATTTTTCTCATGATTTCAAACTATTTGAAGTCTTCAGTGACATTAATAATTTTCTATATAATGTTACCAAAATAGGTTATGAAAGTAAAAACCTGCTTAACAGAATAAATCATGTCATTTATTACTGTGTTAAACCATTTTGGGAGAACGTTGTTATATCAATATAAGCAGATGTATTTAATTTTTGAGTGACTATGTTAGAAATTACTAGTCTAAGTGTTGTTCATTGGCAAAATTATTAGTTAATAGTGTATTTGCTTCTAGTCTTGGTAATCCTAAATCTTTGTATATTTCGAGTTTCCCATACTGAGAAACAGATATTGGAGGAAAATGAAAATTAATCATAGGTTCATCGAATATGCATATGGCATATACCATACTGAAGTCAAGATTCACACTGCAGTGTATTATAACCACTTTTAATCATTGCATTCAAGGTTGCTATAGGTATCGATTTTTAATCACATACATATATATATAGTCTGTAGAAAAAACAGTATTGTGTGCTTTATTAGGAATTCTTGGTTTCAGTTTTTAAGCTGTGTTTGTATTACAAACGCAGTATCTTTTAACATTTTAGCTGTTGTCCTGGGTTTGGCTGTAACAGTTGTTTTTCTCCTTCTTAGTAGCTGGCGCGGTGCTGGGTTTTCGACTTTAGTCTGAGAACAATGCTGATAACACACTGATGTTTTTAGTTGTTGCTAAGTAATGCTTACTTACAATAATGCAGTATATAAACTGGGGGAAGTTACCCGGAAGGCGCAGATCACTGCTCGGGTCAGGCTGGGTATATCGGTCAACAGGTGGTGAGCAATTGTATTATGCATCACTTGTGTTTATTGTTTTGTTCTCCTTTTCCCCTTTTAGTTTTATATTCTCTCCCGTTATTTCCCTTATCATGATTATTATTGGTGGTAGTAGTAGCAGTTTTGTGTTATACCTTAGTTACTGGACTGTTCTTATCTCAACCTGTGGGATTTACATTCTTTTGATTCTCCTACCCATCCTTCCGGGAGTGTGGTGGAACGAAGGAGGGGGAGTGAGCGAGCGGCTGCGTGGTTCTGAGTTACCAGCTGTATCACATTATTAAGTGATACTATTTTTACAACCAAAAGGTTCTTTTAATCTATTTCCAAACCATACAGTAATTTACAAAAATTCTTGCCTAAAAAGGACTCATATCTATGTCCAGCATGCATTCTCTTTCCAAGATATATTTAATCAGATGTGTTACATTTTATACACCATTGAACCAAGCATTTTCGTCTTAACGTGATTTGGAAATAGTTTCATGGATTTCAGAGCAACAGATGCAGAGTGTTTAATGTAGAAAATATTTTTTTCATTCTTGAACAGGATTTCCAGGGGTCCACAAGTCTGTAAGGGTTATTTAAATTTCATTTAATTTCTGAAAGGTTTAGCTTCTCTGCAGATTTAGAATTAATCACGGTAAAGAATAAAATAACACATAACCTTTAGTATCTAAAACAGGTTAAACAATATTTGTAATTAATAAGTATTACTTCATTGTTAAGTGGCATCTGGGATGACTGTTCTATAGCCATATTAACATTGATGGAAAATGTCAAAGTATCTAAATGTCAGGCCATTTTCTTTAGGTTTCAACCATTCTTCCATTCTAATAAATAACAAATTAGTCAAGCAACTGCACTTAAATAGCAAAAAGATTGTTGAGGCATCAGTATAATCCTGTTCTAACCAGTTATTTACATGGGTTGAGTATTCCTGATATATACAGGTGTTAAAAACACATGCAAAGCTATGTTCAAGTATACATAGCATATCTGAGCACCTACAGATACTGCAGTTGGGCATAGGTTGTATACATACCTCAATCTGGAGTATTTGTACAAAGGATTTGTACAAATATCTTTCCTCAGATAAAAAAAATAATAAAATGAATCAGTACAGTATTAGACTGCAAATTAGATGTAAAATGAAGGGAACCGCTCATACTGGTCTCATTTCCCCCATTGTAACATTATGCTGAAGAGATATGAAGCCAGTTCTTCTTGTGAACCATACATAGTTACTGTAAAACAATTACGGAGACCTATCTGCAAACATTTTATAATTGGGCATATAATTTTCAATTTATTATTCATTTGATGGGTAAAGTTTCTCAATTTTTCAAAGAAATAGGTAGTACAGTATATCATCTGGATGGATTCCTCCATCCATCACCCCCTGGCTCAGTATTTAATCCCCTCAGCCTTATAAAGATCTTTAAAATTACCATTTATGTAGAATTATTAATACAGGGTATGATAATGACTAGAAAAGCCACCTCCTTCAGCCTGTCTCATTCTTTTCAAGTCAGCATTGTTAGGACAGAAGAATTTCAACCGAGCCTCCTCATTCATGCAACACTTTTTCATATGACTTTAGTTTCATAACATAGCCAAGAAAATTATTTGTCCAAAATTTAAATGCAAAAAGAAGATGCTAATTAAGAAGAATATGAAGCTATTCACTGGATGTTAAGAGACCAAGCATTCCAAGGGGCATACTGAAAATGATTGCTCTTTGTTACTGTTTCTTTATATGTGAACTTTTCTTTTATTGAAATGAAAAATCCTTGCTAATTAGTTCAAGGAGGATTTTGTGGCAATATTACTATGTTATTCTAGTACTCAACTTCCTTTTTCTTTTTTCTGTTAAAGTGGTAGTAAAAATCCTTCTAGCCAGCTCCCAGGACTGGTCTTCTGAACTTCCAGTTTCTGAGGCACTCCTGGGACATGTGGGTGCCACGGCCTCCTGGTGTCGGACCTTTGAATTCCATTCCTTTCAAGATGAAGAAAATATCTCCCTCACACGGAGTGTGGAGTAAGGTTGCTAGGTTGTAAGCACACAAAAGGAGATCATAAACATTGTCTGCTAAGGCATTCATTCCCAAGGAGAAATCTGGACACACTGCTTTTCAGTGGATGAGATACTGTACTATTTCCTACACTATCTCAGGAAAAATCGGAAAACTGGCATAATCAGAGATTTTCAGATATGAGTAATTCTTCTCACTGACTGAAGGTAGAAGTTGTGCATTTATTTTAGTATGCACAAAAATTATTTTACTTGCCCAGACTTGAAACCTAACATGATTTGAGTCCTATTGAGAAGGTGTCATGATGTGGTACACATATTGCTTTGAATAATTGTGGAGGCATGCAAAGCTTGGGATACATTCAGTACATTCCAAAGGAGAAATAACTGAAGTACGTTGTCTAGGAAATAACAAGTTCTTGTATGAGGTACCAAGTGAGATTTAAAATATACTTTAACTTTTAGAGCAGGTAAAAGAAAACACATTAAAAAAATGTAACTCAAGTTAAAACTGCCATTGGCTTAAAAAAGCAAAGGCAATACTCAAAATACATCCATTTATATGTAACTTAATGACTAATCCTATTCAAATTAATTTTTGTGACTTCACAGAATCACAGAATAATTGGCATTAGAAAGGACGTCTGGAAGTTATCTAGTCCAATGCCCCTGCTCAAACAGGGCCACTTAGAGCAGACTACTCAGGACCATGTTCAGACAGCTTTTGAGACTCCTCAAGCTTCCTGGGCAACATACGCCAGAGCTCAGTCATCCTCACAGTTAAAAAATCTAAAAAAAAAATAAAAATCCTGATGTTCAGAGGGAAACCTTCTGTGTTTCACTTTGTGACTGTTGCCTCTGGTCCTGTCACTGGGTACCACTGAAAAGAGCCTAGCTCCATCCTCTGCACCCTCCCTTCAGGTATTCCTATACATCGATGAGGCCCCTGAGCCTTCTCTTCAGGCTTAACAGTCCTAGCTCTCAGCCCTTCCTCACAGGAGGGATGCTTCAGTCCCTGCATCATACTTGTGGCCTTTCATTGGACTTCCTGAAGTATGTCCACATCTCTCTTGTACTGGGGACCACAGAACTGGACACAGCACTCCAGGTGTGGCCTCATCTGCTGAGTAGAAGGGAAGGATCACCTCTGTCAGCCTGTTGTCAATACTTCTCCTAATGCAACATTAGCCTACTTTGTACAAGGGCATGTTGCTGACTCATGTTTTAAAGGACATAGAAACTTTTTACCTGAATGTGCTTAACACAAAGAACTTGATTAATAAATGGTTCCTAGGTAAGAATACAAGCTGTTATGTTCTTTTATGCTGTCATAGCTCAGCATAGGTATTTCTGAAAGATGAATTATTTCGTAGTAAAAGTAATGATATATAAGCTAATATAAGTAAATATAATGATATGTAATAAAATTGAGCCTGTATTCCATATGTAAAATTACTACTTTTTTGAAGAGGCATTTCATCTTTATATTTTATGAAAGTGTAATACTAAGAAGAACTGGTTACTTGGAAAGCATTCATACGAGTCTGCTGGGTACCTGTATTTCCTTAGAATGTTCCTGGAATGTAATTGTACCATGTATTCCACTACAAGAAAAAGACATAAAATTGTAGCCTCATTAGGTTTAGGATATGGAAGTTGATTTTTCTGTAGTACAACTTTTTTACAAGGGAATAAGAGACAAAACTGGCATAATAAGTTACAAATGTTAAAGAACAGTTTGTTAATCTTTCTTGGCAATTCATTGAAATACAACAAAACCTCGAGGCCTACAAAGTTAATGCTTTGCTAGTTATAGCATCTCTTAATTTTTCAGTGTGAACAAATTTGTTAGTGTATAATGGTTCTAGTCTGTATAACAAATACAGATATGCTAAACTCGCAGTATTGCATCTGTCTGTGCAGCTATTTATAGTAATTGTTCATTCAGATTCATAAATGTATCCTGCAGATTTTCATGAGGATCACATTGCATTATTACTGTAAGCTACATAAAATTTCACTAAATGAGCTGCTAAGAGATTTATGTATCTATCTGGCTCAATATGGATATGAAAATAAAAAGTTATAATGCATTTTAAATACTCAGTGAACAGAGACACTACATATTTAATTTGACACATGCACTAGTTCTAGTTTTCCACTGTTCCACATTGTTAAGCCTTTCCTAGCGCTCTTTAAAAATTCTGTGATTAGTGAAATTAGTACTTCAAATACTAACCCTTTGAATTTCAGGGACTTGGATAGCTGAGTCTCAGTTCTACTCCGTCTTTTTACTGTTTTGATTTGATTATGTCTGATTCTTTCAGAGTAGATTATTTTGAGTTTGTAATTCCAGTAGACTTTCATTTCTCAAGATCATATAATTCGTTCTTTACATGCACAATTTCATTGCTTATTTTATAATTTATTTGTTAAGTTGGTTATAATTTTTATTTTGGCTTAGCTGTTAAAATGCTTTTAAGTGATCAGAATTTGTTTTTATATTTTTTTGTTCCTTAGCCTACCTGAGTTTGCAATGGGAAACTTTATCATCTCAGTGTTAGGATTACTACTTGGGAGTGAAAGATTGACTGAAGAGATTTCGCAAACAGAATCCAAGCACAAGCTTGCTTGAGGACCAAATGATCATCTCAGTTCTGAATAGGAAAGGCAAGTATTCCCCCCTCCAAGGAATGAGATCAGACTTTCATCAGAATTACATAATACTATTAATATATATTATTTTAGGATCTCTGGTCCCATTACTTATGAACTTGAAAACTGAACTAGATGATCTTAAGGTTCTTTCCAACCCTAACTATTCTATGATTCTATGATAACACTATTTATCTGAAGATAAAGGGTTCAAAGAGCAGACTGTGGCCTACTGCTTATCCTTGTGTGTTTCTTGATTCTTCTCTCTGACCATGACAGCAGGCAAAGAATATGAATCAAAATATTACAAAAATGAAGATCACATGAGGTTTTCAAGGGAGAAATCATAAAGGAAGTGAGGGAGTATTTAGATTCTGGCAAGGAAGTACAGAAGAGATATGGACTATGCCAGAAAAGGTAGTGTCACCTGAGTGGA
The DNA here is from genome assembly GCF_004027225.2 of Strigops habroptila. Lineage (NCBI taxonomy): Eukaryota > Metazoa > Chordata > Aves > Psittaciformes > Psittacidae > Strigops > Strigops habroptila. The sequence continues at coordinate 83,508,972 of NC_044278.2, forward strand.
AGTGAATGTGTTAAAGGAGAGTGGTAAAGCTGCCCGGAAATAGCCTATTTCCTCTTGCTATACCTAGTTTCCTGCTTTTATTTGTAAAGAACAAAGATTCAGGTGAAAAATCAGTGAGATAGATAGAAACTGTTTCGAGATATTTTTAACTGAGAGTGATCTGACCTAGATGAGTGCATGTGGGAGCCAGCTCACACATGACATTTGACAAGTACAGTATTAAATAAATGTCAGTCATCCATATAGCATCAAGGAGCTTCTCAAAGCCAAATTTAGTGTAATCCTTATGACCCAAAACTCTTTTGAAGGGTTCTTGGATAATTAAATATATGGGAATTCACAATCTGCTTCAGACTGTAAATTGTTTAATAAAGCTAGTGTGAGATGATCAGGAAAAAAACTAACTCTCAAAATATGGAATAGCACTGGAATTAATTAGAATCCTGGAATCCTCCAGTTGTATGCTCCTTGACCTTAAAGAAGTCTGAAAAAATCCTGACTCAAATTTTCTTCTAACACTATCTGCTAACCCACATGACATCCTTGTCTCTAAATTGGAGAGACATCAATTTGATAGATGGACCACTCGGTGGATAAAAAACTGGCTCGATGGCCGCACGCAAAGAGTTGTGGTAAATGGCTCGATGTCCAGTTGGAAACCTGTAACGAGTGGTGTCCCTCAGGGATCGGTGTTGGGACCGGTCCTGTTCAACATCTTTGTCGGTGACATGGACAGTGGGATTGAGTGCGCCCTCAGCAAGTTTGCCGATGACACCAAGCTGTGTGGTTCGGTTGATACGCTGGAGGGAAGGGATGCCATCCAGAGGGACCTTGACACGCTTGTGAGGTGGGCCGATGCCAACCTTATGAAGTTTAACCAAGCCAAGTGTAAGGTCCTACACCTGGGTCGGGGCAACCCCAGGCACTGCTACAGGCTGGGCAGAGAAGAGTTTCAGAGCAGCCCTGCAGAAAAGGACTTGGGGGTGTTGGTTGACGAAAAGCTTAACATGAGCCGGCAGTGTGCACTTGCAGCCCAGAAAGCCAACCGTATCCTGGGCTGCATCAAAAGAAGCGTGACCAGCAGGTCGAAGGAGGTGATCCTGCCCCTCTGCTCTGCTCTTGTGAGACCCCACTTGGAGTACTGTGTACAGTTCTGGTGTCCTCAACATAAAAAGGACATGGAGCTGTTGGAGCGAGTCCAGAGGAGGGCCACGAGGATGATAAGAGGGCTGGAGCACCTCCCATATGAAGACAGGCTGAGAAGGTTGGGGCTGTTCAGCCTGGAGAAGAGAAGGCTACGTGGTGACCTCATAGCAGCCTTCCAGTATCTGAAGGGGGTCTACAAGGATGCTGGGGAGGGACTCTTCCTTAGGGACTGTAGTGGTAGGACAAGGGGTAATGGGTTCAAACTTAAACAGGGGAAGTTTAGATTAGATATAAGGAAGAAGTTCTTTACAGTGAGGGTGGTGAAGCACTGGAATGGGTTGCCCAGGGAGGTTGTGGATGCTCCATCCCTGGCGGTGTTCAAGGCCAGGTTGGACAGAGCCTTGAGCCACATGGTTTAGGGCAAGGTGTCCCTGCCCATGGCAGGGGGGTTGGAACTAGATGATCTTAAGGTCCTTTCCAACCCTTACGATTCTATGATTCTATGATTCTATAACCTACTATCGCTACCCACCAATCTGTTAACACAACCTGAATAAAAGTTATGGAAAGACTTAAAAAGATGAAGGACAGCTCATTTCAAATCTAGAAGGAACATGCCTTTGCAACAGTAGGCAAGTCACAATACAAATTGCAGCATTTCCCTTGTTATTTCTGTATAAAAATAGTAATTAGAGTCCTTTACAGTTTAATAGAAGCAATTAGAACTGCCTCATCTATATGTGTTTTTTCCAGACTTTTGACATTTTTCTAGCTGATAGGTTTTCTGCAAAAAAGAGAGTTCAACCCAATTTTAGTTTATTATACTAGAAGCCATTCTAAAATATGTTTCTGAAGTTTTCCAGTTCAATGATGATACACTTCTGAGAAAAAAAACTGTCACAGAGTCCACTTTGTTCTCCAGCATTGATCAAATGTCTTCATATTGTACAGGTTATTATAGGAAATTTGTTTAAATTAGAACCCTTTCTCTTTGCAACTTTTCAACATATAAATGTCTTACCTTGATGTGAAATCAATGAATGTTTCATTTCCACTTCTAATTACCTCTTGTTCTGGTTATAACAAATTCCCTTTAAAGCAGACAACCTGACAAATTCTTTGTACGAAATCCTTCGAAGTGCTGGCAAGGAAGAGATAAAAACAATGTTCTGTGAAAAACCCAGTCATGCAGTGAATGCTGTGTCTGAGTCCATGATCCTGGGTGACTGAATGTGTTTATTGAACTATCCAGAGTGAATGTAATCGTGTGCTAGTTGAACACACGAAGACTCCAAACTATAACTTTCATGTTAATCTGGCACAATCTAACCAATGAGGCAAAATATTAGTTAAAAGAAAGATTTTGCTTCCATTACAGCTCCAATAATATTAAGTTGTAGCATATTTGAAAGACATTGTACAATTTTTAGTTTTCAGAAGAAAAAGATTTTAGTACAAGAATCTATAATTTTAAGGCCAAGAGCACATATGAAGAAACAACTTGTGCTTTGTTTCTTTTATACTTTGTCCTTCCAGATACCATAATGGAAAGTCACAGTCTTTGCCTATGCCCAATAGCTTATTGATTGACTTTGCTTCTGCCTCGTTTTGAAGGACAGGTGAGTGGTGCGATTTACTAACAAACAGAGATGTTGCTCAAAACAGATACAGACAGTTGGATAAGCATATTGTGAGGTTGTACCAGGAATACTAATCACGTTACAGTGGAAGCCATGTCTGTAGACGGGCTACAATGTAATGAAAGCCTGGGTGATAATAGGAGAATGTTAGTGATTTTTGCTCATGCCTGCCTGTCATTTACAGTGCACAGGTATTATAGTGCATGACACTATTGGCCAAAGTTTGCAAAAATAAACAATAGATATTGTAATACTAAATCAAACCAATGGCAAAGGTATGTCTATATTTGATAACTATGTTGTTTTTTTAATTTCCCTCTTACAAAATTACTGTGTTACTCCATCAATGGTAGCAATAGGAAAAGTGTCTGTACAAATAGTTTGCAGCAACAGAATTGTTAGGTCACTTTTCTATGTTCACAGTACATGCATAAATACCATGGCAAAGTCTGGAAGCCTGGAAAAGTGAATTTTGTCCTTTTGAGTTCTTCAACTATCTGTACTAACTTTGTAGAACCCATATGCCAACTATATTCCTAACTTGGGCACCTTGATCAGAAACTTAAAACCTAGCTTAGGTAAATTTTGGCCTTTATCTTGTTCACACAAGTGCTTCCATTGCTACAAATGCTGTATTGCTGCACAACATACCAGTAAGTTCAGAAGAATGTTCACACAGACAGACATGGCAGGAGTCCAGTTCACGTTAATTTAGGTCTCTACATAAGACTAGACATCTGAACATCAAGATTAGATGTTTTGAGTTTACATTATTGCAATTGGTGATGCAATCTGCACAGTCAATGAAGCTTCACTCTGCCTATCTGATCTGTTGAATACCACTCTAGAAACCAAGAACTATATTGACCAGGTTCTTACCTCCAGTAATGGGAGCTAAGATATCAAAACCACATCATAGGCATGTATCATGTAGACACAGTAATGTTGACATTACTGAATACCAGCTGAAGAGCTACAGGCTTGGTGTATGAAACCCATCAATAACTCTAAAGAATGTGTAGAATAGGGTATTCACAGTGACCAGCATGAGTATATGCTTAGGCTTAGCTGCCCACAAGAACTGGCAAATTCACTCAATGCGTGGGGTCCCAACCATGGGAGACAGTCTGATTCCCATGGATTGCAGTTCTCCACAAACTGCTCCAGCATGGGCCTTTTGCACAGGGTGCAGTCCTTCAGGAACAGACTGCTCCAGCATGGGTCCCCCCCCAGGGTCACAGTTCCTGCCAGAAAACTTGCTCCTGCATGGGCTTCTCTCCATGGACCACAGTCCTGCCAGGAACCATCCTCTCCTCTCCCCTGCACTCCCCCTCCCTCCCCTCGCCTCTCCTATCCTCTTCCCTACCCTTCTCTCCTCTCTTCTCCTTACAGGAGCCACTCTGGCAAGCCCCTCTGCTACCAAAATCTTGCCACAGTCACCTGATACACCTGTGTATGCATAGAACATAAGCAGAGAGCATTTTCTGCAAAATCAAGAGGGAAAACAGAATTAACCTTTGTTGTGTTCCACATTATATATTCCAAACAGCACAGTATTACAAAGAGGCAGTTTCTCGTATTTAGTGATCTCCTTTGTTAGATAGCACAAACATTGCAAGATAAGCACTGGAACAAAAGATACAGGAGGGTGCATGCCATGCTAGTGTATTCAGTCGATGTAATTTTTGATACTATCAGAAAGCAGGGTAGTAAAGATTTGTATGAGCTGTTCTAATGATATTGTATAATTCTCCTTTAGTATTTTCACTTTAGATCAGGAGAATAGTTTCGAAATTCACCTCCTGATTGTCTCCTATGAGTCACATGCTGGAGTCATTTCAGACAGGCAGTTACTGAATTCCTTTGGGCAAAAACCTAAACCACTGGATGCATTCCAGGGGCTCATGTAATGCACTCCAATTTCTATTGAGTTCACATTATGGGACCTAAGTAGAGCTGGCCCAAAGTAAATGTCCCTGAGACACACACAATGGTTGCCATTTTCCCATCATCATTTGTTTGCTCTGTAAGTCTGATAAAACTGTATGTCACCACTTGTGGATGTGGACATGGTCCTCATTATCATGAGGCTGAAGATCAAAGGACTCTCTCAGTCTCTCATGCTCTGCCAGTGAGGAGGGGCACAGGAAGCCAGGGGGAAGCAGAGGCAGGACACCTGACCCAAACTAGCCAAAGGGGTATTCCATACCACAGGTATTCCATACCACCATATTCTGTCGTGCCCAGCATATAAACTGGGGGGGAGTTACCCAGAAGGCCCAGATTACTGCTCAGGTCGAGCTGGGTATCGGTCGGCGGGTGGTGAGCAATTATATTGTGCATCACTTGTGTTTATTGTTTTTTTCCCTTTCCCTTTTTAGTTTTATATTCTCTTCCCTTGTTATTTCCCTTATCATTATTAGCAGCAGTAGTAGCAGTTTTATATTATACTTTAGTTATTGGACTGTTCTTATCTCAACCATTGGGATTTACATTCTTTCAATTCTCCTCCCTATCCCAGCTGGAGGCGGGGGGAAAAGGAGGAGGTGTGAGTGAACGGCCGTGTGGTTCTGAGTTACTGGCTGGGCTTAAATGACCCAGTACTTCTCCATTTATTGTGCAATTCCCTTTGGAGTGACACAATATATAGGACTTACTTTTATTAAGAACTGCTGAGCCATCAAGAGTATTCACATTTGTAGATGAGGTGTGAGCTGACAATAAATACAAAAGCTTCGCAGCAGAATGCATATGTATCTCTTAATTTTTAAGTACAGTTTTAGGAGAAGATATCTGGTTGATATTCAAGGATCACCTGGTATGTGCTCAGGAGTGTTGCATCCCAACTAGAAGAAAGTGCAGCAGGAGGGCCAGGAGACCTCCATGGATGGACAAGGAGCTGCTGAGGAAACTTAGAGGGAAAAAAGAAGCTTATAGAAGTGAGGAAAGATGGCCTGGGAAGAATATAGGAGCATTGCCCGGGAAGCTAGGGACCAGGTTAGGAAAGCTAAGGCCCAGCTAGAATTAAGTTTGGCAAGGGATGTGAAAGATAACAGGAAAGGCTTCTATAGGTACGTAACAAATAAAAGACAGGCTAGGGACAATGTGCGCCCTCTCCGGAAGCTATCGGGAGAACTGGCTACCATGGATTTGGAGAAGGCTGAGGTTCTTAATGACTTCTTTGCCTCAGTCTTCACTGGCATGTGCTCTGACCACACCACCCAAGTCTTGGAAAGCAGATGCAGGGACTGTGAAAATGAAGACCTTACGCCCACTGTAGGAGAGGATCAGGTTCGAGACCATCTTAAGAACCTGCATGTGCACAAGTCCATGGGACCTGATGAAATCCATCCACGGGTCCTGAAGGAGCTGGTGAATGAAGTTGCTAAACCACTGTCCATCATATTTGAAAAATCCTGGCAGTCAGGTGAAGTTCCCGATGACTGGAAGAAGGGTAATATAACCCCCATTTTCAAGAAGGGGAAGGTGGAAGGCCCGGGGAACTACAGACCAGTCAGCCTCACCTCTGTGCCTGGGAAAATCTTGGAGCAGTTTTTCCTGGAAAACATGCTAAGGCACATGAAAAACAACGAGGTGGTTGGTGACAGCCAACATGGCTTCACTAAGGGGAAATCCTGCCTGACCAATTTGGTGGCCTTCTATGATGGAGCCACAGAACTGATGGACAGGGGCAGAGCAGTTGACGTCATCTAACGTCATCTACCTGGACTTGTGCAGAGCGTTCGACACTGTCCCGCACGACATCCTTGTCTCTAAATTGGAAAGACATTAATTTGATAGATGGACCACTGGGTGGATAAAGTACTGGCTGGATGGCCGCATGCAAAGAGTTGTGGTAAATGGCTCGATGTCCAGTTGGAAAGCAGTAACAAGTAGTGTCCCTCAGGGATCGGTGTTGGGACCGGTCCTGTTCAACATCTTTGTCAACGATATGGGCAGTGGGATTGAGTGCGCCCTCAGCAAGTTTGCTTACGACACCAAGCTGTGTGGTTCGGTCGATACACTGGAGGGAAGGGATGCCATCCAGAGGGACCTTGACACACTTGTGAGGTGGGCCAATGCCAACCTTATGAAGTTTAACCAAGCCAAGTGTAAGGTCCTACACCTGGGTCGGGGCAGTCCCAGGCACTGCTACAGGTTGGGCAGAGAAGAGATTCAGAGCAGTCCTGCAGAGAAGGACTTGGAGGTGTTGGTTGATGAGAAGCTTAACATGAGCCGGCAGTGTGCACTTGCAGTCCGGAAAGCCAACTGTATCCTGGGCTGCATCAAAAGAAGCGTGACCAGCAGGTCGAAGGAGGTGATCCTGCCCCTCTGCTCTGCTCTCGTGAGACCTCACTTGGAGTACTGTGTACAGTTCTGGTGTCCTCAACATGAAAAGGACATGGAGCTGTTGGAGCAAGTCCAGAGGAGGGCCATGAGGATGATAAGAGGGCTGGAGCACCTCCTGTGTGAAGACAGGCTGAGAGAGTTGGGGCTGTTCAGCCTGGAGAAGAGAAGGCTGCATGGAGACCTCATAGCAGCCTTCCAATATCTGAAGGGGGCCTAGAAGGATGCTGGGGAGGGACACTTCCTTAGGGACCGTAGTGGTAGGACAAGGGGTAATGGGTTCAAATTTAAATAGGGGAAGTTTAGATTAGATATAAGGAAGAAGTTCTTTACAGTGAGGGTGGTGAAGCACTGGAATGGGTTGCCCAGGGAGGTTGTGGATGCTCCATCCCTGGCGGTGTTCAAGGCCAGGTTGGACAGAGCCTTGGGCGACATGGTTTAGTGCAAGGTGTCCCTGCCCATGGCAGGGGGGGGTTGGAACTAGATGATCTTAAGGTCCTTTCCAGCTCTTACTATGCTATGATTCTATGATTCTATAATTCTATCTCCAGTAAGATCTACAAAAATGTTGTAGCAGTCATTCAAGAAGTGGGAGATCTTAAGCCTCACCGTAGCTGACCTTTTGTCTTCTGCCGGTCGGGGAGTTCTTGTGAGGCTACGGTTTGTTTCCCCTCCTCCTACTGAAAAGAAGCATATAAGCTTCCTGGTGTGAGAAAGGGAACATTAAATCCAACAACATGTATCTCCAAGTGCACTCAGGCACAAAGGGGTGCATTTGGCTTTTATCATTAACCTTCAAAAGAATTGTACACAGTGTATGTTTAAGCTACTTAGTCTGAAAAAATAAGTGATTCTAAAAAATAGAAAAAAAGCTACTCAGGACAAATGGCATCTATCCCAGCCAAGATCTGTTCACATTTGTGCACTATCTTCTTCAGAAACAGTGCAGTAAAATCAGACAGACTGGTTAAAAATCACCTGGATGGTAGCTGTCTTTGGAACATGAGCTGAGCAATCTTTTCTTCTAAGGACTATTAGTCTATTAATGCCTCCAGGAGTACTACCTTAGTAGTACCCCAGTGAATAACTAGGAACTCATGCATTGGTTTCCGTAATTATTTCATAGGTGGTTTATGTATTCAATTTTAACTTGCCTGAGTTAAGTCCGAGGAAGTAGAGAGGATGGAGGACAAATGACAAACAAAGCAAGCAGCACAAGGATTTAATTGCTGGTTGATATCTGATTTTTCTCCAAGAATAAGAGTAAGGTTTTACTCTGGCAGATCTGAAGGAGGTTGAGTCCAGTAAGTAGCAAAAGCCTTTATTTAAGAAAGCTACATTACATATAAGCACTGAAACAGTTAAGTTAGCCATCCAAGGTGCCTGCTTTAGCAGATTCTGAAAGAACTGCAAGGAAATTCTGACAGAAAGACTGACATGCGCTTTTTCCTAACTGAGAGACTGAGTAACATGACTGAAAAAATTTTATCAAAGGAAAAGATGAAGATTTAGATACAAGGAAACAATTGCAGAAGGGCCTTTAGAAAAATCTTTAAAGTATTTCCGAATGAATGAATAACGTTTTAGATTATTTTGACTAAATTAATTGGAGAGTTGTTTTTTCTGTGCATTACTTCAATCCTGACAGGACAGAACCTCAGTGAAAGGAAAAGATAGCAATTTCAAAGAACCTCTTTCTTTGTCTTCCCCAGTACATGAGGTTATGACTTCAATATCATTGCTTTGCTATCTATTACTGTCAGTGTTACCTCTATGCAACCCCAATACAGATGAGTACTTCAGAACTTTTTTATTTTGGGTTATCCATTCACTGTGCTATTGGCCAGTGGGAAATAAGGCCCAATGCGTGTGACTTGAGTTCTTTAAAACACCTTAGGTTTGCACTGTCCTCTATTTCAGTGTTTAAAGTTATCATTTATACTGTGACTGTACGTTTTCAGTTGCTTGGTTAGTTTGTTTTGTGCACATGTGAGTATTAAAGTAAACATCGGTTTAATGACTATATAATTTAAGCAGCAAAAGTAGTGATATAATTTTGAACCTACCTGACTGACAACACTATAAGCCAGCACACATGGAAGTCAAAATGAATTCCTATTATGCAGACTTTGAGAAGCAGTTTGGCTTCTGAAGAATAATAAATGTATCTAATGTTCTCTTAGGCAAGGGTATTCAAGGGAAAACATTGGAATCATTCAAGAACCAGTGATTATACAGCCCAGTGAAGAAAATGAAATACAGAGAAGGGAATGTGTTGTGACAGGCTAAATGCCCTTTGCTCTTTCTTCAAAAACTGTTTTGTTCTTATTTATGGCTTTCCTTAGGGAAACGTGTCCTTGTTGCATATTCCTTTTTAAATGCCCTGTAAAACTGTTATGACACCAGCTGTAGAACAACTTGACTGGTTTATGCCTAGACAGATAGAACTGTGGTGCTGTAAATCTAAGAGCTGCCAAGCTGTCCACACACACTATTCTGGAATTGCCTGCGATCCTTTATTATTTGTCTTTAAATATTTTACACTTCTGACACAAATCCAATATTGCTTGCTTGGCTGGATGATGTTTTCAGATTCCAAGGTCATTTACTGTAACCAGTAGTTCATGAACCCTGTACACAAACATTTTGTAGCACTGTTTCTTGTTATATGCTATTATATTTCAAAAAAGACCTCTTTCTCAAACATGATCTGCCAGTTCTGACATGACTATGGAAAACATCAACGAATGAAACGGAAACAGTCAGGTAATCCTGTATTCTTGTTCCCATTAGCAAAGCTGTTACCTTTTTTGTTTGTCACGATTATGTAAAAAAAGCCTAAAAGTCAAAAAGTGACTGTTTAGCCTTCTATTGTATGACCCTAAAAGATCACCTTCTTCACATGCATGCCATGTTATGTTTTAATTAAATCCTAACACCCAATCCCCTGCCATTCCGAGTATTAAATAAAAAAAGTGTTTGGTCTTAGAAGACTCTAGCACTGCAGCTCAGGGGTGAGCCCACACTGGAGCACCCCAAAGGGAGGAAGGGAGTCATGTAGAGAACACATACTGGAGCATCGTAAAAGAATGGGAAGGAAGGAGCAGCCAAGAGGAGCTGCTACCTCCTGACTGCAACTCCCACCCACCATCCCAGAGCCATCTGTTGGCGCTCTGAAGGGCCTGAGTGTAATCCGTGATGCTAACGGAGTGTGGAGGACAAGTGCTTGGAATGAAGTTGAGCCTTGTTTTATATATCAAATCTATCCTTCAAATACAAAAGTGTTGGGGGGGAGGGGTGGAGGGGAAAGGCGGGGAGAAAGATGTAAATGTCTGTTTCTTTTTACTTGTGTGTGTATTTTGGTTTGGTGGGGTTTTTTTGGTTTTTTTTAAGTACTGCCCGAATCAGTAATTAATATTTATTTTAAATGCCAATAAATAATGCTAATTTCCCCATGATGGGTTTGTTTTGCCCACTATAGTAATTGGTAAGTGATCTACTTGTCTTAATCTTAACCCTAGAGCTTTCTTGTTACTGTTCTTGCTGCCTTCTCCCTGCTGTCCAGCTTATTTTCTCCAAATAACACAGTGGGGTTTTTTTCAGAGTTTTATGGAAAACTTGGAACACTTTTTAAAAAGTCATATGATCCATAAAAGAACATGATTAATTCAAACTATTTATCTCAGTGTGCATCACTACACTTACACACTATGAGATTCAAGGGCCATCATGTGGTCTTTAAATTAACTGATTGAACTGTATCTTACCACTTAATGTATTTTTTTGTTTTTTTTCCAAAGAAAATAGACTGTATTACAAAATCTGGTAGTTTACTTGTTTGGGTTTTTTTTTTTTCTTTCTTAGTTGGTCTTTGTATTTACTGCACAGAGGTTCTATTGAGATATTCCAGTTCCTCAGATATTTACTTGAGTTTGATTGATTGGTTGCCCCTCACACACAGGCCTTTTGTTCTGCAAAATTATTACTTATACTCTGTATGTTCATCTAATATTTTACAGCAATCATTCTATTATATATATTAGCCATCATCTCACGAAAGCAAGTTTTCCAGAGTGCTGGTGCTCTTAGCTGTGTCTGCTGAATGTCACAGTCATCATTTGCTCTTAGTGAGTGTCAGGGAGCAGCAAAAGCAGGGGAGCTGTGGGTGATAACAAGGCCAGCAGGAGCAGGGCTCCATCCCACATCCCAGAGCATCCAAGCAACAAGAGCGGGGCTGTAGCACAGGGGCAGTAGTCATATTCAGCAGAGTCCAGATTACCAGAGAAGTCCCTATTGATGGAGCAGGTCTAGGGTCAAGCCAGGATGTGGAGCCAGTGAGTCATTGTTAGGTTGAGCAACTCCAACTGGGGTCACACAGTCCAGTGGTCACTGGGCAAGTCCTTAAATGCTGAGGCACGTCTGAGGTCAAGCTAGTGAATCTGCTGGTCAACCTGCTTATCAAGGCCAGGGTGCAGACCAGTGGGGTACATGGCCAGGCATGGGTATGACTGCAGCACCATTGTAATGTGGCTCAGATTGGTATCAAAAATGAGAGTCTGCTTAAAAGCAGCTTCTGCGTGCAAGATGGGGAGCTCTTGCTGAGACTTCCTAGCAGAGCAGCTCAGTGGGGCCTTCCTGAGGCTTCTCCCGTTTTTTGTTTTCCTTCCAAGGCTAGGTGAGGCTGTTCTAGCAGCTCTCCCTCATCAGCAAGCTTGTCTTGAAGCTCGACAGTTGAACTCATAGCAAGGGTGTACTGAGCATGGCTGGGATGGAGTTAACACCCATGTTTTAGTTGTTGCTGAGCAGCGCTTATACAGAATCAAGGCATTTTCTGCTGCTCAGGCTGCCCCACCAATGAGTAGGCTGGGGGTGCACAAGAAGTTGGGAGGGGACAGAGCTGGGACAGTTGACTCCAACTGACCCAAGGGATATTCCATACCATACGGTGTCATGCCCGGCATATAGAACTGGGGGGAAAAGGAGTAAGAAGGGGATGTTTGGAGTTATGACATTTGTCTTCCCAAGTAACCATTACTTGGGAAAAAGTCCTTCTTTCCTGGAGGTGGCTGAACACGTGCCTACCAATGAGAAATGGTGAATGAATGCCCCAGTGTGCTTTGCACAGCTTTTGCTTTACCTATTAAGCTGTCTTTGTCTCAACACATGAGGTTTTTTGCTCTTGCCCTTCTGATTCACTTCCCCATCCTACTGGGTTAGGGTGAGTGAGCAGTTGCATGGTGCTGAGCTGCTATCCAGGGTGAACCCACAACAAAAGGAGTGTGCTTCAGGCCTTGACAGGCACTTCATTAATACATGTTTTACAACGTAAAAACGGGAATCTAAGTTAGAGTTGAAGTCTAAAAGCGTAAAACCACAGTCAGCAAGTATTTCCAAGTATGCCACCTGTTTGTAAGAGCAGAAAGAATAAACCTGAAGAGTCAGAAGATCAATCTTAACATACACACATTCAACATAACTCAAATACTTACATTCCTGGTCACCGCTTTTCACACTCAGACTGAAGAAGTACCTAAACTGTATGAATTTACTAACAAAAGTAACTTACCAGAACAGTTTTGAAACAAAGTTGTCTTCTCTCATCTTGCATTCTAAAACTAACTTGCCAGGTTGTATAATTCAGGTTTTTAAACCTCATTAGTTTTAGGAATAGTTTGTGGCTCAGGATTTTTTGAATTATTGCAATATATTCTTTAACAGAAAAGAAATACGAACTAAAATAATTCGCAGAATAACATGAAAGTGTGGTATTGCATGTATTAGAACTCATAAAATGGAACATAAGTCTCTACTGTGTAGCAACAGTTGAAATAAACCTGATTTATTTTCAGAGATACCACCCTCAAAAAAATTATTTGCAGTGCTAAGTAATCAGTCATTCCTGCTGCGGAGTTCTAATGACATCATAAGCCATAGCAGAACATTGTATGTGGGTATTTGATCACTATCATCTATAGCTGAAATTTCATAGTGAAAGAGATGAGATAGAAGAGGGGAGCTAGAAGTGGTAAGGGAGGGAGTGTACGATGTCTCTGTACAGTCCCTCTGGAGACAGCAGGATGAAATAGGGTCATTCAAGGAGAGTTATGGATTATTTTATGCTACTCTCTTTCATTTCACCACAGATTTTCGAAGAAGTCCACACTTTTTAATAAATCCACTGATTGTTCTCACGATGTTTAATTCATGGAAAAGTTATGGTACATATGAATTGGATTCCTTTTGGAAGAAATGGAACTTCAAGCTCTTCTCCAAATACAAAATGTGCTCCTCTCCCTAATGGAGAAAAATTACCTTTGAATCAATGACTGGACTTTCGAATATTTTTGGTCAAGTGTTTGAGGGATGTTCAGTCCTACCAATCAGACAAGTGTAAAAACTAAACTAAAAATTGTATAGACGTAAGGATCTTAGAAACAATCATTTTGATCTCTTGCTCTATTGAGCCGAATTACTTGCTACTACGGGCATTGCAAGGGCGATTCTCTGATAGGCTAAAGGTACCATGTAGTCTTAAAGTTACAGACCATACAGGCTATGTGCTCAGTTCCCCTTCTACCCTTTTCCTGTCTTTAGCTACAACAGCCCATAAAATGCTTCCCGTTTCCTCCCTAAATACTCATGATAATATGCTTCCATTTTTCCGACTTATAATTCATCAGTAATCTGTTTAATATTTCTGCCAATTATTTCCTTTAAAAACAGACCTTTATGAAGCATTGTTTTTGTCTGCTAGAGCAATTCTCGCCTGCCCTTTTAGAGACTCCTGGCATCCAGGATGATTGCCTGCCATCTGTTTGCAGTGAGGAAGATAGCATTTAATAATTCATAGAATGGATGAAAAATAGTTTGACATTTTTCCTCTGGTTGCAGTATGCTTAAAATACTTTATAGAAATGATTCTGTTACTCACTAGGTAGGAGAGTTTCACTTGTCACTCAAATACTCCATTGAATAGCGGCCTTTCTAGACTTTGGGTTTTTTTTTTCTTTTTTATTTGGCATCAAAAGCACTGTTAATTCTATTAGCAGTGAACATATTTAATTCATAATCATATGCAATGAAAATTCATTGCTCAGAGAAAGAGATCTAACAATATGCCATGGTCATAGAGTGAACTTGGTTGGAAAAGACCTTTAAGATCATCAAGTCCAACCATTACCCCAGGACTGCAAAGACCACCACTAAACCATATCAGTAAGGGCCTCATCTACACGGTTCGACATGATGAAGCATTTATTTTCATAAACTGAAGAAATATGATTCTTTTATTGTAGCATTAGACTTGAATGGAAAACAGACAAAATGAAAAATTAATTCCAGTGAAAATAACGATTTTTCAAATTCAAGCCTTTGGCAATAAACCAGGATGTATCAACTTCAGTAATTTTTCAGATCTATACATAGATTTAATCTTCTAGTGGCTGTCAAATAATTGTGACAATTTAAAAGGCCTGATATTCTCTACCTGGACTTGTGCAGAGCGTTCAACACTGTCCTACACGACATCCTTGTCTTTAGATTGGAGAGACATCAATTTGATAGATGGACCAGTCCTCGGTGGATGAAAAACTGGCTCGATGGCCGCACGCAAAGAGTTGTCGTAAATGGCTTGATGTCCAGTTGGAAAGCAGTAACGAGTGGTGTCCCTCAGGGATCGGTGTTGGGACCGGTCCCATTCAACATCTTTGTCGGCGACATGGACAGTGGGATTAAGTGCGCTCTCAGCAAGTTTGCTGATGACACCAAGCTGTGTGGTTCGGTTGATACACTGGAGGGAAGGGATGCCATCCAGAGGGACCTTGACACGCTTGTGAGGTGGGCCAGTGCCAACCTTACGAAATTTAACCAAGCCAAGTGTAAGGTCCTACACCTGGGTTGGGGCAATCCCAGGCACTGCTACAGGTTGGGCAGAGAAGAGATTCAGAGCAGCCCTGCAGAGAAGGACTTGGAGGTGTTGGTTGATGAGAAGCTTAACATGAGCCGGCAGTGTGCGCTTGCAGTCCGGAAAGCCAACCGTATCATGGGCTGCATCAAAAGAAGCGTGACCAGCAGGTGAAAGGAGGTGATCCTGCCCCTCTGCTCTGCTCTTGTGAGACCTCACTTGGAGTACTGTGTATAGTTCTGGTGTCCTCAACATAAGAAGGACATGGAGCTGTTGGAGCGAGTCCAGAGGAGGGCCATGAGGATGATAAGAGGGCTGGAGCACCTCCTGTGTGAAGACAGGCTGAGAGAGTTGGGTTTGTTCAGCCTGGAGAAGAGAAGGCTGCATGGAGACCTCATAGCAGCCTTCCAATATCTGAAGGGGGCCTAGAAGGATGATGGGGAGGGACACTTCCTTAGGGACCGTAGTGGTAGGACAAGGGGTAATGGGTTCAAATTTAAATAGGGGAAGTTTAGATTAGATATAAGGAAGAAGTTCTTTACAGTGAGGGTGGTGAAGCACTGGAATGGGTTGCCCAGGGAGGTTGTGGATGCTCCATCCCTGGCGGTGTTCAAGGCCAGGTTGGACAGAGCCTTGGGCTACATGGTTTAGTGTGAGGTGTCCCTGTCCATGGCAGGGGGGTTGGAACTAGATGATCTTAAGGTCCTTTCTAACCCTAACTATTCTATGATTCTATGATATCGCAAAGGAAGTCTTGCTGGGGCAGTCAGTGAAATTTAACTGTAAGACATAGTGGACCATGTCCATATGTTGCAACATGAGTGGTTTAGGGTTGCTCAAAGAATCATCATCAAAGATGCTAGTAAGAGTAGTTTTAATATGAGTTTATAAAAGCACAATTTAACAGAGTTCAATGCCAAGATTCACTCTAGTACTTGCTACATGGATGAAAGATAAAATGGAAAATTGGGGTAAAATCAAAGCTAAAATGGTTAATACAGAGACAGAAGGCACAAAGATTAAGAGACACCCTCCCACTGAGTCACGAGTTTCAGAGTGGACCCCCTTGTTTTCTAAACATTTCATGGACTTTAGGTGTGGCTAGATCTAATCTTAGTTTCAGGCTTGGTCAACGGTTTATGTCTAATGTAACATATAAAAGGAAAGTTGAGGTAAAATCAAGCTAAAATGATGCGCAAAGAAACTGAAGGTGTAAAAGGGTAAGGGAGACCTTCTAGTTGAGTCACAAAGTTCAGAGTAGACCCCCTTGCTAGTCTTTAAATAGTCTTTCTTGTCTTGAAATGTATATTCCTGTTAATTGCAAAAATCTGGGAGAAAAAAGACAAAAGGCTATGCAAGTCAAAGCACACATATAGTCAGCTATATATCATGTAGAAAGTAAAAAGCAGTTTGTTTCTACTTAATTTATGACTGGACTGTAGATAGAATGGGAGATAGTAATCAACAAATCTAAAAATTATGTCAGTGGAAAAATGAATGGTAGATGCACGAATTTTCAAAAAAAGGACAAAGTACTCAAAAATGACTGTTAGGACAAGATTTTAACATGTCAAATGTGCAGGTCCCTAAAAAACTGTTGTTTAAAGATTAGGTGAGATCTTCAAATGTTTACAGAATGATTGACTGCTAAATGCTGTCATAATCTTTCACTGTCATTTCAGTCAGTAGCCTGTTAATGATTCCTCTCAAAAGGTCAGGATAATCCAGAATTGTTTGTTTTATTTCACATTCTTCTTACAAAATGAAGTGTTGTCAACTAAATACAGCTAATTTTCTTTAGACGACTCTAAGATTATTTTTAGTTTCTTGGTTAATAAACATACTTAGTTAAACTATATTGTCAAAACCCACACTATAACTGAAATAATACTCAAAAGAGTTAGGAAATAGTTTATTATTGCAGTCATGGAAATTATTTATGTAATGCTAGATAGGGGTAAAGTTGCAAGGAAATTGATACATTGTTCTGTTTTGAAATGTCCTATTAAAAAAAGTATCCATTTTAAAGAAATGAGGATTTCTTTACCTGCATCATTATTTCTTTAATAGCTTTACATTTAAAACTTTTTGCTTCTAATATCACTAGTTGTTATGTCTACTGAAACACCAAATAATTTCTTACTGCTTTTCAGTTTCAATCAGAATCCATTTCTGTGGGAAACTCTTGGCCGTCTTATCTAAATTACTTCAGCCAATTTACAGTGTTTATAACCATATAATCTATACTCAAAATTGTTCAGAATATAACAGCAGACATGAGTCTGCATGAAGATAGAGCATATAGTAAGTCCTAAAATCACTTTTTTTCTGATGGAAGACCATGGGGAAAAATGTTTAGTCATACATCAAAGGACATTTTTTTCCTTTTAGTGTGGTTTAATCCATTTATCATCTTCCTACTGAAAAACATTAAGGCTACCAAAAGTCCATTTTCTTCCACCCAGTTTGAAAAGATGACTCATGAGAAAAAAGCATTTCTAGGAAAACAAGATGAATACATTTTGCTTGCTTTGTTGTTATTGTTGTTAATATCGTCTGGCCTATGTGAGGAAAAAGTTTAGCCAAAGGAACTACAAATTTGCTCATTCTCTGTATCATCAAATGCATTTCATTTTGAGAAATAAAACAGTTGCATTTTAGGTATACAGACTAGATGTTAAATAATCAAAATTAACAAGATTTCCTTTCTTCAAAGTTATTGAGGGCATTTCTGTTCTTTGGGGAATTTACTTTTCATTTTGTAGCAGCCTGCTCAGAATGCATTTCCCAAAGTGTATGGCCACTGGAAACATGATAACCAAGTTAACCAAATAAAATCTGGAATATTAATAAATTTAATTTCATAGCTGCCTACATCTTGAGGCACTACTGAGGAGATTTTTTTTTTCTGTTTTTTACTAAAAGTAAGGGGTCTTTTTCTTTTTTTCCCACAAATCAATTTTTCCGTTTTGTTTTTCTTTCATCTTTTGTTAGATAAATGATTATTTCCTCTGAAAAATTTTCTGATACCTATTATATGTTGCAGTTATTTTTGTGCCTTACTCAAACTTAATACTCTAATTAGGACACTAATATGTATTGATTTAAATATTTTAACTTTTTTTTTTTTTTTTTTTCGGTGACAAAGCAGATGGCATTTTCATAAAAAAAGATAGCATCAATGCTATCATTTCTCCAGGGGTAATTGAAAACCACTGCATTTCAACATTTGTAATTGATACTTTTCAATAACCTAAAGGAAATACAAAATTGTTCAAAATTGTTACTTTAGAATGTATTCTTACATAAAAGCTTTGTGAAGTGATAAATGAAAACCAGATCGCTGTTCACAGACTAACTTCATAATTTTAATTATATTGGACCTTTTCATAAATTGCTCAAATGGCAACAATATGGAGGCAAACTGTAATTTCAACATTTTAAATCAAGAAGGCATACTGCCCCTGTATAATAAAAAAATTCTATCTCGGAAAGTAGTAGCTAGGAATAGTGTTTAACCATATATGGTAGGTGGTTATCAGAATAACTTGTCGAGTTCTGCTGTGGAATATTTAACATGGTTGGAATTTTTTCTTTTTCTCTCAAGATACTTTCTTTGTCAAAGAAACTGATTCAGGAAAGGTAGGTTGTACAAAACCTAAGTAGGATGTTCATTGTGTTTTCTTTATATTTAACAGTCAGAAGTATAGCATGATTCTGCATTATTTTTTCTGGTTTCTAAAATGCCTATTTTTTCTGTTTAATCAAAGTCAACAAGAATCTATTTTTGAAATCACATTAACCAACTCCTGTTCCTTATATTCTTCTTTGAAAGCATCTAGTGTTTCTTATCGTTTAATTGTGTTCCATTCTGGTGGATTTCAGTAACCCTAACAGCCTTTGTGTTTTATATGCCTTAATTAAAACTTGAATTCTTCATGGTACCACTATGCTTCACTTTCACTGGGAAGTTTCCGATTCTTGAATGATGGGCACATACTAAATTCACTTTCTTTCTAAAAGAAGTAGATGCAAAATTTATTTTATTTTTATTTTATAAAAATCCAGTATTATAGTTACTTTCATTTTTCATGGTTTTCCATATTTATTGTCCAAGAAATATCCATTTGCTTTTAAGTATCAAAAATATCCCGGGTTTCTGAGCATGCGAAAGTTAGTTTGAACCGACCTAGTTTTCTTTTTCTTCCCAACTTTATCATCTGTATCGGTCACACACTGTCATTTCTTTTTCCTTCCAGTCTATGTATCCCAGTTCATAAAGATTTACCCTGGTAGTTACCACTACTAATCTGTAGCTTGCTGGGATTGTAGATATTTTTTATTTGCTCTGTAACCATACCTTTCCACCTTCCTTTTGTATAGATTGAACTAATCTCTATTGACATCCCAGTTACAAAAATCTTCTATCAGGCTTCAATTATGTCCATGAGCACCATCATTTAGGGGCGCCTTTTTTTTTTTTTTTTTTTTGAGTCTCTTTGCTTGTTTCTCATTCTTCTAGCATTGTGTACAGGCACTCTAATACAGATGTCTTTTGTTTCTTCATGTTCCATTCTTCTGACAAACATGTCTTCCGATTTATTACTGTGATACCAATGGTGCCAAAAGCCTCGCAGAGCTCAAAGGTCTAGATTTTTTATAGTAGACAATATTTTACAGTTAATAAACTCTACAGTTATGTAACATAAACAAAAAAAAACCCAAACCCAAAACAACAAAACAAATCCAACCAAAGCAAACCCTAAGCCTTCTTGCTTCAGGGTTTAATTAACTGCTAGCTTTCATTTTAGACATAAAATTCCTTTAACACAGACGTGTCTAAAAATACTGAGAAGCATCTAAAATTTGCTATTGTTCCTAATACAAGCTGTGGGAGTATCCCGGCACTTTGGAAACTAAGATTTATTTGGGTGCCTGATTTCAGGCACCTGTTTCTAAGAATTTTCACCTACAAGTTGAAAAGTCCTGTTTTGAAATTATACAGTGAAATTAACTGACAGCATTATAAGTTATGTTGTGTTTGGAAATAAGAAAAACTTGACACTAGCATTTTCTTTCTCAAAAATATTTTAGATAGCATTGTTTGTGCTCCATATGCAAGATTTAATATCTCACAGTAAAAGGTAGAAAGAAACGAGCAAGACAGAAGCCCAAATCCTGCATTAATAAGAGTTTCTCCTAAGCAACATCTACATTGACCATACTTAGTGATAAAGATAAAGCTTGTGTTTCTTTCATTATATTCACCCCCTTAATTATATTCACCCTTTGTTTTAATTTTTTTCTCAAATACAGTATGGGAGTGAAGTCATTCAAATGTGACTCTACCAAATGTCAGTACATACATCTATGTCCTGACTATCTCTTCCATTTCTTCTTCTACGTAAATAAACTGTTTTCACACTTAGGCCTTCTATTCACTGTAGAATTTTTGCTTCCTACTGTGGATGCTAGTTGTGTCAAAAGAAGTTTTAAGCTGATAGTTGGAGTTCATTTCATAGTCAACATGTAGTAGCCATTCAGACAAGCAAAAGCTTTTCATACGAATTATGTAATTTACATTCTTTACCATTTACATATGAGGGTGTCACAACTATAGCAGTCAAGTCTTGCCTGGTTGACCTAATGGCTTTCTACAATGGAGTGATTACATCAGTGGACAAAGATGAAGAGCTACAGATGTCATCTAACTGAACTTCTGTAGGGCCTTTGGCATGGTTCCCCACAACATCTTTCTCTCTAAATTGGAGAGAAATGGATTTGATGGCTGGACTGTTCAGGGGATGAGGAATTGGTTGAATGATGACATCCAGAGGGTTGTGGTCAATGGGTCAATGTCGAGATGGAGATGAGTGATGGGTAATGTCCCTCAGGGGTCTGTACTGGGACTAGTGCAATTTAATGTTTTAATCAAGGACATAGTGAGTTTGAATGCACTCTCAGCAAGTCTGAAGATGACACCAAGCTGGGTAATGCAGTTGACATGCCTGAGGGATGGGATGCCATCCAGAGCCACCTCGACAAGGTCATAAAGTGGACCCATGTGAAACTCATGAGGCTCAAGAAAGCCAAGAGCAAGGTCCTGCACCTAGCTTGAGGCAACCCCCAGTATCAATACAGGCCGGGGGATGCATGGATGAGAGCAGCCCTATGGAGAATGACTTGAGGATTCTGGTGGACGAAAAGCTGGACATACCCTGGCAGTGATGTGCGCTGTAGGTCCAGAAAGCCAACCATATCCTGGGCTGCATCAAAAGAAGTGTGACCAGCAGGTTGAGGGAGGTGGTTCTGCCCCTGTATTCCACTCAGGTGAGACCCTACCTGGGGTACTGTGTCCAGGTCTACAGTCCTCAGAAGAGGAAAGACGGCAAACTGTTGGAGTGAATACAGAGGGCCAGAGAAGTAATCAGAGGGATTGGGCACCTCTCCTGTGAGGAAAGAGAGTTGGGGTTGTTAAGCGTGGAGAAGGCTTATTGTGGCCTTTCAGTACTTAAAGGGGGCTTACAAGAAAGATGGGGACAATTTTTTTAGTAGGAATTGTTAGGATAAGACAAGGGGTAATAATAATAATTTGGCACAGAGATAGTATTTTTTTGTTGTTCTTGTTTAATTGTCACTCAGTAGCTTCCTTTGCTTGTGTTGAGCTGCAAAGTCTATAACTGAAGGAAGAAGAAAAAGGAAGACTCAGAAGAACTAGAAACTGTAAGGTTTTAGAAGGTTCTGAAGATTCCTGTGATGCTCCAGCTAATGATTTAATGAATAAAGAAAATAGTAAGTGGTAAAGAACACATTCTTATATAATGGAAGAATTCTATCCACTACATGCAGCTCAGAATACAAAATCATGATTGGAAATCTGAAATAAAAAGTTTTAGAACAATTCTGTTCACCAAGAAATAATATTTGGAAAGGAGAACATCCTTCCAGGTATTGTTTGAAAAGGTATTCTGTGTTCAACCATTCTAATCTTACCTTCTTTTTATGATTGCTACTGATATTCCTGGCACCTATGCCACAACTACAGGCTCATAGTTTCCCAGATCCCCATGATCCTTTTTTAAAGCCAACTCCTGCTGAGAAAGGTTTATTAAAGGTGTTTATTTGACAGTGGGCACCAAATCAAAGAATTTCTTTTGCAACTCTACAACGTCAGTGACATATCTGAGTTCTACCTTTTTACCGTGGTCAACAATTTGATCTACAGAATGTCTGACAGGCTTTCAGCTCCTGATGAACTGAATTAGTAGTAGTATTTATTGCATTGCCTAGTTTCTTCAACTTGTCACTCCTCTTCTGGCCAAGTATCTGATATCTCTATGTCCTGGTTTCATCTGTAACAGTTATTTTTTTTCTCCTTCCTAGTAGCTGGTACAGTACTATGTTTTGGCTTTACTCTGAGAACAATGCTGATAATATGCCGATGTTTTAGTTGTTGCTAAGTAGTGCTTACCCTGATCAAGGACTTTTCAGTCTCTCATGCTCTGCCAGTGAGGAGGGGCACAAGAAGCTGGGAGGGAGCAGAGACAGGACACCTGACCCAAACTAGCCAAAGGGGTATTCCATACCACAGCACGTCATGCCCAGTATGTAAACTGGGGGGAGTCACCTGGAAGGCCCAGATCGCTGCTCGGGTGAGGCTGGGTATCGGTCGGCGGGTGGTGAGCAATTGTATTGTGCATCACTTGTGTTTATTGTTTTTTTCCATTTTTCCTTTTAGTTTTATATTCTCTCCCCTTGTTATTTCCCTTATCATTATTATATATTATTATATATTAGTAGCAGTAGTAGTAGTAGTAGTAATGGTAGTTTTATGTTATACTTCAGTTATTGGACTGTTCTTATATCAACCCATGGGGTTTGTATTCTTTCAGTTCTCCTCCCTGTCCCACCCGGAGGCGGGGGGGAAAAGGTTGGGAGAGCACGACACCCTATCATGCTTATTTAATCATTTAAGGATAGATATTCCCATTCCTCACTCCCTACATACTCATCAGATTTTTAGCAGTCTTACAAATGCACTTTTCAGTATGCTTCTTGTCACATTTAATATCACTCGTTTTGGTTTTAATGTCATATTTTAAAGTCTCTGTTTACTGAGTATCCTTTATGTTGAGGATACCGATTTTGCAACACTTTCTTGTCAGAAATGATTTTACAGAAGTCATTTCAATGACTGTGCTTTGAGATTTCATTTCTAGCAAAATCTGTAGTTCAAAGTAAAACAGATTTTGGGAACAGACTTTCATTGACACTGTGCTAAGTCAGTGGGACACAAACTGTCAATTAAAGTCACAGGTTCTATGAGGAAAGAATTCATTTGACTCAATCCCTTGTTCTATAATGTAGCAGAATGCAAGTCTATCATATACCTCTACATGTGCTCAACCTATGATGATATGCAATATTCACAAAGGTATACTTCAGGAGACAACGTGAACATGTAATGTGACTGGACGTGCAGTAATCTGAAGGGATAAACATGTCATATGACCAAACATGTATGAAACTCTGACCCATATGACCTGCTTAAGAGTGCTTACAGTGGAGCTTCAAAAGAGAAGAGAATGGAAAAGGCAGAGGATCTCAGATAATTTATCTAATCTAGCTTGCAGCCAGCTTGTCTTCGGGGTGGATCTGAAAGAAAAAGGAAAAATGGAGTGTAATGAGAGTTAAGTAAATAGTTCTGCCAAAGTGTATCTGAGCAATGCACTAATAGCTGACTACTCCTGAATTTAAAGATGAAATGTGCAATTAAGTAAAAAAAATTTATATTCCTCATTTACCAACGGGTGTAAAAGCATAGGCTAATCTGAGAGAGTTATTGTGTTGTTCCCACAGAGTGTGGGAAAGCCAGTTAAAGTTTTCCTAAATAAACAGCTGAACAACATTCAGCTGAGTAAAGTCATTAGAATACTTTAGTAGCATGCCCTATCATTTTAAGCCATCCAGAATTGTTATATGCTTTTTTAATTGCTCATGAACTCTTTGGGCAGCCATTGGTTAAGGAAGCAAATAAGCTGTTTGGTTATCTTAAAAAAGCAATAGAAAGTAATATAGAAAATATTATTTTAATATAGCTTTACATTTTTGAAAGCAACTAAACATCACATTTACCTTTGTAAATGCATATATATTCTACATAGCCACTAGTTAAAATAGTAAATATGATACTTTTTTGCTTTAGAAAGGCATTTCACAAGTACACCACATTTTGCTTGCTGTCGTGCTTCCTAATCCATGAAAGTAAATAACTGCTCACATTTATCCATGCTGTTTACTCACTGAAGTGAACTGGGATCTCATTCAGCTTTCTTTACCCCTGAAGCATTACTTAGGAATTAAAGTGTTCTTTAGAATGAGATGTCAGAATTAAAGAATACAACCCTCCTTTAATCTTTTTCTAAACACCTTTTTTCTATTAAAGGAGGGAAGAAAAGCATATTGATTCACTCTATTTCAGGTATTTGCACATTTAGAATCTTGAAGAGAATGCCTGGGATCATAGATTGGGGGCAAGGTTGGCCGCAGTGACCATGAGATGGTGCAATTCAGCATCCTGAGAGAAGGGAGCAGGGCAAAAAGCAAGAACACAGCAATTCAAGAAAGCAGATTTTCCCCAGTTCAGAGATTTGCTTGCAAGTGTTAGGGAGCAGCAAGGGTTGGCTGCCCTACAAGGGAAGGTGGGTCAGGAGCACTGTGTGATAAGGCAGGTGAAAGCAGTGACCTTACCAATGAGGTCCTAGGATGTGGAATGGCAAATGAGGGTCAGGATCAAAGCCTGGGGCAGTGGTCAGGGTCAGATATAGTCTAGTGATCAGCCAACTAGGTTGTAGTGAGGAGGCAGGTCTGAGGTCATGCCAGGAAGCTAAGACAGGGTCAGGTTTGGGGAGGTACGAGCCTGAGCACAGATGCAGCTGCTGCATAGGTGTGACATAGCATTGGCAGGAGTGAGCACTACACCCTCAGCTCAAAAGTGGTTCCCAAAGGAAAAAGAAGGGCAGGATCTTACTTTCTTCACAATGGCATTTACCAGCAGAGGAGCTGACCTCGTACTCAACCAACTAAACTCTTTAAATTTAACCAAATAAAATCCTAGAAGGGGAATGCACTACACAACTGACAAGAATTCGATGGGACATATCACTGGAGAGAAGACGTCCAGGACAACTGTTTGATTTTCAAGGGTCATCTCCTTCAAGCTGCAGAACAGTCCGTCGGGATGAACTGAAAGTCAAGCGAAGGTGGCAGAAAGCCTGTGTGGATGAACAGTAAGCTAAAACTCAGAAGGTAGAAAAGTAGAAGGAGTGGTTGATACACTGGGTGTGTATGCTGCCATTTAGAAGGATGTCAACAGGCAGGAGAACTGGGTAGAGAGGAATATCATGAAGTATAATAAAGGGAATGTAGAATGTGTCGTGATACTCTACATCTGTGGAGGAATAACCCCATGCACTACTACTGTCTGGGCACCCACCACCTGGAAAGCAGCTTGGCAGAGGACCTGGGGGTCAGGGTAGAAACCAGGCTGAGCATGAAGAAGCAATGTATCCTTGCAGCAATGGTATCCTGGGTTGCATTAGGAAGAGTGTTGCCAGCAGGCTGAAGGAGGCAATCTCTCCCTTTTACTCAGTGCCGATAGGACACATTTGGCATGCTGGGACCAGATCTGGACTTCTCAGTATAAGAAAGACCTGCATATAAGGTGAGAGTCCAGCACAGGGACACTGAGATGGTTAAGGGCTTTGCACATTTGCAATATGAAGAGAGGTTGAGAGAGCTAGGACTGTTCAGCTTGGAGAGGAGAAGGAGAATCTTACCAATGTGTATAGCTGCTTGATGGGGAGGGAGTAAAGAAGACAGAACCAGATTCTTCTCACAAGTAGTCACTGATAGGACAAGAGGCAGTGAGCACAAAGTGAAACATGCAAAAAGCTAGATTAATATTTTTTTTTTTAATTTTTCACCTTGGGAGTGAGCAACCCTGGAACAGATTGCCTGGAGTACTTGTGGAATTTTCATCTCTGGAGGTAATCAAAACCCAACTGATCATAGGACAGATCAGCCCCTTTTCCTACATTAAGCAGGGCAGTTGGACCAGTTGATCTTCAGAGATCTATTCCACCCTCAAGCATTCTGTAATTTTATGACTGTGTAGGATCATGCCATAGTTTGGTGGAAAGGATCCTCCAGAGGTCCTCCTGCACTCATTGTTCTCCAGGCTGACCAAACCCCAGTCACTCAGCATGTCCTCATATGCCAGAGCTTCAGCTCCTGCTTCAGTGGCCCTTCCCTGAGTTTGTTCCAGTTTATTGATATTTCCTGTCCTGTGTGATCCAAAAGTGGATGCAGCACTGTAGATTTGGCCTAATGAGTACTGGCAGAGGGGAAAGAATCATTTTCCTTGGCCTGCTGACTGTTTCATTGATACAAGTAGTAGTACTTCCAGCTTGATGCTGTCTGCAAACTTGAAGAGAGTGCACTCCATCTCCTCTTAAGGTCATTGATAATTATGTTAAACTGGAGAGTTTCCAGAATAGACCTGTTCCAGAACATTGGTGCTCCAGCTGTACAAACCATTAACCAGTACCTTTTTGAACATGACAATCCAGTCACTTTTTAATCCATCTAGTAAATCTTCTATCTAGACTGCTGTCTGGGACATCAGCCTGGATGTACTTTTTGTGCTTTTTGCTATTTAGCTGTGGCTTAAAGAAGGGAAATTTAAGTTTACAAGACAAGGTAGGAACTTGCTCTCTCTACAGAGCTGATGAGAACAGGGTTTGCCACTCAGTTAGGAGGGCCTTGTAAGATCATGAACAGCCTTTGATAATTATATTTTTTTAATTAGCTTTGATATTTTTGGAAGCACCTAGAAAGTCCTTACTGTGAGGAAACTATTTGACATATCATACAATTTTCCTTCTTTTTCTTTCAAATCAGTAGTTTTGCATGATCAACACAAGACTGAGTTGAACTGTTTTGGATGGATATAAATGCTCTATTTTGAGTTTGTACAGAAAAAAACCCCTCTCCTAGAACAATGTTTTATGGTGTCTGGACATACCTTTTATGATATTTTACAATTAGAAATTACAAAACACTTTATCCAGTAGTGTGAAGGTGAGATTTTTTTAACAGGGACAGAGGTAAGAGTACTTTACAGTGATTATTTTCCAATTATTTTGTGTGTATTGTAGGGAAGAGTTTCAGCCTGATGCGGGGAACAAGCACTTTATGTGCTGGTCCTGATAGCTGTGACACTTTGGATAAAGGTTACAGATTTCTGTCTTCCCCAGTCACTGATGACCATTCATTCAGTCGTCATCCTCATGTCTGGCTCTTGCTTGTGGCAGTGAATGCTTCAAACTGCTTATTTACTGACAGGGTGCTGAAGTATGCTGAAATAACTGAAATGAACTTTGCTTTTTGGATCAACTTCTAAGGAGGACACATGACATAAAAGTGGCACTATGACGGCAGAGAAATCACCTCTGAATACATACTGAAAGTATTGCTAACATGTATTTGTAAAAATGTAACTATAGGGTAGATACTGTGGTAAGATTTTTTTATATGACATTAATGAAAACAAAGGAAGATGATTAACTCAGAATCTGACTTCTTTGGTTGGGTTTTGTTGTTTGTTTTTTGACCACTCTACTAACATTATTTTTCCAAATAATATGACCATCTTTGATAGTATTAGTCATGCACTAAATGTTCTCCTAGAAGAAAAATAAAAACCAAACAAAAATAACTCATGTTTATGTTTTAACATGGGTCTACTGACTTCTATTTTACAGATATATCAAGATTTTGGTTAGTGTTTCTTAAAATACAGAAATAAAGCTGGGGAGTTTTTTTCAGGGGAAAGGAAAAGCTGACATGTAGAGAAGAGGAGAATGTGATAGTTATACCAAATAGCAGGCACTTCTGCTGTACTATTTTCCATTAGAAGGACAGACATTTCCCTTTAAAAAAACCCCAACAAAACCAAACACAAAATAAATGGCAAATATCAGAGAACCTACCAAAGTTTGAGTTTAAAGTATGTAACTGTTCATGGATTATAAATCTGTCAGATAATATCTTTCCCAATAGTACTTAAAAAATAAACACAGCAAATCAAACAAGAAGAAAAGCAAGTAAAGCAAACTTTCGGACTCCTTATGTTTCCTTGTTTACTAATACTAATGCCTGAAACTACTGAACTACTTCCAATGTATGTTTAACATGACTGCTATGTCTGCCCTGGGAGATAAAGGCTTCAGAGATTTCTGTTCAAGACATCTCCTGCATAGAGCTACGGAATTTGGCCTAAACTAGCCTTTTAGCATGGTAGTTCAGTGAAAATAGGAAATAGTTTTAGTCTCAACAGCACACATTCTTATTTAACGAGAAATTACCAGCAGAATTCAATTGTATAATTCTCACTACTTTACAGTCCACACTTCTGCTGGAATATGGTCAATACTAATGTTTCTCTATACAACAAAAGACTTGAAGAGAATATTTTAAAATTATCAGACACATAGAATCATAGAGTCATAGAATGGTCAGGGTTAGAATGGACCTTAAATATCATCTAGTTCCACCCCCTCTTCCATGGGTGCTCCAGCCCTCAGATCATCTTCATGGCTCTCCTGGATTCACTTGAGTGGGTCCACATCCCTTTTGTGTTTAGGGCTCCAGGGCTGGATGCAGTACTCCAGGGGGGGTCTCATTAGAGCAGAGAAGGGGAGCAGGATCACCTCCCTCAACCTGCTTGTCATACTCCTTTTTATGCAGCCCAGGACACAGTTGACTTTCTGGGTTGCGAGCACACGCTGCTGGTTCATGTTGAGCTCGTCAACCAACACCCCCCAAGTCCCACACTACAAATTAGCACTGAAAATACAATATGAATTCATGATCCCATGTGTACTTTAATACATGCAGAAGAAAAACTGAAATGAATTGGAGAAGGTATTTTCACCTTAATGGATCAGTCTGTGGGCAAGCCTTAATTTTTTAGGATAACACTAGTAAAACCAAATAAGTTATTAGGGAAAAAAGCTGTCAGCTGTTATAATTTAGTCCTGCTCAAGGGAGCATTAGCAGTAATTTCTATTGGGCCAAAAGTCTGTGTTTACTAAATATTTCTGTAAGAAATTTATAACTTTTAATCAAAACTACTTTATCTGCATCAGAATAGAAGATGAGAAAAACACATGTGTAAAATGCTGTACAGTTGAAAGTAATACATTCAGATACTTCAAATTGACCACCTGATCAGGTAAAATTTAACAATATCAGGTTTGTCAACAGTATATATACATTTTCTTTTATGCAAATTTTAACTTTAAAGAACTCATATAAATTTATCAAGATAAGCATATCTAATCTGAAAGCATTTTGCAGGTACAGGTACTACTTTTCACCTGAAAAAAGGGAACAGCTGATAGCTAGAGGGAGAGTATTACTGCTTCATTCAGAGTGACTGTCTGTTCTCTGTTCCTGTGGGTTGTCTTGTTAGTTTGGGGATGTGTGCTTCTGTTTGTTTTCTGTGTTCAGAAAATAAAAAATTAATATGCAATGTCTTATAAAAATGAAAGTTCACAAATTACTGGTACCATGTAGTCATGATCACAGTATGATGATAATCTGAGCTTCAGATTAGTGAATTATGAAGAAATAATGCCACACACACTCTACAGCTTTTAATTTATACTGTCACAAATGAGGATATCAATACAATTGCTTAGGTTTAGATATTTATATTACTGAGCTACTCTGAGCCTAAAGTAGAAAAAAAATCTACCTCCTCATTATCCTTAATAATTATTTGTAGATGACATAATTATATCAGTTTGCCAAGTTTTATAGGGAGAACGATCACCTGACAGAGACTAATGTTTGACATATAGGCTTTTGTAAATTTTCTTATTCTTTTGGATTCAGGTAGTGTAACCGATATATTAGGTTTCCCAGCCTTTGCATATTTTCATTACATATATAGCAGTGCAATAGATCATAACATAATGCTTCTCGGATGCCTTTCATTCATATTTAACTTATGTCTATGTTGGCTCACAAACCACATTTCTGAGAACCAAAGGGAAGGACATTTACGTTAAAAATCTATATATCAGGATCTTAAAAGAAACACTGGAGATAATTGGCTACATTTCCTTCTGTGTCACGTAAGCCATATATATTGCTGTTTCTCACTGGGGTAAGGTAATAATTCTCAGTTGCATCCAAAAGCTAAGGTTTATCTCCTGATAATCAAAGTCCTAAAAATATGGAAGAAGAAAATGAGAAAAAAAAAAAACCAAAAAAACCCAAAAAAGAACATTCATAGAAGGCAAAAAAAAAAAAGAGATTAACTGAGTTTGGGCTAAGTTACAAAGAGTGTTTTCCTAGGTATCTTTTCCTATTGAAAAAGTAGCTTGAATTGATAGGTTAGTTTACTAAGCCAGAACATTTTTCAGCTTCTTTTATTATCAATATCATACTGCCCCATAATTTACTTCTTCTTGGCACATAATTTCATGATTTCATTATAGGTAAAAGCAGAAATTGTACAGACTGTTATTAAAACTTGAATCACCATTTCTCTGATATATTCTTTCTGATAAAACAATAGTGGCTTTATATAGTGTGTTATTTTACTTTTTTTTTTTTTTTTTTTTTTGCTATTACGTCTCATTTTCCTTCTATGTAAGTACTATTTCAGTGACTTGTTTATATCAGCCTGGCACTCAATACGGACTGCCAACACTGACATGTCAAGCAGAAGAACTTGAATATCATATTCTTGGACTTCAGAATTTTATTTTTATCCAGGAGTTTCCAACTCCAACATTTTTCTCCTAGACTTCAATTGCTTTTTGAAGAGACAACATAAAACATTTTCCTTTACTTACCGTTGAATGCTAAAGTGCTGAAACCATCTTATTTCAAGAAATATAGGTCTCATTGTGCTGTAACAAGCTTAACAAGATACACAAAGTACTATGAGTCTGAAACTGAAAAAGAAATATAAACCCAGCATTAGATAATAAACCCATTAATGCTCTACATCTATCCTATGCAGTTTATACTGATTGTAAAGATCCATGTGGGTATTTGGTGCTCCCTTATTAAATATCTAATCTCTTTTCTAAATTTAATAATTTAGTAGCACAGGCGAAACATTACTAAACCCCAACAAAAACAGTTGTAGAGGAACTCTGATCATTTCCCTGAGTTCAATATGGGTCACAGAGTATTCACCACTGCTCAGAGACACTACTTTATGTTACCACAAGCTCTCAAGGGAATGGCAAGCTAGAGATAGGGAAATACGAAACACTTCATTCTAGTTAAAAACATAAGGACATTTCCAAAGATTAGAAAGAAAATCTTTTATATTCAGTTGATATAATTCAAGGAGTATCAATTTTTTGATGACAGCTGAGCCCATAAGAGGAGTATGGAGCCTAGAAGTCTGAAGTATTTCCTGTTGACTGTCAGAACTGCCTTTTTGATTGTGTGTCTTGAGATATCTTCAGTGTAAAATTCATTGTAACTGTGACAAAAAGTCTATAAAAATGACCAGTAAATACTGCTCAACTCCAGTAGGAGAAGATAACCTGAAGGTATATTTGAATGCTTTTCCTGACATAGTAGTATATCCAGCTCACTGTGAAGGTTATAGGAGTTTTTGAAGTACCATAGAATATGAGTAGAATATAACCTGTCATATTTGCTTTCATGGAACATCTGGGCTATTGTAGTCAACAGATTAGAGGCATAACACAGCAAACGACCTCTACAGTTTGAAGTATGCCTGGTGGTGTGATCATATACCCTTCTGTGTTTGTAGCCATCCTTAGAGAGGGAGTGTCTCATCTCAGTCATTATTAGCGTGGTCCAGTCATGGAGTCTGACAACACATTATAAACCAATCTTTACTGCGGCAGTAAGAAAGATGAGCAATAACACTCCCATAGAGTGACTTACATAATCACTGATAGCAAATACAAGATCATAAATGATGCCATGGCTCCAGTGGATAATCATGGATACTTAGCGTGCGGGTGAATCAACAGCAAAAGCCAATTGCAGAAATGCTTTTTTGTGTGGGCAAGAGTTGTGCTGCTCCTTGGCTCCACCAGTGGTCATGCAATTTGAGAAAATTGCACTACCGTTGCAATTGAGAATTGAGCTACCATTAAGATCTTACATGACAGTAGTGTGCCCCTATATGTCACTTTGGATGTTGTGGGCAGTACACTGCGTACATGACAACATTGGTCAAGGAGCAGTGTGTCAGGAGGCAAGATGTCAGCCAGTTACTTCGGCCTTTATAGACAATTCTGGTGCCTCTGTTCATTTGCTCCTGCAATGATTTGTCAGCCTCTATTAGTATAAATGAGTTGAGTTTGTAAGATTCTACTATTTAAACCACTGAGGACAACATGGCTTGTTTTGACTGTACCAGAGTCAGTCAGTTACATGCCTGCCTGTTGAGTCTGCAATAAAGAAAGGCTATCATATAACTGGGAGAGAGAAAGTACAGTGGCTAGGCTGAGTTGGTAGTCTCTTTAGGTCTATACAACTGCAGCTGAAGAGTGTGTAAATATCATTTATGGCTTTTAAACCGATTATGGGAATTTTCAAAGTATTCAGCACTTAGCTAACTGAGGTTTTTTTCAAAGCTGTAATCTTATCATTAACTCAAGGAATTAGAATTGGACTTTCAGAGCTAGTTTAGAACCAGTCTGTTCTGATAAATCTCACCTCCAATATTTAACATAGTAACAGTGAGAAAAGTAATTTGAGAAAATTAAATACTTAGTTTACCTAAAACTGCAGTCTTTGTGGCCATATGCCCTTAATCAAATTTCTTTTGTTAGCAATAGCCAAGAAAATGCAGTTGGAATACAGGGAAATATTAAACTAACTGGATAATTTGAACAGAGTAGTATCAAGATATCTGAAAGGGCTAAAGAGCAGTTATGAATTGGAATAGCTACAGAGTTACATAGTGGACCAGTTTTGAATTGTGTAGCTGACATTGTAATTTCAAAATTTGTTTTAAAAGCATTTGCAAAAAATAAGCTGGTTTTGATATTTTTCAGCCCAAACATTTTTTTCATAAAACATAACGTGAACCGATTACCACAAGAAGTCAGCTTTGGCAACTAAAGACCATTCTTCAGAGGACATCATAATTATAAGCTTTAGTAAAAGTATTTAACCACTTTAGTCCCTTTTGAGGTCAATGGAGAGGCATAATTTATGCCATATAGCCTATCAAAACTCTGAATTCCATTTTTCAGATGCTTGTCTCTTTCAATTTACTCTGCTGAATGTCAGATTATGTCTTTCGGTTATAGATTTGAAGTTAATCAGTAGACTGATTCATGGTATATCTAACATCTCTTCCCTCATTCTCACTGCCATACCATAACTTTAGTAGTTGTGATGGGACTCTTGGGTGAAAAACACAATAGCTTCCATCAGTATGTGAGTCTGGATTTTCTTTCTTTGAAAACCAAGAAGTATGAGCTACAGGAAGTTAGTGTCACGTTAGTGTGTGGCTGGGTCTTGTCTGACGATATGTGTAGACATCTCTACTTTGGCAAAGACAACAGAAGTGATATTCCGGTATTGTACATGACTTTAAAAGCCCTTGAGCCAACAGGGATGCTGAGTGCAGACCAGAACAAAGAAAATACTAACAAGGAGATAATATATTCCCAAAGATTTTCCTGTTCAACGCTTTTCAAATAGTCCCCAGTAGAAAGAATCCCATGGAGTTCCAGCAGAGTCAGTTTTCTTTAATGTTTGAATTTCGAAGTAGCACAGGTGGCCTTGACAGCTAAGGATATGTAACTACTTCTGAATCTGTCATGTGAAATCATCCCCACATCTTAAATTTATTTCATACACTGAAAGAAGGTTTCCTAATTTTCGCAAGTCAAGAAGCCTGGAATAACTGACACTAAAACCTGTAAGGCTAGAAATATGTATCTACAGAAAATAAAATGCATCGTAAGAAAAAAAAAACAAGCAAGCATAAAAACACTAGGTTGTTTTGAGAAGTACAACCCTGTATTGTCACTTCTACCTGCTGAAGGGAAAGGAAGTTGTATGTGCAGCAGCATCTACCCTAATAAATAGCTAAGAAAATAATTTTCACTATGTCCTAAAGAATATCAAGTCCAAGATATAATTGGATGCAATGTGAAATAAAGGAAAATAATATGATATACTTAGAGCTGAACATTTCATAGAGGTAGTGGGAAATCTTCCTAATGTTAAAAATTTGTAGTATGTTTAGGATTATTTCTATTTTATATTATCTTTCTCATAATAAGGCTTTTCTGTTGTGCTTATTAAAAGTGTTAACAGGTATATATATGCATACGGGTTGTGTATTTGATAAAATCATAAAGTATTTGAGAGTGGCATGGACCTCTGGAAAACCTCTGGTCCCAATCCGGGCTTAAGTAGCATTAAGTAGCTAGAGCAGTTTGCTCAGGGCTGTCTCTAGCTGGGATTTGAAGATCTCCAAGGATGAAGACCCTGGGATGCCTCTCTGGGCAACCCATTCCAGTGTTTGACCACAGTCATCATAAAGGATTTTTTCCTTATGTTCAGGTGGTATTTCACTTTGTGCCTGTTGTTTCTTGCACTTTCCACTGGATAGCACTGAGAAGAGTCTGGCTCTGTCTCCTTTACTCCTTCCAATCAGGTATTTATGCGCATTAATAAGAACGCCCGAACCTTCTTTTCCACAGGCTGAACTGTTTCACATCTCAGCCTCTCCTCTTATGACAGATGCTCCAAGCCGTTAATCATCTCCATGGCCCTTCGCTGGACTCTCTCTAATTATGCTGTATCTCTCTAGTACTGGGAAACACACCACTGTACCCAGCACTCCACATGTGGTCTCTCCAGAGATGAGTAGAGAGGAAAGTTCACCTCCCTAACAGTACTGGCAATGCTCTTCCTAATGCAACACATGATGGTATTGGCCTTCTTTACTGCAAAGGCACATTGCTGCTGTGTTTAGTTTTGTCAGCCAGGACCTCCAGCTCCTTCTCTGCAGATCTGCTTTCCAGATGGTCCTCAGACTGTAATGGCACATGGGATTATTCCTCCACAGGATGTTGCATTTCCCTTTCTTGAACTTCACAGGATTCCTCCCTGCCCATTTCTCCTGCTTATAGCAGTCCCTCTAAATGTCAGCACACCTAACTGATGTATCAACCGCTCCGTCCACTTCTGTATCATCTGCAGACTTGCTGAGAGTGCACAATGCCCAATCATCATTTCTAGTAAAACATTTTTCATGTCCTATATTGGCATTATTCGTATGTAAATGTCATGTTCTTTTCAAAGAAGGAATTTTTTTACAGTAATAAGCCCAACTCTTGGGTATCAGCTATAGCCAGTGACGAAGGATAATAAACTACAAGTGACATCAGTGCAACGGAAGTACTTCAAATTACATACTAGTTTCCTGTCACATATAGTGGCATGATATGCATACACATGTGCCTGTGTGAATGTGCCCATGCATACACATACAAACAAAAAAATCATCTTTGTAATTTTTTTTAGGATACTGGGATACGGACTCCCCTTCCCTTCTCTTCCCTTCTCTTTCCTTCCTCTCTCCTCCCCTTCCTCTCTCCTCCCCTTCCCCATTCCTCCTCTCCATTATTAAATTCTTCCCATTCACTTGACTATACTAGACACGAAACATTTAAAACTTTTTTTTTTTTTCCCAAATCTGAAGTAATATCCTACTGGTGCTAACCAAGATGTAAACCTTTGCAATACTCATGACGGATGTCTTTAGTGAATAGGTACCATTACCCCTGCTTTTTTGATAAAGCAGCCCAGAAGTTGAGGGTCTTATTTCAAGTCTCTGGATGAGCTCAGTCAGATTTTAAACTCTAGATGTGGGAAGTTGAAAGAAGGCAAAAACGTTATTTTTTCTGTTCTAAGAAATCCCAATTTGCCTATATTCTTCTTAATCTGCTACAACTATGCCTCTTTTTTTTTTTTTATATTTGCATATATTCAGCAGTCCTATTATTCCCACTTTTTTTTTTTTTCAAACAGGATTTGTATCTGAATGTCAAAATCTAGCTTTTACTATTTGTCTGTGTATGGATTCAGTCTCAAAACTGTGATGTTTAGTGACGCTAGCCAACACTTGGACAACTCATAGAATCATAGAATAGTTAGGGTTGGAAAGGATCTTAAGATCATCTAGTTCGAACCCCCCTGCCATAGGCAGGGACTCCTCGCACTAAACCATGTCACCCAAGACTCCATCCAACCTGGCCTTGAACACCGCCAGGGATGGAGCATCCACAACCTCCCTGGGCAACCCATTCCAGTGCCTCACCACCCTCACAGTAAAGAACTTCTTCCTTATATCTAATCTAAACTTCCCCTGTTGAAGTTTCAACCCATTACCCCTTGTCTATCACTACAGTCCCTAAGGAAGAGTCCGTCCCCAGCATCCTTGTAGGCCCCCTTCAGGTACTGGAAGGCTGCTATGAGGTCTGACTCAGACCTTAGGAAGTAAAAGCATGTATCATTACAGGATGAAAACTCAAGAATCCTCTCAAGTTAAACCTATGATTGATAGACTCACAGCTTTCACCAGTTGATCACAGAAATTCAGATGTGCACACTGACCAATAGACTATATTTAGAGATAAAGTATGAGGTTGGTAGAGACTGAAACTACCCATAATCTGTAAAAGCAGTTTCAAAATGTGGAAACAAAAGAAGATGAAATTATGTGTAATTTTAATCTTTGAGAAAAAATTATTTTAGCCTAAATTAAGGAAAGTAATTTCAGTACTCATGACTGAATAATGAAAATAAGATGAAATGTCATAAATAGATTCTGGTATCCTCCTGTTCTATTGTTATGTCTTAAGACGTAAGATTTGTTCCCTAGATAGTTGGTGACTTCTACAGGTATAAGTTCATTAATGTACAGTAAATTTCTAGCTATGCTTACATCTAGTCAAATCAATACTCACTAAAAATCACAGGAAGCTTATTCACCCTGCAGGATAACACCTTCAATAGCCCAAGGAAACAGTATGATGAAAGAACTCTCTCTAGTATGTACAAAGAAAATCTGATCAATAATATATCACATATTAACAAAGGTGAGTTAATGTCTTTAGAATGAAAAAAAGGAAGAGTAGCATAATGATTATGCATTTCATTATTACATATTACAGATTAAAGAACTACAATAGTAGATAAGAATTCTTTATGATTCTTGGTCATGTTTTTATAACTTTTTTTTTTTATAAAATCCATGTTTGCCTCTATTCTATGCAATGAATACATACAAGGTAGTTCTTCATAGCATTTATGAATGGGAGTGTATGGTTTAATATTGTGTCCCAGCATCCATTACTCCTGAGGAAAAGATTAATCAAAAGCAAACTCTTGTCAGGTAACAGGAGAACAAACTAATTAGAATAGTCATTTTAATGAGCGTATTAGACAAACTCAGCAGATGTACAGCAAAAGATTGTTAGCGCTTTTGTTAGGCTGAAGTATTAGGACTATTACAACTACATGCTGGATAATGCAAGTTGAAGTTTAACCATTTGATAGTTGCTTTTAAAAAGCATGAAGTTTTTGCCAGATCCTCTTGGTTGGATCCTTTTCCAAGATATATAAAAGAGTAGCTTAAACCCCTTCCTCTAGGTTAAGCTCTTATTTCTAGGTTTGGAAAGCCCTACAGAACATACTTTTTAGGACAGACTGTTGTCACTCAGAGCATGAAAATACAACTTCCTTACTTAGAGAGACAAAAAGGAAAAGAACAGGACTAGGCACAAGATAGATAATTCGGTTTGTTTTTTTTTTTATTGGTCTACAAGACACTGAGCAACCCAAATTGGCACCTTTAGGTTATGCCTATGATACTCAGTATGATATTGAGTAACAAGACCTGAACACAGACTTATTAAAGTACAAAGAACTTTCCTTCTAAATTTTTAAGATGATCTCTGACATGGTGGTGTTGCCTATCAGCTAACACTCTTTGAACAAGTGAAAAAACATAGCTTCAAAGGCAGCTTGAAGTAGTGAGTAATTCTAGTATACAGTAGGAACAAGGCCGTTCTTCTGCTTGAGAAAAAGACATCTTAGCCATATCGATGCAAAGTGTGCTGTGACACTTGCTTTCAGAGCACAGAGCGGCCCTTAGATTATTATTTGCTAGTGTTGATATAATGTAAGAGTTCACCAGTTCTAAAAAAATAATTATCCATGTATCAGAAGTTCAGTGTTTGGAGTTTTTTTCTAATTCTTCCCATGTCAGACTCTAGTCTGCTCTAGTCCTGAAACCACTACTTAATAATGCCTTTTTCAGCAGGATAGTTACCTTTTCTAAGTTACCTGCTTAGCTGTTGCTGTTTTGCAGTAGAGAAGTAGGAGAGAAAACGGTCTCTGGCATAATTTTCATCTCCTCATACACAAGGTTCAACCTTTCCAGATAAGAACTCAGCAAAAAGTAGCATTGTTAGTGGGTAAAACTGCTCACCTCTAAAACCAGGCCTTTTGTCTTTTAGGTTACAATCATTATGAAACAAGCTATTGAGAGAAGAGTTCATCTCACTTCACAGTCTCCATGTATATATAAGGTCATCCAGGCTTCTCTACAATTAGCTGTGAAAAAGAGATAAATAATTAATATTTACTATATAAATAATAATAATTAATAATTATAAATAAATAAAAAATAAATAATAAATAAATAATAATTAATCAATATCTTTGCCAGGAGGTTAAAGCTGTACCTCTACAGTCAAGGTTGTCCAACACTTAAAGTACTGTGTCATTTAATTATTTCAGTAGTAGCAAAATCTGTTCATGCAACCAGCATTTCAAACAAAGAAGACCAAAAATTTTAAATCAACCGCATTACCGTTAACATTAAAGAACACTAAAGAAAAGTCATTTTTTCCTCTTCTGCTTTATAGAGAGATGAGAGACTTCGGCTGGTTTATATCATGCTACTGCAAAGTTCCCATGTGTCTTGTATTTCCGTAAATACTATTGTCTGTCTCCAAATTACTATTGCAGGAAGTCTTGGGCTTAGAGGTTGTATCATTTGCCTAGGGTTTGCTATGGATAATAATATATATTTATTAGAAAGACATGTTATTTTGTAATTTTTGTCATTTGGATTATGAGATGTCAGTCAAATGCATAAATTCCTGGTAGCAATGCAAGGAATATTGTTTATTCTCATATAACTCCTGACTAAATCATTACTGGAGTGTATTCTCTCTTACACTGAAATAATTCTAGTATACTGTACCAATATTTAACTGTACAAAACAATAGAACCTAGATTTTTCCTTCTGCTAAATCTATTTTTAATTTATCTTTCACTGAAAAATAATTTTATTGACTGTGCACAGTCCGAGATGTTTAAGTAAAGCAGAATCAGAATTATACTTTGCCTTCCAAGCTGGAAACCTATGTCACCGCCATATATGGGGACAAGATTCATTTAAATTCTCTTCAGGCATCTGTAACATAGATGTCAATACCTGAGCCAATCGATTAGACTCTCTTTATAACAGATGGAGAAAAAATAGTACTTCTTGGAAATGCTTATCTGATCAATTTTAGACATCTACCATAGGATTAAATAAATCTTTATTTAGGTTGCCTGTTTCTCTCTATCAAGGGGTTAAATGACTGGGTTTGTTATATGTGTGTTCCTTAAAGACATTTAAAATTGATGTTCTGTTT
Source organism: Strigops habroptila (assembly GCF_004027225.2). Taxonomy (NCBI): domain Eukaryota; kingdom Metazoa; phylum Chordata; class Aves; order Psittaciformes; family Psittacidae; genus Strigops; species Strigops habroptila. The sequence goes on from NC_044278.2 coordinate 83,548,818, forward strand.
TCTGTTTTCTGGTGACATTTGATCACTCTGTTTCTCTGCCATTAAGAAGAAAAAGAACATCTTGTTTCAGAATGTTTACTATTTTACACAGCCCTTTCACACTCAAACATAAGTATAATGACTATAATTTGCTGAAAGCTGTAATTGACCATAAATTTCAGAAGTTTTTGCTAGCAAGTTATATATCCCTGCTTGTGACAACTTTATTTGACTTTTCCACCCACCAATATATCCCTGTGCTGTCTTTGACTTGAAAGTTTGTATTGTGTAGTGGGTTGACTTTGGCTGGCTGTCAGATGCCCACCAAGGTGCTCAGTCGCTCCCCTTTTCAGCAGGACAGGGGTGGAGAAAATAAGATGAAAAAGAACATGTAGGATAAAATACAGACAGTTTAAAAAAGCAAAGGCCGCATGCAGACGCAATGGAAAACAAAATATTTATTCTCTACTTCCTGTCAGCAGGTTATGTTCAGCCACTTCCCAGGAAGTAGGGCTTCAGTACACATAGCAGTTGCTCCAGAAGACAAATGTCTTGATAACAAATGCTCTCCCCCACCCTTTTCTCTTAGCCTTGATTGCTAAACAGACATCCTATGTTATGGAATACCCCTTTGGTCAGTTTGGGTTAGCTGTCATGGCTATGTCCACTCTCAAGATCTTGGCCACCCCCAGCCTGCTGGATGAGAAGGGGAAATTTTAAGGAACAGCATTGATGCTGTTTGAGCGCTGCTCACAGTAGCCAAAGCATTAGTGTGTTATCAACACCGTTTCAGGTATTGATAAGAAGCACAGCGCTGTAAGGGCTGCCATCAGGAAAATTAACTCCATCTCAGTCAGACGCAATACACTGTGGAAGAAGCAGAGAAGACAGGCAGGCAGGCAGGAAGGAAAGAAGGAAAGGGAGAGAAGGAGGGAGGGAGGAAGGAAGGAAAGGGAAGGGAGAGAAGAAGGGATGAAAAAGGGGAGGGAGGAAAACAGGGAGGGAGGAAAACAAATCTCACCCCAAATTTTCACAAAAGTAAAATATTATAACTTTCTTTTTTATTTGCCTTTAATGTTCTGGTTTCACTACCCAGTATTTAGGCTGCTCAGAAACCATGTTTCTGAGCAACCACCTTTGGATACCTACCAGACCAAATAACGTCAGAAAATTCCTAGTAGATTATTGTGCAGGAAAAACAGAGAGGAAATGGTGATAGAAGAAAAAAAACCCCTAAACCAAGTAGAAAATATGTTCTCATCAGCACTGCACACATACCGCATTCAGTTGGTGATCGAAGGGAAATAAAACTGCTAGAGGTTTATAAGGATGTTTTCCCCAATTGTACTTTCCCCATGCTGTGGGTAGAATGCAGTAAGGATTACCAAGTAGAAGCATTAAATTCCTCCATTGCAGGGTTGCTTAGGATAAGTTATAACTTTTCCTGTGATAGAAGAAATGAGAATTCAGTAGTGAGTTCTGGCAGTGACTTCAGTGAGTTCAGGATGTCAACATAAGACTCTATTAAGCCTCTGTCCTAAATTCTGTTTACTTCAAAGTGGCAGAAAAGGGCTGCTAAAAGAGGTGGTCTGGCTCTGTAATATTGGTACAGCCCCAAGGCATCAAAACCACTGTTATGTGATATGAGTCACTAGCTATAAATATCCTAGTTTGGCAAATTATTTGAAGTGAATTACATGCATATATATGCATGTGTGAATAGATAAATGACAGAGCTAAAAATAAACCAATCACCTTATAGAAAAGACTTTTTTCTTGTAGTTGTATTAATTCCCCAGAAATAAACATCTTTTTTCTCAAGTTTGACATTTCTAAATACCTGAAGAATTCTTTTGCATTGCTTTTTCTTACTTCTGTTCAAAAACTTGAGAGTCTCTAGAGTACAAAATAACATAAGAGAATCCTGAACCAATATTTTTTAGCATGAAATAAGCTACCTAATAATTTCTTTGTGCACAATAACACTTTAACAGAGGTATGCAAACTTTAAAGCAGCTTCACCAAAATAAGATTATGCTAGCATCAATGTTAATATTCTGAAACTATTAAGAAAAACAAAACAAAACAAAAACCCTGAAACCTCACAAAAACGTAAGCAGTAGAAATGACATTATAGACTGCAATTCTAAGGAAAAGAAACTGTAATTTTAAGGAAAATGTCTAAATTTATCACATTTGATGTAGCAATAAAAAAATTCATTGCTCAAAAAAAACAGTTAATATGTGATACCTGTCATGCTAACATAACAGGAAAATGATACATGTATGCATCCTGTAAAGAACACAGTATAGTACCTTGTGTGAAATTCTGAAGCTGTCAGAAATTCTTGTATTTTGTAGTTATAAAAGTTTTACCTCACTGCAATCTGTGAGGTTATTTTTAAATGCATATTTATTTCAATGTTTACACTGAGCTGTTGGTCCTTGTGCATTTCAGCTGACCAGAAAGCGTATGATTGATTCATAATAGCCAAAGAACTGTAATGTTTCTTGCCCAAATATTATTTATGGAGTATAAAAGGAAGTAAAAGAAAAAGCTAAGGGAACTTAAATTACTGTGGGGGGAAATACTGTAATATCTGTCTTTAGTAATGCAAGTTTACTGCACTCTGGAGAGGTGTAGGGACATAGAACATCAGATTTCATAAGTTCCAGTGCTCTTGGAGCAAAACAGTAATTGTTTTTAGGATGATGCCTATGGTTTTAGAACTAAGCCAGACTTCTATATGCATGTAGTTTAATAACATTACATTACAATTCCAAATGCTTTCCCTGAACTGCTACTATTTGTCAAATTACTTTAATAAAAATCTAGGGTAAAACTTTGTTTTAATAGGTTTCCAAGAGCAATGAAATGTTAAACCTGCTTTGTGTTTGGCATGAGGGTCTTAGAGTGTCTCAAACTATTAGAAGTGATATAATTTAATTTACAGCTAGCTCAGTTTTAAATTAACAGTGAGCTGAATTATTTTTAGGAATCTGTCTCAATTTTTGCTAGTGTACAGTGCAAGTTTGAGTTATCAGAGTAGAACTGGGTTAGTACTTGGGTAGTACTTTCATTGTCTAGATGTCTTTAAATAGTATTATGGAATGTAGGTAAGTGTTCTGGAATTTCAATCCATGTTACAAATACTGTTCATTTTGCCTACTCATCTGTTGATAATACTATGTATAAAGCATAGTTTTCTAAAAAACATTATTTTTATACATCACTTGTTTATTACGGTTTGGACTAACCTAGTTTTCTCCGTGTACACTTACATGAAATGATTTCACATATTTTCTTAGCTGAAAATACTTAGCATGCTGTGTCTAGAAGACACAGAGATGTGAGTGGAAACTGCAGGTTTCAAGATTACCGTATCATTTTGTCAGCAGTGCATAAAGTAATCTAGAATTTTGCGTGTTATGGTAAATATGCAACGAAATGAGACTAGTTATCAAAACTCAACCTATAAATATTTATTTTTCTGTTTTTATACTAAAATCAGATTAACTTGACAGTATTTTTCTGCTACTTGAAGAAAGTATAAATATCTCAGGGTATTCAAAGATATAGTAGAAATAAATTGAGAAGTGCCATATAATTATAATTGAGAACAGGTGAACTGTTTTGTATTTTAATTTCAAAGTAGAAAAGGTGTCTCACTAAGTCTTCCTGCAATACTTTCTATCTTTTACATAGAGATAATCAGCATTATATTATCTGTTCAAATTAAAAAAATTAATTATATACAAACTCTTTGGCAAACTGCTTGGTCCCAAGAAGATATTTATATACTCTGAAGTAGCAGTTTTGCGGTAAACACAAAAATACTTTAAAAAAAAAAGTGGATCATAATGGAGCCAATTATCACCCACTTGTAGATTAATGACTCACTAAATGTAATAGCCACTTCTATCAGTTTTCACTAACATGTACAGGTATCTTCTGATGAAAGAACAGCAATTTTTATGCATGCATCAGAAATTATTTTTGCCCCTCTTAGAACAAATTTCTCGTATTTATAGACAAAATATTTCTTACCCTAAATAAAGAAGACATGTTGTGAGGGACACTTGGTCTTGTCATCAACTTGTGACTGCCATATATGATTTATATTTCATAAACTGATAACAGATGACTTTGATCCTTGTCTGAAAACTGTTCTATTTGTCTTCTGAAAACATAGCAAATAAACGAGATTTAAAGAATTGTGTCATCATTAATCAAGTCTATTAACAACCTTTGACTTAAAAATTTGAATTAAAACATTAAAATGAGAACCTCAATTATTTTTATGCTTTTTTTAATGACTAAAAAATTAATTACTGAGCTACAGATTATTAGGAATTTCTTCTCCTGCAACAGGCTTCTGGCACCTTGAAAAAGAAGAATCTTGATATTGACTTTTAAGAAAATAAATTGCAGTATTAGGAGGAAATATCTGTCTTACGATAGTATTGTTAATATTAAAACCATTGTTTTCTAGAATATAATGCTATCCCATATAAATGTAAAGTATTATGCTGTTTAGTACGCAATGAATCAATGCCAGGCCTGGCTGTATGAAGAAAACAAGAGTTGGCTGTAGAGGACTCCTGGAGGTCATCCAGGTCAAATGCCACCTGGCGGCATGATAGACGTGGTTTGTCTTGAAAACAGGGTAATCAGACATGATGAAATGTTGAAAGCATGGTCATTAGTGATCTGGGAAAGGTAACAAACAAATAGATATCCAACTTTGCAGATGATACTCAGCTCTGGTAGATAGTCAAATGCCATGCTGATGGTAAGGAACTCCACAAAGACATCACAAAACAGTGAATTAAAAGTTGAGCCTCAATTTGGATAAATGAAAATATGTGTAGAGGTAGCAAAAATTATACCAACTCGACATAGTGCTGAACAAAGAAGTAACACTTACAGCCCTGAAACCATAGGCTTATTATGGCTTAATCCCAGCCAGCAACTAAGAACCACACAGTGACTTGCTCATCCCCCGCCCTCTTCTCCAGTGGGATGGGGAGGAGAATTAGAAAAAGGTAAAAACCTGTGGCTTGAAATAAGAACAGTTTTATTACTGGAATAAAGTAAAATATAACAACGACAATAATAAAGATGATCGTAATAATAATAAAAAGGAAAAACAGTGAGAAGAATAAAACCCAAGAAAAATGATTTATGCACAATACAATTGCTCACCACCTGCTGACTTATGCACAGACCATCCCCAAGCATCTCAGCAGCTCCCAGCCAACTGCCCCCAGTTTATATACTGGCATGATGTTCTAGGGTATGGAATATCCCTTTGGCTAGTTCAGGTCAGCTATCCTGACTGTGCCCCCTCCCAGCTCCTTGTGCACCTCATCACTGGCAGAACATGAGAAACTGAAAAGTCCTTGGTCAGGATAAGCTGTACTTGACAACAACTAAAACATTGCTGTGTTACTGACATTATTCTCAGACTAAAAGCCAAAACACAGCACTGTACCAGCTACTAGGAAGAAAATTAACACTATCCCAGCTGAAAACAAGACACTCATGAAGAATCCCTGCATTTTCAGGCTTTCTTTGTAAGGCAATAAAGTACTTAAGCTGTGGTCAAATCTTTATAGATGTAAAATAATTTCACAATCATTTCTAGTTCCGGTCTCCACATTCTGAGAAGGACATAAGATACGAGAAATGAGGGAAAGGACGGAGAATAGCAGTGTAAGAAATAAAGATGTGTTATAAATGTTAGTATTCTTCAACTTAGAGAGAAAGAAATGGAAGAGAATTATGACGGAGGTTTACTAAGTCATTGAAAGCCTTGATTAGCTGTTCACAAGCAGAATTGGAAGCATTCTGTTGACTAAGAATAATTTGATTTGAACAAATATAACAGAGTACTTGACACAGTGGGAAATGAACTTTTGTAGCTTACAGCCACAAGGCACTATGGAAGCAGGCAGTATCAGAAATTTCAAAAAATGGATCAGACAAATTAATGAACAAGTCTATAAGAGATCATAAAAAGGTTAGTTAGAGAACTAAAGGTTAGTTAGGGAACATTGACTTCACCCAGCAGGGTATTTCTTGTGTTCTTCCAGCTTCTCCTGGACACCTGGGAGTTTCCAATTCTTTATAGAAAATAACTGTAATTCTTTTTAGCAATTTAAAAAATAGTGCAATAGAGAAAATTGGCAAAGTTACAGACAATCCTGAATGTATCTACTATCTTTTATTTATCTTCCAGATCCATTTAATACTCTGGTAATTAAAGGCATTTGCAGGTTTGTTCCTTTTATTATAACTATACTACGTCTTCTAAATATGGGTCATAGCATCACCACAGGCAACAAAAGTTTCAGAATAATAATATCTTCCTGCTGTTAAATAAAGGATGAGAGAATTTTAAATGGAATTTAAACAAAAACTTCTGAGAGCTCTTATCATCTGGCAACTAGTCCCAAATACCTATACTTAGAAAGAAAGTATAAAAAGATGTCTTAAAGAAGTCCAGATTATAGTTCCAAGGTAATCAGCAAAACTTTCCTTAAAAAAAACCCAAACAACCAACCAAAAAAACCCCAACAAAACAGTATTTAACCTTTTTTCTATTTGGAAAATAAAAAATAAGAATATTCAAATTTGCAAAATAAATTTAAATCACATTAATTCTAAGGAATTACATCAGTGTGGAAAACTCATGAGTTTTTAATATCAGTAGATCATAACATAGCTAGCTGAGTCTGTGCTTTCTTTAAATCTTTTTATTTTTTTAAGTAGGAACACATTTAAAACAAAGATCCACTTGACTTCAGATAGCACATGCAGCAAATTAAGCAGTCATTCTTTATTAAGAAATCTCTCTTTTGGTAAATTAAACTTACTGTGAACATCAATTGCCTTTAATCCTACCCATTTGATCATGAGTATATTTTCTTATAACTATTTTTCCAAACATGCTTTTATGAACATTGAAGACATCTGATCTTAAAACTCAAAACATGAATTTTTTAGAGGAAATACATTTGTAAACTTTATAGGTCCTAGGATTAAAATAAAAAAAATAAATTTCAGAAAAAATAAAAAAAATACATTAAAAAAAAAACAAAACAAAAACCTGAGGCAGGTACTCAAGTCAAATATGTGTAAGAAACATATCTGTCAGGTATAACACTTTTTTACTTTTTTTAGGTAGAAAGGGTACTGAAATGCAGATTCACATCTGTGGATATTTCCCATTTCCAAAATTTTTGAAGGAAAGTCATGATGTTCAGCCTGGAGAAGAGAAGGCTGCATGGAGACCTCATAGCAGCCTTCCAGTATCTGGACGGGGCCTAGAAAGATGCTGGGAAGGGACTCTTCCTTAGGGACTGTAGTGGTAGGACACTGGCACTGTAGAACACCTGCCCCTGGTAGGTACCCAGGGACAAGGGATAATGGGTTCAAACTTGAACAGGGGAAGTTTAGATTAGATATAAGGAAGAAGTTCTTTACTGTGAGGGTAGTGAGGCACTGGAATGGGTTGCCCAAGGAAGGCGGTGTTCAAGGCCAGGTTGGACAGAGCCTTGGGCGACATGATTTAGTGCGAGGTGTCCCTGCCCATGGCAGGGGGTTTGGAACTGGATGATCTTAAGGTCCTTTCCAACTCTAGCTATTCTATGATTCTATGTAATATTTTTTATCTGATCTTATAAAATAAATTATCTTCCAATACCTTGCACATTATCTTTCATTTCAAAGACCTTATCAGGCTTGAGCACCATGCTGAAAATTCTCCTTTTTTTTAACTTCAGAAGAGAACACAATATCATAATGTAACCAATTACTATTAGCTATAACCTAAGAAGGCTGACTGGCAAGACAAAACAAAACAAGAAAAGCAGTATCAGGAACAGGGGAAATGCCCTTTTATTGAAAGGGACAATATCATAAATACCAGGGAAAGAAGAAAACCATTTTGGTTCCATCTTTTTTCCTCAAAACTCTCCAACCTGAATGATTCCATGGGGAACAACTAAGGACCACAGACACCAAAATTATATTGTTATTGTCTACATGGTGTAGTATACTAGCAGACAATGTAGAATATGAGTTAAAGACTAATGATTTGTATATCTTATGATGGTGATGAATATTGTGTATGAACAGAGAATTTGCAAGAAATGTCTTGTTAATGAATGTGGTTTTAAGGTTTGAAACTAGTCTGATTTGTCAGTCTTTTTAAATGCTTCTATCAGAGTTCCCTGATCTCTCCCTCTCTTCCCTTCTCCTCCCTCCCCCCTCTCTCATTGCAATAATGGAGTAAATAAGAATGTATGAAAATGATATATTTATATTGAATCACTTATTAATGGCTGTGTCATCGTCTCTGTTTATTCTCCTTTGTTTTCATCTTCACAGACCAGATTTTTTTGAGAGCAAACTGAAGTACAGGCTTTAACTAAAGTTCATACTAAGGTGCGTATGTCCTAACACCTACTGGGCCCATAATTACTCTCATCGACAGTTTTGAACCATAAGTCTGCTGAGGACATTTGGTCTAGGAAATCGTGGTACTGATAGGAGTACAAACCTGAACCATGATTTTAGCACAAAACACTTCAATTTTGTAACCCTCTTCAATCTAATCTCTTACTTAAACAATGTATAGTATCTACTTAAATTTTAATATAATAATACATGCTAAAAGAAATGTGTTAAAAGTAGATAATATACATACCTAATTTTACTCTTCCTCTCCTGAAAGAAATTCATTCATTATACTTATATTTTGAAATGTTCAGCAAGCATGTTGTCATTTTGTTAGCATACCTCTGAACTGAAAGTCAACAATGCAGGTTAACTGGGGTGTATTTTATGGTTTGAGTAGACAGAAAAAGACTTGTAAACATTACATGCAGAGACGTAGAAAAATAATCTTCTGTGCTCACTAGAGCTGCATTACGAAGCTAGGTTCTGCTACCTAGCAAAAACCACAATAAATGAAGAATATGCAGAGCTCTGGCTTGAAGATATGTATTTTTTTATAAAGATAATAACTGCATCAGCTAGGAAAGGAAGAGAGTAGATGGGGTGTATTTATGAAGAAAAACTATAGGGCACTTTGATTGTTGGGGCTTGCCCTAGATTGGCCTACAATAGTGGGACAGAACATAGACAAGTAAGTGCTGTGCAAATTTCCTATATATGTGTTAAGTGAAAGTGTTTTAAACACGTATTTTTTGTTAAAAAACACACATTGGAATTTTCTGTTGAATTTCAAGGGTCAAGAATTTACCAATGCACAGAAGTACTGCCACAGTCATACAAATCAAATACTGTGCTGCAATTCCCTGAAACTGAAATGCCATAGCAGGGAATATATAATAAATCCTAGAAACAGATTAGTATATAGAAATCAGCACAGAATTTAGTCTTGTATCTTTGCATCTGAGGAAGCAGATGTTATGGTCTGATATGCAAACAGCAAAATTAGTTGCTTGGATTTAAAAATAATTAATTTTATATTGTTAAGTAGAATAGGACAGAATTAAAGAAACTGGATATTCACTGAACATCTGCTATTTTTGTGTCATTCAGGTGACTCATATACCTGCATTTCTCCTGGGGATACCATGTTGTTAAAACCAGCTTCTACTACAAGATTGGTGCCAGCAGAACATGTGCATAAATTTGACTTTAGCAAAAAGTGTCCTTTCAGTCGATTTCTTTTGTTGAAACCATAATGCAAGGTTACATTCTATCATCTCCTTTGCACCTTTTATATACATATATATTATTAAGCCATTATCACTGTTATTCTAGATAAAATAAAAATATTTAAATACTGGCTATGTTTAGGAATTCCCTATTCCTGGACAGATAAGCTTACTGGGTAAGGTAAAGATATAATCTAGATATAATCAACAACCATCAACAACCTGTGGCTGACTCAAAAGTAATAAAGATAACGTCAGTGATTAATTTCTTGCTTTCTTGCATTTTGTTGCCTCAATGTTTTGAAAGTTTCTTCACTATCAGCAAACAAACCAGAGCTCTTTCTATTGTTGTAGCTAAGACAATAATAGCAATTGCTTTCCATTATGAAGTGTTCGTCCTCTATGATTTAAATTATCATTTTAGTTTTTCCATTCCAAGAGGGAAAATGTCCCCAGTCATTGTGTGTTTCTCTTTCATACTTTTGTTGTGGCCAGTGATGGACTTAGCAATCACTTGCATGGGACTGGTGATACAGTTTCATTGTCCGACTGCTTGATTTCTGAATATCTGAATACCTTTTAACTGAAATAATAATAAACTTTAACCAAGTTGCATAATAATTAACCCACCGAAGGAAATCATATACATCCTGAATATACATTTGTATAACTAGGCAGCACTGGTGATGGGTCAGCAAATCGGTTTTGTGGAGCCTTTTCCCCAAATTAATCGTTAGTTATTAAAACTCTAGGATAAAATAAAATTTTATGAATATATTTCAAATAATCTAATCTCTGAACAAAGCAAATGGAATTCCTTAGCTGCAGCAATACATTTTAGTATACAACTCTTTATTTCAAAATATGTCTACATCAAGCAATTGAGTTTCCTGCTGTTATTTATCATACCTTCTCTATCATGACCAAAAAAAAAAATTACCACAGGGAGGCAGAAAATAACTTTTTAACCTCTGTGAAATCCCGGCTTCACCAAAGTGAGCGACAAAACTCCAAGGACTTTAAGTACTGTCTGCACATTATCCACTAAAGATTAGCAACGTGATGTTTGGTTGTGAGTTATTTTCCTTTCTATATTGAGTGTATCAGTGCCCATTTGTAAAAGTGACGTGGGAATATTTAAATTTCCCTGTGCTAAGTGAAATAATTTTAAATCTGAGCATTAGTTGGGATATGAAGATACAAAGAAATAAAAAATAAATAGAGTAGTAAAGATAGAAAAGAAGCTAAAACACAGTAAGAAAGGCATTTCTAGCTTGACTGAGGAAAAGTGTGAGAAAAACTAATATTGTAAAAAACATATCAAAAAAGAGAAGTTTAGATCTGGTGAAAAGGAATTGTCTCATTTAGTTCAGTTTATCTTCTGTTAACAGAATCAGGATTGTGTGAATATTCTTGGTAAAAATACCAGAGAAACACTTTATCCTTGTTTTTTCCTAATAGTAAAGCTGTCAGCAAAATAACTTTGACTAACAACTTTGGTCCATAAAGTATCACAGTTTTAAAACCAGACAAAATAAATTTACAAATACAGCGAAATTGTTCCCATTAATTTTCACATAATAATTTTGAATAAGCAAATCAAATGAAAGCTTTCAAGACAGTACTCCTGTACAACTTTGATGATGCACAGAACGAAGTAGCTCCACATATAAATAGATTTTGCCGAGTAAACAGCCTGCAATTGTTTTGTTGAAGGTCATCCCTCAGAGAAGAAATACAAAATTAACAACTTAACAAATTACTTTTTTTAAAGCCATAAGAAGTTATGAAAAATAAAGGCAAAATATCATGAGTGTTGCCATAAAGGGAGGGTTATTTTAAAGTCTTAAAACATTATTAATAATAAGAAAAGCAGGAGCAGATTCTCCTGGAAAGCATGCTAAGGCACATGAAAAGTAACAAGGTGGTTGGTGACAGCCAACATGACTTCACTAAGGGGAAATCCTGCCTGACCAATTTGGTGGCCTTCTATGATAGAGCTATGGAACTGATGGACAGGGGCAGAGCAGTTGACGTCATCTACCTGGACTTATGCAAAGCGTTCAACACTGTCCCGCATGACGTCCTTGTCTCTAAATTGGAGAGACGTCAATTTGATAAATGGACCACTTGGTGGATAAAGAACTGGCTCGATAGCAGCACGCAAAGAGTTGTGGTAAATGGCTCGATGTCCAGTTGGAAACCTGTAATGAGTGGTGTCCCTCAGGGATTGGTGTTGGGACCGGTCCTGTTCAACATCTTTGTCGGCGACATGGACAGTGGGATTGAGTGCGCCCTCAGCAAGTTTGCCGACGACACCAAGCTGTGTGGTTCGGTCAATACGCTGGAGGGAAGGGATGCCATCCAGAGGGACCTTGACACGCTTGTGAGGTGGGCCGATGCCAACCTTATGAAGTTTAACCAAGCCAAGTGTAAGGTCCTACACCTGGGTCGGGGCAGTCCCAGGCACTGCTACAGGTTGGGCAGAGAAGAGATTCAGAGCAGCCCTGCAGAGAAGGACTTGGAGGTGTTGGTTGACGAGAAGCTTAACATGAGCCGGCAGCGTGCGCTTGCAGCCCAGAAAGCCAACCATATCCTGGGCTGCGTCAAAAGAAGCGTGACCAGCAAGTCAAAGGAGGTGATCCTGCCCCTCTACTCTGCTCTCATGAGACCTCACTTGGAGTACTGTGTACAGTTCTGGTGTCCTCAACATAAAAAGGACATGGAGCTGTTGGAGCAAGTCCAGAGGAGGGCCACAAGGATAGTAAGGGGGCTGGAGCACCTCCTGTATGAAGACAGGCTAAGAAAGTTGGGGCTGTTCAGCCTGGAGAAGAGAAGTATGCGTGGAGACCTCATAGCAGCCTTCCAGTATCTGAAGGCGGTCTACAAGGATGCTGGAGAGGGACTCTTCCTTAGGGACTGTAGTGGTAGGACAAGGAGTAATGGGTTCAAACTTCAACAGGGGAAGTTTAGATTAGATGTAAGGAAGAAGTTCTTTACAGTGAGGGTGGTGAAGCACTGGAATGGGTTGCCCAGGGAGGTTGTGGATGCTCCATCCCTGGCAGTGTTCCAAGGCCGGGTTGGACAGAGCCCTGGGCCACATTGTTTAGTGTGAGGTGTCCCTGCCCATGGCAGGGGGGTTGGAACTAGATGATCTTAAGGTCCTTTCCAATTCTATGATTCTATGATTCTATGGAAAGGAAACAAATTTATTCTGCTCCACAACACCGCATCGAAAGGCACAGGAGGTTTCTTTCTCTGTCTGCAGGCTGCCCTCTCATGAAATGGTATAGCTCTGGGTTTTAATCTGAAAGGTTTCCCCAATGCTCCACTGAAAGAGGCTTTCTAGAAAAGAAAAAGGCCTTGGCAACAGCATGAACAGAAATAGCATTGGCCTGCTCTTATCAAAAACCATAGAAGATTAAAAGAGATCAAAACCTTACAAAATTGCTAAGGCTATATTTCACATTTGTGGTTTGTTTAGTTGGGTTTTGTTTTTTTAATTTTTTTCTTATTCTAATATTTTGTGGAGAGGAATATTACAAGCTATTAGGCTATGGCAGTAGCTAAGGAAACGAGACTTCACTAAGTATTAACCATTCATCAAAGCTCTTTGTATTGAAAACTCCCCACCTACCACCCCTTGGCAGATGTGTTTTGGAAGACCAGGAGCTTAGGCACTGTTTTTAATAAATGCTCAAGTGATGCAATTAAATTAATACTTGAATGTACCCATGTTGAGGCTTAACTCAGACAGCAACTAAATAGCATGCAGCTGCTCACTCACTGGCCACCTCCCCCGGTGGGGTGGAGAAGATTTGGAAAACATAGGAAAAAGTTGAAGAATTGGAAAAAAACAAGGTAAAAACCCCATGGGTTGAGCTAAGAACAGTTTAATGATGGACAGAAAAGGAAAATATAATAACAATTACAATAACATTAATAATAGGAATAAAACAAACAAAAAGAAAACACAAGTGATGCACAATGCAATTGCTCACCATCCGCTGACTGATACCCAGCCCGACCCAAGCAGAGATCTGGGCCTTCTGGGTGACTCCCCCCAGTTTACATACTGGGCATGATGTGCTGTGGTATGGAATACTCCTTTGGCTAGTTTGGGTCAGGTGTCCTGTCTCTGCTCCCTCCCAGTTTGTGCCCCTCCTCACTGGCAGAGCATGAGAGACTGAAAAGTCTTTGATCAGGGTGATTGCTAATGAGCAACAATTAAAACATTGGTGTGCTATCAGCATTGTTCTCAGACTAAAGCCAAAACACAGCACTGCACCAGCTACTAGGAAGAAAATTAACTCTATCCCAACTGAGATCAGAACAACCTGAGAAGAGGAATGAATAGGCTCTTCCATTCCTTTATTTATAGTAATAAATTCATGTATCTGGCAGGGTTGTGACACTGCCTCTCTAGTCCACTGATGTACTGAATAGTATACAGAAATGGAATTAATACTTCATGATAGAAGCAAATTAATTTTTCCCAATATACTCTATGTTCCTCTACACATTACAGAAATTTCTGATGTAAAATCACCTTGAAAAACACATCTTTTATTAGTAACTTCCCGATGCCTTTGACTTTTTAGAATTACTTTATCAAGGTTCAAAAGATGTATAAAATGGAAGTTCCTGTCCATCTATATAACAATATACCTGGAATAAAAAGAGCACTTTAAAGTTACTGTAGTTTGATGCTACTTCCCTGTCAGAAACCAGTAAGAGTCTGAAGAAAGCAATAAGACTGTGAATGTCCTCAGAGAAGATTATTTTTTTGTGGGTTTTTTTTTTTCACTTCCCTCTTACTCTTTTCTTCTTATAAATAGAGACACTGAAGAACAGTTTGACAATAGATATTCTGGTAATTTTATTCACAGTAAATAACATTTTAATAACAAGTTTGTGCCTTGAAGAATTATTCTCACCAAGAAGTTTATTTGGTTATCAGTAACAGACATGCAATGTCCACTGCCTTTAAAAGAGATTTATTTATCTTGTTTTATTATATTTCTTTTGACTTTATTTTGGAACTTACAAATACCGCATAGTATAAACAGTAATTTAAGTTCTTTTGTCCCTATGCAAATGAAACCCTGAAACACATGGAGCCAGTGGGAGGTTTGTGGGTCCGCAACCCACAGATCAAGGTCTGGTTAACTGATGTGCATTTGAACTTTGATGATTTTTCAAGGGCACTTTCTGAATTTTAATGTCAGGACATGTAAAATTTTATCCAAGAAATTTAGATTGGCCTTTTTCTTTCAGATTGAAACTGACGAAGAACAGTTGTAATTTTAAAGCTGATGTCATTTTAGGCTATGGTTGGCCATAGTTCTTTGGACTAAGTGTTTGAAATAGTTGGATTTGAGATACTGAAGCCGAAAGGAACACCTACTAAAAATTCCCCAGTGTAACAAATTCTGCATTTTTGCATTTCCTCAGGATCATTCCTGTGTGAAAAACCTAGAAGCTAAAATTAGAAACTTAAAAGAATGGAACCTAAATCATTAAACAGGTCAGATAAAGTGGTCTCAATTTTCTTTTCTGTAATTTTTAATATTATAGGCAGCAAACCATTTATCCAGCATGTAGAATACCTGAATCCCTCCCTCAGATATTAGGCAAACATAACCTCAAAGCTCACAGTTGTTCTCAGCCAGAACATCTTTCTTAATTACATGGGTATGAAAATCATATTACAGGAGTTATGAAGTCAGCATCAGTACAAGAAGGAGATTGGCTATTGGTATACATGTAGAAAAGACAGCTCAACTTCCTGTTTTCGAGATTTTTATTTCATTTCACTTCCTTTCATTTTTATCCAAAGGCTACTTGAAGCTCAATTTATAAGAATTCTTGGAGGCAGCAAAATAGACTTATAACCAGGTAAATATGCTTACCTCTAAATTATAGTTGCGCCT
This sequence comes from Strigops habroptila, assembly GCF_004027225.2. NCBI lineage: Eukaryota > Metazoa > Chordata > Aves > Psittaciformes > Psittacidae > Strigops > Strigops habroptila. Next base: position 83,564,423 of record NC_044278.2, read on the forward strand.
AATAGCATTCTTAGATTCTCTAGATTCTGTATTTTCTGCAGGGGGTCTCATGTTCAACAGTAGAAGAAGAAAGTCTCCTATTAGTACTAATTAGATAATCAGAGTGTCTCCTATACTCTTCGGAATTTATCGAGGTTAAAGGAAAAGCTGAATTTCCTTGGTAAGTACCCACACCCAAAGAGAGGCATCACACTATCTACTTCACACCCCTAAATATGGAAACTGGTCTGTCTCTCTCTCGTGAGAAAAGTGTATTGCTGTCCTGGGTTCAGCTATAGCAGTCATTTTTCTCCTTCTTAGTAGCTGGTGCAGTGCTGTGTTTTTTAACTTTCAGCCTGGGAACAACGCTGATAACACTGATGTTTTCAGTTGTTGCTAAGTAATGTTTATTCCAACCAAGGACTTTCTCAGTCTCATGCTTTGCCAGGGAGGAGGGGAAGCCGGGAGGAAGCAGAGACAGGACACCTGACTCAAACTAGCCAAAGGGGTATTCCATACCACAGCACGTCATGCCCAGTATATAAACCGGGGGGCGTTACCCGAAAGGCCCAGATCACTGCTCGGGTCGGGCTGGGTATCGGTCGGCGGGTGGTGAGCAATTGTATCCTCTCCCCTTGTTATTTCACTAATCATTATTATCATTGGTGGTAGCAGTAGTGGTTTGTATTATACCTTAGTTGTGGGACTGCTCTTATCTCAACCCGTGGGAGTTACATTCTTCCGATTCTCCTCCCCATCCCTCCGGGAACGGGGGGAGGAAGAAGGGGGGGAGTGAGCGAGCGGCTGTGTGGTTCTGAGTTACCGGCTGGGCTCAAACCATGACAGTTCTTTGTGACGCCCAACGTGGGGCACGAAAGGTTGAGATAACGACAGATCTGACCAGAGTGTGTTTAATCATATTTGTGATAAGCATTCATTGTTACTACTCGTCACAATGGTGATTATTTGGCTCTCAGACTTGTTGCGCTTGATCTCAGAGTTTCAGCATGTTGTACCTTACTTACAGCCACTATTTGCTGTTTTAGTGTTTATCGGCTGGGGGGCCTGGGCTAAGGTTCTTGTTTCACTGTACTTCATGGTAATGACTTGTAATACAGTAGACTCATTGATCATGAAACTGGTCTGGTTTGTGCTTCCAGCGTGGCCATCACCTCTATACATTGGGAGGTATATAATGAAATATTCTAGCAATTGCATATCTTTTTTTTTCTCCTCGGGGGGTAAACTTATGAAGGAAGCATTCTCTTTCACCCCCCGTTCCCCCACCAGCCTATTTGCAACAGCAGTTGAGAGTTCTGAAGGTTTTGGGTGGCCTTTGAGTACCCTTGAAACCTGCCTGCTGATTGTGCTGGGGATCAGCATGTTGGCAAACATACAGAGTGTGTTTTACCCATGGCCATCCCGTCCTGGGAACATCCTATTTCGTTTAATCTCAAAAATTCAGCAGTATCAGGTTCGAATCTGGTCTAGGATTAGACGACGATATAGGATGGCCACCAAGAGATTTTCCCTGAGGCTGGACAGTCATGAGTGGCAGGGTATGTGGGATAGTATGGGCAAGTATCTAGGCCAGTGGGCCCCTCCAGTGCTTTGGAACTTCACCACTGAACAAGTGCAACATCGGAAAAACTAGTAAAACACTTAAACGAGGTGTGCTGTCGTCCTGGTTATACCAGAGAGGGACAAATCATGGCAACGTGCTGGGGCTTGGCCTATGCCTACAGAGCCCTGCTCAACACTATCCAGCACCTTCAAAGGGAAAAAAATGTCTCTGGATCTGATGGCAAAGCAACAGACAACACAGCTATGCCAACTACAAGCACAGCAGCTACTCAAACCCTGACTACAACAGACAACACAGCTACTCCAAGTACAGCAGCTACATCAACCCCAGTGACAAGCACAACAGCTACTCAAAGCCTGACCACAACAGACAACGCAACTAATCCAACTTCAAATACAGCAACTACACCAACCGCAGGGACAAGCACAGTAGCTACTCAGACCCCGACAGCAACAGACAATATGGCTACTTCAAGCACCGCAGCTACACCAACCCCAGTGACAAGCACAGTAGCTACTCAAACCCCAACAGCAACAGACAATGCAGCTGTTGGTGTTACTCAACTCCCAAGCACAACAGCTGCACCAACCCCAGCAATAGACATTGCAACCACTCCAATCCTAGTGGCAGACACTGCAGCCACTCCAACCACAGTGACAAACACTGCAGCTAAACCAAATGGCCAGTTTGTGACAATGTCTGTTGCCCCTGTAAGCAAAAGCAGACGAGAGGCACAAAGAGCAACCCGCGAAGTGAAGAAAGAGGAAGATCCAATGCCATTACTACATGCAACAGCACCTGAACAAGAGTTACTACAACATGGGTCAGAGGAAGAGGAAGAAGAAGAAGAGGTCACTTCTCGACCCCGGACCTCAACCGAACTGCGGAATATGCGAAAAGATTTCACCTGTCTTCCAGGGGAGCGCATTGTCACCTGGTTGCTCCGATGCTGGGACAATGGGGCCGACGGTCACGAACTAGAAGGTAGGGAAGCCAAGCAGCTGGGATCACTTGCTAAGGAAGGAGGAATTGACAAAGCGATTGCAAGAGAGAAGTGAGCCCTCAGTCTTTGGAGGCGGCTCCTGGCAGCTGTGAAGGGAAGGTTTCCCTACAAAGACGATATTACGAATCGCTCAGCCAACTGGACCACAATAGAGAAAGGCATCCAGTCCCTGAGGGAATCAGCCATTCTAGAGATGATCTATCGTAGGCCGGATGCCAGGAACACATCCGTAGATCCAGGTGAAGTCGAATGTACACGACCCATGTGGCGGAAACTTACGCGGAGTGCACCATCATCATATGCCCACACATTGGCATCAATGACCTGGAATGACGGAATATCACCAACATTGGATTGCCTGATTCGTCAACTCCGAGAGTTCGAAGACAATCTCCCCCCTTCCATCATTTCAGCTGTGGAAAAACTGTCCCAGGAGTTCAAACAATTGAGAGACGATTTATCTGATCTATCCAGCTCCCCACGTGTACCTACCATGTCTCAGCTATTAACAGAAGGCGCCCTACTGCTCAAGAAAGAAAATATAGGAGGTACACGCCACGGGCCACCCTATGGTTTTACCTGCGGGATCACGGAGAAGACATGAGAAAGTGGGATGGAAAACCTACTTCAGCTCTGGAGCAAAGGGTGCGTGAACTGAAGAGGAGAACAATGGTCAAGGATGATCCTCCCAGGAAAGCTGCTGCTCCAGTCTCTGGTGAGCAGTTTCCCAGATGGAGTGAAAGAGCTGATTTTACTCCAGCTCCTGTGATAAGGAATACTAATCCCTTTCTACAAAACAGAAGTGGAGAATTTTATGATCACTATTACAGGGGCCCTGCCTCCAGCCAGGTGGAGGAGAGGGATAATCGGGTTTACTGGACTGTGTGGATCAGATGGCCTGGCACATCAGTCCCACAGAAGTATAAGGCTCTAGTAGATACCGGTGCACAGTGTACCCTAATGCCATCAAGGTATCAAGGGGTGAAACCCATTTATACTTCTGGAGTGACAGGAGGATCCCAAGCGTTAACTATGCTGGAAGCTGAAATCGGCCTGACTGGGAGGAAGTGGCAAAAGCACCCCATTGTGACTGGTCCAGGGGCTCCATGCATCCTTGGCATAGACTATCTCAGGAGAGGGTACTTCAAAGACCCAAAAGGGTATAGATGGGCTTTTGGTATCGCTGCCTTGGAGACAGAGGAAATTAAGCAGCTGTCCACCTTGCCCGGTCTCTCGGAGGATCCTTCTGTTGTGGGGTTGCTGAAGGTCGAAGAACAGCAAGTGCCAATTGCGACCACAACAGTGCACCGGCGGCAATATCGCACCAACCGAGACTCCTTGATTCCCATCCATAAGCTGATCCGTAGACTGGAGAGCCAAGAAGTGATCAGCAGGACCCGCTCACCCTTTAATAGGCCCATATGGCCAGTGCAAAAGTCTAATGGAGAGTGGAGATTAACAGTAGACTATCGTGGCCTGAACGAAGTCACACCACCATTGAGTGCTGCCGTACCGGACATGTTAGAACTTCAATATGAACTGGAGTCAAAAGCAGCCAAGTGGTATGCCACAATTGACATTGCCAATGCATTTTTCTCAATCCCTTTGGCAGCAGAATGCAGGCCACAGTTTGCTTTCACTTGGAGGGGCGTCCAGTACACTTGGAACCGACTGCCCCAGGGGTGGAAACACAGCCCTACCATCTGCCATGGATTGATCCAGACTGCACTGGAACAGGGGCAAGCTCCAGAACACCTGCAATACATTGATGACATCATCGTGTGGGGTGATACAGCGGAAGAAGTTTTTGAGAAAGGGAGGAAGATAATCCAAATCCTGCTGAAGGCCGGTTTTGCCATAAAACGGAATAAGGTCAAGGGACCTGCACAGGAGATTCAATTTTGGGGAATAAAATGGCAAGATGGACATCGCCAGATCCCCACAGACGTGATCAACAAGATAACAGCAATGTCTCCCCCAACTAACAAGAAAGAAACACAAGCTTTCTTAGGTGTTGTGGGGTTCTGGAGAATGCACATCCCAAATTACAGTCTGATTGTAAGCCCTCTCTACCACGTGACCTGGAAGAAGAATGATTTGAAATGAGGCCCTGAGCAACAATAAGCCTTTGAACAAATTAAGTGAGAAATAGTTCATGCAGTAGCCCTTGGACCAGTCCGGGCTGGGCCAGATGTGAAAAACGTGCTCTATACCGCAGCTGGGGAGAATGGTCCTACCTGGAGCCTCTGGCAGAAAGCCCCAAGGGAGACTCGAGGTCGACCCCTCGGCTTTTGGAGTCGGGGATATAAAGGATCTGAGGCCAGCTATACTCCCACTGAAAAAGAGATACTGGCAGCCTATGAAGGGGTTCGAGCTGCTTCAGAAGTGATTGGAACTGAAGCGCAGCTCCTCCTGGCACCCTGGTTGCCTGTGCTGGGCTGGATGTTCAAAAGCAGGGTCTCCTCTACGCATCATGCAACTGATGCTACATGGAGTAAGTGGGCCGCACTAATTACACAACGAGCTCGAATAGGAAATCCCAGTCGTCCAGGAATTCTAGAAGTCATCATGGACTGGCCAGAGGGCAAAGATTTTGGGATGTCACCAGAAGAGGAGGTGACGCATGCTGAAGAGGCCCCACCATATAATGAACTGTCAGAGAGTGAAAGGCTATATGCCTTGTTTACTGATGGGTCCTGCTGTATTGTGGGGAAGTATCGGAGATGGAAGGCAGCTGTGTGGAGTCCCCTGTGACAAGTTGCAGAAACTGCTGAAGGAGAGGGTGAATCAAGTCAGTTTGCAGAGGTGAAAGCCATCCAGCTGGCCTTGGACATTGCTGAACAAGAAAAGTGGCCAGTACTTTATCTCTATACTGACTCATGGATGGTGGCAAATGCCCTGTGGGGGTGGTTGCAGCAATGGAAGCAGAGCAACTGGCAACGCAGAAGTAAACCCATCTGGGCTGCTGCATTGTGGCAAGATATCGCTGCTCGGGTGCAGAACCTGGTGGTGAAGGTACGCCACGTAGATGCTCATGTACCCAAGAGTCGGGCCACTGAGGAACACCAGAATAACCAGCAAGTGGATAAAGCTGCTAAGATTAAAGTGGCTTAGATGGACTTGGATTGGCAACATAAGGGTGAATTATTTTTAGCCTGGTGGGCCCATGACACCTCAGGCCATCAAGGCAGAGATGCAACATATAGATGGGCTCGTGATCGAGGGGTGGACTTAACGATGGACACTATTGCCCAGGTTATTCATGAATGTGAAACATGTGCTGCAATTAAGCAAGCCAAGCGGTTAAAGTCTCTCTGGTATGGAGGACAATGGCTGAAGTACAAGTATGAGGAGGCCTGGCAGATTGACTATATCACACTCCCACCAACCCGCCAAGGCAAGCGCTATGTGCTTACCATGGTGGAAGCAACCACCGGCTGGCTGGAAACATACGCTGTGTCCCACGCCACTGCCCAGAACACTATCCTGGGCCTTGAGAAACAAGTCTTGTGGCGACACGGCACCCCAGAGAGAATTGAGTCAGACAATGGGACTCATTTCCGGAACAACCTCATAGACACTTGGGCCAAAGAGCATGGCATTGAGTGGGTATATCACATCCCCTACCATACACCAGCCTCTGGGAAAACTGAGCGGTACAATGGGCTGTTAAAAACTACACTGAGAGCAATGGGTGGTGGGACTTTCAAACACTGGGATACACTTTTACCAAAAGCCACCTGGTTGGTTAACAGTAGGGGATCTGCCAACAGGGCTGGCCCAGCCCAATCAGAACTTTTACGTACTGTAGAGGGGGATAAAGTTCCTGTGGTGCACATAAAGAATTTGTTGGGGAAGACAGTCTGGGTTATTCCTGCTTCAGGTAAAGGCAAACCCACTCGTGGGGTTGCTTTTGCTCAGGGACCTGGATATGCTTGGTGAGTAATGCGGGAAGATGGGGAAGTCCGATGTGTACCTCAAGGGGATTTGATTTTGGGGGAAAACAGCCAATGAACTCAATTGTACGCTGTTGCCTGCTCTATAACACTTTTATAGCCCACCAGCTAGATATCTTCAGTCGCCAGCAATTGACCCTGACTTCCCTCTGATCATCACCTCAACAAAGAATGAATTTTGAGGAAACCAGACGAGCTCAGCAGTGACCAGACGAGTTTGGCGGTATCATCAGCAGGCAACAACCCAACACTACACACCGTCCCTCCTGCCCTGAAAGACTATTACAAGAGATGGAGCCTGACATCATGGACTGGATGAGGATGTAAAATCCCCTGAATTTTACAGGGATTGGTCCATGGACTAGGGAATGATATCTTTCTCTGTGTGTGGGTGTGGGTGTATGTATATGTGTATATATGGGACAGGGGTGATGGTGTGTTGAGAGAGGTGGGATTTGAGCATGACGTGAATGGTATGGAATAAGGGGTGGATACTGTCCTGGGTTCAGCTATAGCAGTCATTTTTCTCCTTCTTAGTAGCTGGTGCAGTGCTGTGTTTTTTAACTTTTAGTCTGGGAACAACACTGATAACACTGATGTTTTCAGTTGTTGCCAAGTAATGTTTATTCCAACCAAGGACTTTCTCAGTCTCATGCTTTGCCAGGGAGGAGGGGAAGCCGGGAGGAAGCAGAGACAGGACACCTGACCCAAATTAGCCAAAGGGGTATTCCATACCACAGCACGTCATGCCCAGCATATAAACCGGGGGGCGTTACCCGAAAGGCCCAGATCACTGCTCGGGTCGGGCTGGGTATCGGTCGGCGGGTGGTGAGCAATTGTATCCTCTCCCCTTGTTATTTCACTAATCATTATTATCATTGGTGGTAGCAGTAGTGGTTTGTATTATACCTTAGTTGCGGGACTGCTCTTATCTCAACCCGTGGGAGTTACATTCTTCCGATTCTCCTCCCCATCCCTCTGGGAGTGGGGGGAGGAAGAAGGGGGGGAGTGAGCGAGCGGCTGTGTGGTTCTGAGTTACAGGCTGGGCTCAAACCACGACAATTGCTGAAGTTCTTCCTGGTTTGGTGTTTTGGGTTTTGGTTTTTTTTTTTTCCCTTTTTTTTTTTTTTTTTTTGGTTTTTTTTGGTTTTGGGTTGTTTTTGTTTTGGGTTTTGGGGGTTTTGGGTTTGGTGTTTTTTTTTTTTTTTGGGTGGGTTTTTGTGTTTGGCTTGGGGTTATTTTTTTTTTCAGATTTAGAGCAGGAACATCATTTAGTACTCCAAGAGACCTGCAGAAGGAGTATTTTACTCCAGATGTAATGCCTAAGGAGGAAAAACTTTTAAAATTGATCACCTGCAAGAGGATGTAAATGCCCTAATATCTTAAAATAGAAAATGTTGATCTCTTCTTCTAACACCACATTTATACTTTTATCATCAGATTAATTTTCCACAGCGTAATCACAAATAATTGAAACAAGCTTTTCTTGAAGTTCTGACTCGGCTTCCCGGCCACCAGAAAGGGGTAAAAACCTGGTGGTTGGCATTCCTTCATGATCAGCTGTATGTAACTCTGAACTCAACTATTGATCATCCATCTATGGATGAATGATTAGTGATCATTTCTCATGAAATGTTAAAAAAATCGAGGCACCTATTCTAAGTTTCAGCAACCTTACAGACCTACGGTTCTTTATTGGATCTTGCATTAATGACTTCAGATAACTTACATGTGTGTAATTTATCTGGCTTTCAGAATTGTGTTTATAATTTTCAAATCTTAACATATATAAGACATTAATCCTTTTTCATTAGCTTCAAAGAAAAAAAGTCTTTCTCTTTTTAGATTAGCATGCACTAATTGTTCATGGGTTTTTTCCCCTGTGAAGACTGCTTTATTATGAAACAGTCACTAGCTAGATGATTTAGTGCTACCAAAGCAAGCATTTCATTACAACCCTTATCTTCTCACTTTCCTACATCTTCAGGCTCATCACAGTGAAGGAAAAGGCAGAAAATTATTTCTCCAATTTATTATTGCATTTTTCTGGAGGCAATTTTCTGACTGAAACAACACAAAATCCACTGGGTAACTAGAGCTGTGGACCTTATAAATATGCAGCCATCACTTCTCTGATTAAGCTTTTGACTGTGTTGCTATGACTGTCATAATAAGTAGAAATGTTATGGGAGAAAAATAAAAAGGTTTTTGTCTGAAACTCCGTGATGCATTCCCTAGCACCCACAAAATTGCTGTCTATTGTAGGCACCACGGCATCTGAAAAATTATTACACACACAGTTGGCAGCTGCTGTCAGCTAAGATGGAAGCTGTTATTCACTTCAGAATGTCAGAGTCAATATTTAAAATATCATTACAGCTGCCTATTCTTCAGTGTATTATGTTGGTGAAGATGATTTGGGGAATTGTTTTTCTTTTGCTGCTATTGGAATCTCCTGGTATAATCCAGCTTTCCTTTTACTATTTATCAAATAAAACACAGAAGAAATCTATCAGAGGAATGACATAAAAATTGTTTGCTTGGATAGAATACAGCCAATATTATCTTCTGCTGCTTGTAGGCTCATTATTATTACGTTTTCATGCATCCAATTACAATTTCTGTAAGCCAGGAGCCTCAGATTCTGCCAACAATGTGCTGCAACTGGCACACTGTCCCCTTCTCACCAAGTGTGACTGGATTTTTCAGACAGATGCTATTACCATTCTGATTTAACAGGAGTATGATGTGATAAAAAAAATCTGTCAGCCAGTCCGAAATGGCTGAGAGCATTTATTTGGCCTTTTTCGCTTCACTTTGTGATCTAGCTGGACAGTACTCCAGCTGATTACAGAAATATCTCTTATCCACTCTGTTGGGAGGCAGTAGATTAAATAGTGATCCCCAATCAGTCTGGAAACAGATATGTACTTAGTATGAACAGACAGCTGTGTGGTAGCTCATGAAGAACTAAATAGGAATTGACTCAGTCCTAGAGAAGCAGCATTCTCTTATTGTTATTACTGTCTACATGATCTAAGCAGTGAGTATGGATGGAGGCCTGGTTCAGAGTGAAGCTTAGGGGAATACTATATATTTAATTTTCTACAGGCCAGTAAGAAGTTGTTCACAGATATTCTGAAGTCAACAAGCAATATTACAAGTTCAGCAGAATGTCTGAGTCCATGAATGAAAAATTCAAATACTCAGGTATGAGAGCTCCCTAAACACTCAGAAGCTTGCCTATACATTAATAATTGTTTCTAGCTCCTGCAGGCGCTGAACTTCAAAGACTCAAAAAGAGAAGCTGGGGCCTGATTTGCCAGCTGGCCTGAAGGAGCACTAGTTCCCTAATTGTTTTCACTTGAACTGTTCTCCACAAAACACTTGGGTATTTTTTTTCCATACTGTACATGTACCTTTTTTGAAACAGGAGTCTACTTCTATTCTCAAAAGTGGAATTCAGAATTCTAAAAAGCGCATTATAATTTGAGATTTGAGCAACTCAGTCTGCATGTTTGTGTATTCAAGAGAACTACCCAAATAAGAAGCTTAACATATTTTGGTTTTACCTGGTACCAAGGGTCAAACTCTCATCTTTGATTAGCTGATAGCTTTTTTTCTGGCCTCTATGATCAATAGAAAAAACCGGAAGGAGGGAAAAATGTCTGTGATTTCTATTCTTCACAAGCCTTCTTTGTATATACTGAGTATCAGTTGAACAAAGACAGAAGCTATACTGAGAATAGTAATATAGTCTGCAGAAGCCACCCACCAAATAAGGAGCTGATAAAACAGAGGAGTGGCAAACCAAAGGGAACAGAGAATTATCTGACTTGCATATTCAAATAAATATTTAAATTTGAAAGGTCCATCTCTATTCTGCTATGAACCACCTTTTAGCCTCTGATCCTGGAATTATGGTAAATTTGACAATCTCATTTCTTCTGCTTCTAATTACACTTTCCTTTCCTTACGCATAAAGGTTGCCCTATTTTTCTTTTCCGTTATGTATCTGTATTATAGAAAATAGAATTTTCCCTCTCTGTTTTCTGTCCAGTGTATTTTTCCTCTTTTATTTTCTAATTTTACTTGCTTTGCATATATCCCTGAATTCCCCATTCTCCCCATACAACTATATTTTCTTTACTCTTTTTTTTTTTTTTTTCCTGGCTTAGTGAAAAGGAGCTAAGAACAGGAGTCAGGAAACTGCAGTTTTGGTAGCACTGCACAACAGAGAGCTGTCAGTGCCTTCACAATTTTTGGAGAGTTTTCTTTACTTTCCATGAACATAGTGTCGCATAGGGACTGTAGTGATAGAACAAGGGGTAATGGGTTCAAACTTGAACAGGGGAAGTTTAGGTTACATATAAGGAAGAAGTTCTTTACTGTGAGGGTGGTGAGGCACTGGAGTGGGTGGCCCAAGGAAGTGAATGCTCCATCCCTGGCAGTGGCCAGGTTGGAGAGAGCCTTGGGCAACATGGTTTAGTGCAAGGTGTCCCTGCCCATGGCAGGGGGTTTGGAACTAGATGATCTTAAGGTCCTTTCCAACCCTAACTATTCTACGATTCTGTGATTCTATAAATACTTCAAATATGTCAGGTGGCTGGAGGGAATATTTTCATTTCATTAGAGGAGCAAAAAGTTGAAGGAGAGATACTATCATCAAATTGTTGGAGGAAATCCAATTTAGCTTTTTCTTCCTCAGGTAATTTATTAGAGAACACGAGAAGGGGGGGGCGCAATCAGAAATGCCATTTCTGTGATTTGAAAGAATTTTCGGGTTCCTGGTTAGTTATCAGAGGCTTTTATTAATTTTTCTGACACTCCATGGCTGTACATTCTGTCTTGTGATTTAACCAGACTGTCCTAGTCCTACATGGATCTGTTGGGTTGGGTCTGTGATGCAGCACATCATCCAAGGTGTAACGTAAAAGGTAGGTCAGCTGGGAAATGGCAAATGATAATCACTAGTAGCATGCAAGTCAGCGTTTTTCCATGTTCAAAATACTTGGCAAAACCTCAAGATTTCTATTAAATTCATACGATTTTAAAAACAAAATTTATCACTTTTGACAGGATCTTTCAAAAGAAATCTGAAGGCAAGCTTTTTAAGTCACATCTTTAAAACAGATATCGCCTTCTTTCCTATGACTTATATGACTGTCTTTTGAGTTTACTTACTTACTCACTTTTATTCCTTTTTAAAAAAGAATTACCTAGACACTAGAGAGAACTAGGTAATATTAGCACTCCTTGTCCAGATGCAGGCTCCATATTCTCCATACATTTTCTATTCTTCGAGCAAACTGTGCTCACTGAGCTGAAATAAATGGTGTTATAACAACATAAAAACTATTCCCATGTAAAGCTCAAGCTCAGTATTTTTCTTCTATTTATATATTCTGCCCTAACCAGCCACTGTTAGTTCAAACAGGATTCCTCCAATTTCATTCATCTTCCCCCAGACTACCACTTTTCATTCTCAGTTGTTAGATTTAGCTGACAGCCTGAAATATAAGACTCAGTCCAGTAAGGATCTAGAAGCCCAGTTCCTGATTTAAAATTGCTTAATATAAAGAGGTATCTAAAGTAGTGTGTTTGGATGGATGATTCCTTAGAGAATTAGCTAGCTGAATTAAAAACAAAACAAAACAACAAACAAAACAAAGCAAACCAAAACAAAAACCCAAACACAAATCCAACCCTTTCTTTCTTTATTGGCTGATAGAGGCAGACAGTGATCATAGCAAGGATCAAGCCAGACTAGCCATGTGAGAAATTCTGTACCAGCAACTAGAATGGGGCTGTGGCACTGGGGTTCCTATGTCTAGGTGCCAGCAATGGGGAGACTGGGATCCCAGGGCAACTACAGGGCAGGCTGTATGAGATCAGCAATGTCCCTTTGTGGCAAAGAAGGCCAGTGGTCTTCTGGGCTGTATTATGAAGAACATTGCCAGGAGATCATGTGTTAATCCTTTCCCTCTAGTCAGTGTTGGTAAGACCTGCTCCAGCATGGCCTCCTCTCCACAGGCCACATTTTTGGTCAGGAGCCTTTTCTGGTGTGGGCTTTCCACAGGCTCCAGTTTCCTTCGGGGCACACTCATCTGCTGCAGCATGGAACCCTCTATGGGCTACAGGGTGGATACCTGCTCCAATATAGACTCATAGAATCATAGAATGGTTTAGATTGGAAAGGACCTTAAAGATCATCTAGTTCCAACCCCCCTGCCATGAGCAAGGACACCTTCCACTAGACCAGGTTGCTCAAAGCCCCATGCAACCTGGCTGGTACTTCATGGGTCGCATCTGCACCCAGTACAAAAATGTAGGTTGGAGAGCTGCTCAGAATAGGTAAATAATCCAGCTATGTAACATCAAATAAGGTTTAAAATAAAGTGCCTTAGAAGACAAATCTGAATTCTGAACATAGATTAAGTATAGTTTAAATTTCTGCTCCTGGCAACTAAGCAGCTGTTGGAACCTAGACCTAATCTAATTTACCCCTAAAATGCAGTGTAGACAAAACTGTGAATACAGGTAGAAATGGATTGTTGCCATTCATTTGCATTATTAGGCTTCAGAAATACAGCAGCCAAAACAGTGCCAAGAGTGGATTCCTTATTAAAAAAAAAAAAAAAAAAAAAAAGCCACAAAACTTTTTAAATATATAATTTTCACTTTTTTAGAATTTGTTCGCTAGTCAGCTATCTTACAAAGCCAAGTAGACTTCAAGCTGTCACACTATTTTCAGCTTTATCTTGAATATGGCTTCCCAAGAGACAGAAGCTCATTCCAATCTGTGAATCGAGTGTGCCTGTGAAAATGAGTACTAAGAACATAAGCTTGTAGTTGTGGCTTTGCAGTTTCTGTGCTGACAGACTTTTCTTAACTAAAATTTTGCACAGATTTGAATCTATTTCCCTGGCCGCTGAAGGGTTCTAAATATAAGAATCTGATTTTGACAGACATGAAATAAAGAAATCTCGGATTATTTTAAATCCTGCTATTTTATAAAATAATGTTTTGACAGGTTACTTACATGTACTGAAATGACTGGAATTTGCAAACACAACAATTATGTGTATACTGGCAAATAAAGTGGTATGGACCAATATCTGACCCTAACAACAGGTGGCATAGCATGGTCTGTGTCCTTGCTGATTGGGATTTTCTCCCTCAGGAGCAGGCTACCCGCACCTCTTTGTTATGCTTAGCTCTGGGTCTCCTTTGAGTAACATTTGATACCCTATAAAACAGTTACCCTATAAAACAGTGGCCCTCAAACATTATACATACATATATATTCCAATTCAAAGTGTATGAAACACTGGGAGTGCTATACGGTACCCCACCAGTATGTCAGTTTATAACTCTGATGAATTTATTCCATACCTTTGGGTGAGAATTGAGGATGCTTAAATGTGCAAAGCCTGGAGTGGAGGTCTTTGGAGGACTTTGTAGGTAAAGGGAACCTAAACTTGGAGTAGTTTCAATCCATATTGCCTTTCAGGGAAAAATTTACAATGAAATAACCCCCCAAGTTATGCCCAGTGTTTGTCTTGGAAACAAACTAGATGCAATTGTCCAAAACACAGACAGGAAGAAAATTAATTTAAGTGCATGGTCAGGAAATGACACTGTAGCTTACCTTCCAGCACTCTCTTACTTATACCAGAGTAATTCCCAAAAGAAGAGAGCAAGTTATTTACTACATAAAACTGCTGCTTTTTTTTTTTTTTTCCCCCTTTATTCCCTTTCTGCCTGTTGCTTCTGCATCTCAATGAGAAGTAAGCTGGCAAGTCTCTGCTCATTCATTTGTATATTAATGAAAATGTGTTAAGACCTTTTATCTTCATTTTAACTCAAGACAGAACAGGCATGTTCTGCATATCACCATACAGAAGAAGAAAAAAGATTGGAGGTGTAGGTATAGCAAAAGTTCAATGTATTCAGTGTATAATTTAATGCTCATAGGAAATGAGTTTATTTTTTATAGTAGGAAGGTCAACTGTTTGAGTTTTGTTAATGCTGAAAAGACACAAAGGAGCTAGAATCCCAAAAGAGAGACAGTCATCTAAAAAGGGAGAAAAAATTCTGAAATACGCTTGATTGGAATGTCAGACAACACAATTATTCATTCCCTGTAGAGACAAAGATATTCACATGTATGGTAGCAAGCAAAGTTTGCATGAAAAGAGAGCCATGTATCTATCTGTGCCATTGGGACTAACTACTCCACAAATTTCCTTTTTTGTTTCTACACATCTTTGCACCTAGACATAGTGGCAATCTAAAACTAAAGAGTTTCTCATAATTTATTTTTTACCATTTCAGCACAAATCTGATCCCAATCTTTAATTTTTGGCAGTTTTTGGCAGAACAGGTGGTATTTATCTAATCTTAGACTAAACAAATTAAACTACCCAACTAGTACCTAACTAAACTAGTAGCTGAACTAGCTCTTCTAGCCTGTCTTCCAGAGAATTGAGAAAAGACCTTACTAGCATGTAATTAATATCATCCTCAAAAATTTTCAAAATCATATAGAAAATTAACCAACCTATAGATATCTCCAGTGTCTACATAGTAGATTGCATAAATCTTTGAGATGAATCATGAGTCCCTAATCCTTGCACATGAGAAAAGCAGAAATGAAAAATGAGAAGCATGTTATCTAACTCATCTGATCAGATGTCAACATATATTTTTAGGATTAAATAAACTCTTCTCTGATAAGGAAGGCAGC
Organism: Strigops habroptila; assembly: GCF_004027225.2. NCBI lineage: Eukaryota > Metazoa > Chordata > Aves > Psittaciformes > Psittacidae > Strigops > Strigops habroptila. The sequence continues at coordinate 83,579,695 of NC_044278.2, forward strand.
TTAGGTTTACTAGTTGAGATATAGGGTATCTACATATGGTCAGTGTCAGTATCACATAAGCATTATTATTTGCAAAAATTAAGAAATTAATAGAATTATCTTACTGAAAGAAAATTAGGGTTTGTTTCTGTGGTGTTTGCTGGTTTTTGTTTCTGGAGTTTTTGGGGTTTTTTTTGGTTTGGTTTTTTTTCACATTGAGTCTTAGTTTCATTCAGTGAATTTGTTGTGATCCTTCTGGAGGCAATGCAGCATGTAACAAACTCCAGTAGCTACCATCGGGATGGCAGTCTCTATCGGAAGAATCAGAACAATCCACTGGTAAAAAAAGAGTAACAACAATTAAAAAATAATGATTTACACTTCTTTTTTCTTCTAAACATCAAAAATAAGAAAAGACATTATTTTAGCTTTCTAGGTTAGAGTTCATTCTCGTTTGTTCCTTCAGTATCCCTGATCAGACAACTAGGCTTTGTTCTTCCCTGATTCCTTCCCAGGTAAAATGTATTTCAAGTTAACTTACCAAATATATGGAAGAACCAGACAATATATAAATCAGCCAGATCCTCAACTGAAATTCTACAGAATCAATTTTCATAGAAATAAAGGACAAAATGTTCTGTGGCTAATTTTATTTAGCTTCACAGCAGTCCCGCCTTGAATAATAGTAATTGTATTCCCTATCTTAGCGAGGGAGTATGTGAGAGTATTGTTTCCCTTCAAACTTTTTTTGTGTATCAGAAAGGTTATTTAAAGCATAGGTAATCTATTTATCTAAAATCCATTGAGACAGAAAGTAAATAATGTAGTATCCTCATCCCAATAACCCTCATAGAATGGAGTTGGAATACTCATACAGATTTTTCATCTTACATCTATGAATACAGGCTGAGAAAGTTGGGGCTGTTCAGCCTGGAGAAGAGAAGGCTGCGTGGAGACCTCATAGCAGCTTTCCAGTATCTGAAGGGGGCCTATAAAAATGCTGGGGAGGGACTCTTCCTCAGGGACTGTAGTGGTAGGACAAGGGGTAACATGTTCAAACTTCAACAAGAGAAGTTTAGATTAGATATAAGGAAGAAGTTCTTTACAGTGAGGGTGGTGAAGCACTGGAATGGGTTGCCCAGGGAGGTTGTGGATGCTCCATCCCTGGCAGTGTTCAAGGCCAGGTTGGAGAGAGCCTTGGACCACATGGTTTAGGACAAGGTGTCCCTGCCCATGGCAAGGGGGTTGGAACTAGATGATCTTAAGGTCCTTTCCAACCCTTACTATTCTATGATTCTATGATTCTATGATTCTATGAAATCTTTATCATCCCAGTTACTACATTCTTCCTTCCCTTGGGTATCAATTGTTTTGCTGCAGAAATTTTTTTTTTCTAACATTTCATCATAGTTGTTTTTTATACATGTTTATTAAAAAAGCTTTTGACTAGAATGAAAGTTAGAAACCTAACTGCAACTAAATGATCAAATACTTGATTTACTGGACTGCTGCCTGTTCTCCTGCTATTATATAGATCTTTTTTTTCTCTATTTGTTTTCCACATATACTTTTTGCTTCTTTTACTCATGATGTCTGTACTAATTCCTTGTGATATGTCTATTAGCATTTCCTGAAAATATATTAATCACACAAAATCTCAGATTTCTCTATGTTTTTTCTTGTTATTTACAGGTGTATTAAGAAAGGTATTTGCTTTCTGAAATCTGTATCTCCTAAAAATATTTTTTCCCATATGTCCATTTGCAGAGATAGATATTGTTTGGAGTTCTGGGATAAAATCTTTTGTCAGAAGACAATAGTTGTCTTATTTTTCACAGTGTGTAGCTCCTTTGGGCTTGGTATCTCATTAAGATGTTTTCCCAGTAGAAGCTATTTCTTAAGGGTACTAAAATCTTCTAGTAGGCTGGAATTCTGATAAGCATTGAAGTCTAAGTAAAAATAAATAAACACAAATTGCTTTTCATTAATTTTAAAATTTCCAGCACAAATATTTAAATATGATGCATTTTATTTTCCAAAAGAAAATAAATATAGTATTTACTATAGGTATTATTAAGCATGGCCCTGCAGCATTACAGTCATTGCAAATTTTGACACTGGCTCTCATGAGCATGCATATGAGGCCATCTGCTTGTGAAAAGGAAAAGCCTTCTTTGTAAATGCAATGTGACAGTTTGAGGTGAAGCTGTCTTTTTAGAGCAAGTAGTTATGCCTGTATGTAAACACTCTGTAAATAGATTTAGCTCAATAATGGTCTACATCTACAAATTCTGTAGATGTACACCTTGAGACCTCACCTGGCATCATCTTACTCTCTTTGTTAGTTTATCAATTCATTTCCAACAGGATATTAAGTCCTTTAAAACAATATATTTCTTGGGATGGCATAAATCACTTGAATAATTATAGCAAAACTTCCTTGCTTGTAATCAAAATTATCATTTTCCACAGTGGAAGAAGACATTATGATCACCATATGGGAAAAAAAAACAACCAAAACTGACATCTAGTCTTAATGACAGTTGTCACAGAGAAATCAAAAAACACATATTTTCAGGACTGTCTTCTCCTCTTTCCAGCTGTTCATGGGAACAGAATGTCAGAAGTATTCCCACAGAAAAACACCAGGCGGAAGCCTGGATTGCTGCTTAAAGCATAGTAAAACGACTTCAAGCAGACTTGTGCAAAGTACATGCAATGAAATTTTTCTACTATCATTTTTTCCTGGATTTGCATCATAGTTTTCCCACACATTATGAATTAATTTATAATGGTGCATTTTTCACAGTATATGTAGCATGTAGTTCTTATTATTGAAGTATTATAAAGCAGTGAATGTGCAACTGTGGGAGTTACTGACATTACCTGTCATACACCTAAACAAACTTCCTATCTCTTTAATGTAACATCTGGATAGCCTTTCAAAACACTTAAGGTAGCATCCTGGGGTTTGGGGTGGATTTTTTTTTTTTTTTTTTGGCTTTCAGTAGATTCCTGTCATTAGACATTGTGAAAATCTTTCTTTAAGTCAAATGCAGTGCAAAATAATCCACTATAAAGCCTGTTACACTTTTCAAAAGATAAACCACATATGGGTATTTAGGACAAGCAAAATATTTAAATAAAAAAAGGAGATGCTGACTAAAAATGTTTTCATTTCTATTTCAAATTGAAGAGTTCTAGTTTATTTATTTTTTCCTCAGCCAAAGCAATTTCATGTTTTTTTTCCTGCACTGTTATAGTTGAGATGTAACTTTTGTTGAGATGAGGGATCTAATCCACGCATAGAATTCAGAAAGAATATACAAAATGGCATATCCTGTTTTGTTTGTTTGGGGTATTTCATTTGGTTTTCCTCTAATTCTTTCCCAATAATGTCAAGTGAACTTTTATTTTTATTTTGAAATAGTTACTAATTGTAGAGATGAAGTTTCCACAGAACCATCTGTAACTCCAAGATCTTTTTTCTGACAGCTATTAGTCAGATCGGAGCCCAGTATTTAAGAATAGAATTGTGGTTTTCCCATGTGTGTTACTATGCATTTGTCAGTGGTGAATTTCATCTGTCATTTATGTCTCAGTAACACAGAACTGTAAGCTCTTTCCGTAGTTCTCTACAGTGTTTACTATTTACCTGAATAATTTAATAACATCAGTAGACTTTATGATTTCATAGTCCTCCTTTCCAGATTTTTATGATTATGTTGAAGAGCTTAACTACCAACATAGAAAATTGTGGGAGTTAAGGATATTAAAAAGTAAGAAAACCCATAGTAGATTTAACCCATAGTTAAATCATCACCTTAGCAGATAAGGTTTTTATTTATTTTGTTCTCTATTCCTAGTTTATATCCTGTGCTTGGCAATGGATAACATCAGATGCTGACAAAAGAAATCATATATGACATAATGTTATTGTCCTTTCCTCCAGCATCTTTCAGTACAAAACTCCTGACCCTGAGGTGATATTTTTACAGCACTTTTAAGACTTCACTGCTAGGTCTCCCTCCACAGTGAAAACTTACATCTTCTGTTTTCTGGTTTTTAGCCAGTCATTTATCTATGTAAATTATTTTACCCCTAATGGATTTATATGACAGCCCAGGCTGGATGTGACCTCAAAAGATCATTTAGGTCCATTCTTTCCTGGAAAAGGGAGCCTAGATGAGATTATGAGCAAGGGAGATTAGATGAGATTGTTGAGAGTCTAGATGAGGTTATTCCAATTCTGTTTAGTTTATTGATCGTTCTTTGATGATGGACCTTGTCAAATACGTTTTGGATATCTCCATAAACTCTATTGCACATTTACATCATCTGGATTTCTTTGAGACTACTGATAAATTTGTCCAACAGCAATAAAGACTCTATTCTTCATTTCTCATGTAATATTGAGTAAAAATTTCAGATATAATTTCACTCAAGCCTACTTAGCATGTGAATGTGCTTTTAAATGACAGTCACCAAAATAGTAATATCTGTGAGAGGAAGAACTGTATTTAGAAGAAGAGATTCCCTGATGGCCTATCAGGGCATCTTTCTAGAATTTTTCTTAGTTATGTTAAAAAATTTAGCTGTTTTGAGTCCAAGCACGTAAGCTACGTGTTGTTAAGTACCTTGAGCAGAAAGCTGGAACCAAGTGCTGCCCCTCCTTCCCTTGGGAGCTGTTTTGAAACTCAGACTGTGCCCCTTGGCCCTGCCTATGCTCTCACCCTTGATGCCAGTCTTGCCTTCACTGCAAACGGTTCTTGTTGCTCCCTAAAATGTCCCAGGTGGAATTTTGCTGTGAATATCAGAGTAGAGACAGAATACAGGGTGAAAAGGACATGAGGATGTCAACACTGGACAACCTCCCATGCAAAGCAGGTCAAACTTTAAAGTCAGATCATATTCAGTAGAGCTTTGAAAATTTCCTGGAACAGAGATTTCATAGCTTCCTTGGGTAACATGTTCCAGTGCTGGATTACTTACACAATCTTTAATTGATTTTCCTTTTTTTCCCCCTTTCTTTTTTTTAATACTTTGCTTTCTTTTTTTTTCCCTTTTTGCGTTTTTTTTTTTTTTGGCTTTAAAAGCCACCTTTCCGAGTTTTATGTTCCAGAGTCAGTTGTCTGACATGCTAATGCTTACAATTTAGTTGTCTGTATGTGTATGATTTGAATAGATCACATCTGCTAAACAGCTCTATAAATTCCACTGGTTTGGATTAGTGACCCACACATAAGAACCTAATGTCACCTAATATGCCTTAAGTTTTTGACAGCAACCACATGAACTGGCACTTTTCTCAGAGGGCATATGGGGTATCTATACTGATCTTCAATAGCAGCTGCTGGAGAGGCAGGGTAACTAAGATGGTCTCAAGCGACATAGGTACCTGTTGTGTAGACAACTGAATCAAATCCATTGACTGTATTATTGGTTTTCCTTTGACTATACTCAGACTTTAACCACCTATCTCACTTAAAGATAGATTTAGACAATCAATTACAGGCGTCTGCAACCTAGAGCTGAACCCCAGCTTCAAAGACAAGTGCCTGGGATCTGAATGTTAGACCTATTCTAGCAATCCCAACTACTTCCTACTCTGCCTGACAATATTATTTTTAAAAAAAAGGTGAATATAAATGCTGGAAGTAATCTGGCAGTTTGGGAAATGACAGAAAATGCAGGGACTTGTGGATCAACCAAGCCACTTAAGTTTCCTCTTAAACTAAATAAAACTTCCTAAATATCTCTTTATGAGGTAAATTCTCATTGCTTCAATTAAATTCAATTTCAAAATTGCTTTTGAAACCAAGAACGGGACAGCTTGAAATAAGCATAAACAAAGCAGGAAAATTTACACTACCAAAAACTTGGAGTGGGACATCAAAAGCAGCTACACTCTGGTGAGTGGGGTGGCACTGTGGGGTGTAATACTCTGTGACAGTGCACAGACCACACACCTCGAGTGTGCATGTGTGAGCCTGTGGGGTTCTTTCTCAGCAGTGTGTATCTGTCAGCAAGGTGTTGGGAATGGCAGGGGTGCACTCAAAGCCAGAGCACCCTCATCTCCCATGGGAAGGGTGTGCACTAAGGGGAACCCCCACTCCCTGGGCAGTGGGGTGCTGATTACCTGCATGACATTCATCTGTTTGTGTGAATGAGTGCGTGTGTATGATAGAGAGAAGGTCACTAGCTACAGAAGTGTGGTGTTTAGAAATATGTAGGTGTTAATTGATTTTTTAAATGCCTAGTGTTGTGGTTTATCTTCTGTATTGCTGTTACCGACCTTGAATGTGTAGTTCACAATGTGCTTGTTAATTACCTGTCATTAATAAATCAATAACTCACTTTGATCATGATTTGTTTAAATTACATGAACTGAGAAATTTTTACCTGTGATAGATAACCTGAGGTTCTCAGGTCTTTGTTGTGGATAGCAGGAATACCTATTTATTTTTTTGTCTCTAAAAATGTATTTTGATTTCATAGTATACAAATCTGAATATTGTCTGCCCTGTCAGACCCCAATATTTTAAAGTGTAACTGTTGACATTTATGAAAACATTAGTTCCACAGATCTGTATTTCAATATTATTAAGAACGTTATTCATGACAGGCCTAATTCAATACCCTGTCCTGTTGCATCCTGCCCAGCCCTCAACTAATCCAGAAGTGTCCAAAATTGCAGGTTTATTTGCATCTCTTGGAAACACTGTGATATTTCAGATAATGTTAAACATCTCCATTTGCACAACTATATCAAGCTCTCTGTCAGCACTTAAGATAGAACCATTTACACACAATGAGAAAGATTCCTGAAGAATGAGAACTCTCAGCTGGATACAAATTCATGTAAAGAAATTACTGAGAAATTGAGTCACACATGTATTGTTGAAACACCAGGAAGAAAATCAGCATGACCAAAACAGTATGCAGAACAAACTTGCTACTTAGGTTAAAAAAGAAAGAGCAATAAAATGAGATGTTTTGTGAGAAACGCTGAATGATTTATAGGTGAATTTAATGTTTTTCTCCCTGTAGTGATATATCAAACCAAAAACAAATTTGTATTTTTAATTTGTGATAAAATTGTGATAGTTTGAAGCAAATCAGAGAAATATGTAGTACTCACTGCAAAAGTAAAGTCCTAATTACTCAGTATAGGTAAACCCACAGGATGCTATCACACTAGCAAGTTTTACAAAACCATTTTAATACCAATAAACACTTTTATTAGGCGTACCCTTTTTGTCATTTCAAACCTAAATCTATCAAAGATAACTAACTTGCCAAGTCAGGACATCCATCTGCAAATATTTAGTCAGCATTTGAAGTACAATTCATTAACTTTCATTTAGTGTAAGAGACCTAAAGAGAAAGAAGACTGTCGTTAGAAGAGAATGGTTTAAATCCGTATGGCAATATCATTGATTGCATCAGATTACATTGCAGGTATCTGAATATTCATTTTTTTCAGATTCTGCAGACATGTCACATGCTTTCATAAGTGCAAAGGTTTTCTCCAGTTTGAAATGCTTAACATAGACATCATATCATAATATATTTGACAAAGGGGTACATTCTCTATTGCTTCTTTTAGGACACAAGGCACAGAGAAGCGCATCAGAGGAGAATAAGATAGAAAGGTGGCTTTTTGCCTGGATTTTGTCTGCTTTGCAGACTGATGTAAGTGCTGATCCTCACAACAGCTTTTACATTGTCACCTAGCTACTTTGCATTCCAGAATTGCTTTAAAATAATGTACTTCAGTTGCACTTCTCCCACCCTGATATGTTACACTTGCTTCCAGCACACTTCTGGGCAAGATAAACTAAAGAGAGAAAAACACGAAGTTTTTCCCCTGTAGCTCTAGGGGAACTCCTATAAATTGCTACTTTTCATGTTCACCATCCTATCTGGAACACCAAATAAAATAGTTTATTTCTTAAAAAAAAATATTTCTTTTTTATTATTTGCTGTTAGTAACTGGTAACACATTAGAACAAAAGTGAACTTGAAATCTGATTTAATAACGACAAAACTCAAAACAGAATTCAGGCGTTTATATGACCAATTGTTAAATACTGATTTATGTGGGATATCATACATGCTAAAAATATTTTAAAAAGTATTATGTCCAGAAGACAGCTTGAAAACATTGAAACCTTGAAAATGAGGCAGAATACAAATTCTGCATGGGCCCTCAGCAGAACTTCTGCATGTGGTAAATTTCACCTTTGATGCACTTTCGTCTAAATTAATTTGGCTGCCCCAAGTTTGTAATAGAGTCGTCTTTGCTCAACATTTTCTACTATTGAAAAAAATTACATGGTATGCCCAATTTAAGTCAAGGAATGTGTCATCTAAGCTGATAGAGGTTCTCTGTTTCCTTCCACTGGTATGTGATAGCAAAAGAAAAATAGACTATTTCTTTCTTTTTATTAATTTTATTCTCTAGCATTAAAGGAAACTTCTTCAATGCTTTAAATACTGAAGATAACATATTAATGCAATTAAATTGTATAGATTTCTATTGTTCAAATGACATTTAACAAAAGTAAAACAAAATGAAACAAGCATTAGGTTTCTGAATTTTGTTTTTAGATCCTCAGTCAAACTTTAATATATTACTAAATCAAATCTGAGGAGATAATTTGGCTTCAAATGTATTCCAATATTCATGCCATAGGAAGTGTGACATGAAAAAAAAAAAGGTAATGTTTTTATCAGGCCAGATGATAAAATTGGAAAAGGCAGAAAGCTTTTGGACACAGTCTCTTCATATATATTTTTGTATCACTATGGCTACAGCATATTGCCATTATTATATTATTTCCATCAGTAGACACAGAATGGTAGAAATATAAAGAAGAAAGGCCTGAAATTTCCAGAGACATTTACAGACCAATCTACAAAATGAAAAATAATTATTTCAAGTAAATTAAAAAAAAATAAAAATCTACAATTCAGCAACTCCAGAACTTGGGACTGAGGATCAGCTTCTCCTAATTCACAAGTGCAGTAACATTAATAATGCATTTTCATTAGAGTTAAAAAAAAACCAGTCAGAGACTCTGCAGTGAGCTGATTTTATGTCCATTCACTCCAGACATTCTGCTTAATTAGTCCTTCTCTTCTTTTTGTCTTCCTCTAAATTTCTCATTTTATTTCCTCTGTCTCATGTTTCCCTTTATATCTTTATTCCTTCAGAAGTATATACTTCATAAATTAGCTATATGCAGTAGAGATGAGTGAAATTGTTTTCACTAGAAGAGACTTAGATACTGGGGTGTTGAAGCTGGTAAAAGATCTAATACTGAATAGAAAAAAAATGCATGGTATGGTAAGGTTGCTTATAATTAAACTACAGATATTTTATCTCACTGTAATTTATCAGATAATAATTGCTACAATTAATATTTACAGCTAAGCAAATAAAATGTTATTTGAATAAACACCCCCCCCAAGCATCCTATTTAAAAAGGTGGATTTTTTTAAGCATTTGAATTTTACCAACTGACATATCTTCTTCATTGATAATGCACTGAGAGGTTTTTCACTAAATATGGCTTCTAGTCATAATTTTTATATCTGGATTATTTTAATTGCCTCCATGTTTTCACCGAATAAAAGTGAGATGCAATTTGGAATGAAGATGAGGAACATGAAACCTCACTGCTAGACTGAAGCTCACATTTTCAAGTATTTCAGCCAGGCTTTCCTGTAACACAAAGATTTATAGTTTTGTAAAGAACTTACATCATCCCTTCTAAAATGTGTATTCAAAACAAATGAAATGTTTTCTCAAAATACTCTACCCCATATCCTCCTTCCCTTTACTTCATCGTTATTGCTGTTGGCAAGTGAAGAGCCTGTGGTAATGTTAGTAAGGGATGATAACAACAATAACAGCAAAACAAAGTCACTGATCAGAAAAGTTAACAGAAAAGCTTCTTAAGACGAAAGGAAAAAAATAATATTCTAAGAGGTAAAAAGCTCAGAGGAGAGGTGGAGGAAGATGATACATGTCTAAAAAACTGGCCTGCATCGCAAATGTATAGGATTTCTCCTGCTGCTGCTATCATTTTCTGGTTTTGACAAAACAGATGCATTTCAGTCAAATTGCTGAAGAGTACAAGTAAAAGCACTGACTTTGTGCATCCTGATGCAGCAAAGAACTGAGCACAGAGATGACAGGAGGTGGTAGACTGGGAAAATCATCTGGACAGATTGTTCTTTCTGCACCTTAAATGATATGTACACCCTTTCCATTGTAAGTACATGGTGCCCCTTGAATTCAGGAATAGGGATGGATCCCTGGACACCTTCTGTTAAGCTGTAATGTTGACTTTATCCCTACAATAGCTTCGTATCTGGGCCTTTCATTTTGCACTCTAATAAATAAATAAAATGGATCAAGACACATTCTCTGGCACTGAGATCAAGCAGCAGAGTATTTCATTCAAACTCTGTGGTTTTCCATAGATTTTCTTCTGTACCAGCATTTGGTAATAGTTCCTGTAATTTTGTATCCCCCAAACCAGCAAAATGCTTAGGAAAATGCTACTTGGACTGCAGGAAAAACATATCGTAGACCAACTTGATAATACATATGATCATGGCCCCCAGACCAGCACTGGCTATAGTTTCTTTAATGGTATTGACATAGCCTTAAGGGTCTTTTTTCATAGTTTTCACCTTGTACATATTTTCCCCCATGTAACTTAAAAGCTGGAAAAGGCAAGGGCAAGGAATTAATAATCCTGATTTGGGTGTTTGAATAATCTGAATTCAGTGCAGAGCAAAAGGAGAAAGAGCAAACACAGTTACTTCACGCGACTTTTTTGACTCCTCCCTGCAGGGAGACCAGGCTGACCTCAAAGGCAAAACAAACATGGGGTTGCTTCAACTTTTATCACATCCTTCACAGTCACTTTGTTCAGATAGGAACCTATGAAGCACAGGAGGTAGAAAGAACTGTATGTTCTGGCACAGTTTTAATACTAAGGGCTAAAAGAAGACAGCGATGATAAATCTGATTTTCCACATCTTCAATGCTTATTCTTGATTAACTTGCTTCTGTTAATCATTTATAGGTAGTGCGTACTAGAGGAAAACACCAACTTCTCATCTAATAAGAACTTCATAGATCTCCTCCAGGGATATCACAAATTTTTAAGGAGGTTTAGCTTGACAATAAAAATGCTAGCTTAAATACCAGGCTTTTAATTGCAGATTTTTGAAATTGACTCATCCATGATAAAATGATATCCGTATGTTGACACAAAATTATATGTATTTAGATTCCTTCCTGATAAAGGAAAATAAACCACAGCCTGTTCCCCTCTCTAGTTTCTCTGAAGTGTTCCTTTAAAAATGTAATTATCTGAGTAGTTCATCTATTAATAAATCAGAGTCTTGACATCACTGGGAGAACAAGGGACTTCGGTGGTCTAAATGAGCCTATCATTTCAGTTACTCAACTAGCTTTTATCAGCAGACAAAATAAATACAAACTGATTTTCTGGTACCATATGCAACTGTATATTGGTCTGAAATAAGCATTATTTTGCACATTGCTATTTATCTTTCTATTAAAAGCATGAAGTATTCTGAAACATATTATGCTCTATGGCTCTTATAGCTGTCGAGCAGCTGAGCTAAATTGTCAAAGGAGGATGTACAATTAAGCAGGATCTTGCTAGTACAGTTGAGGTCTGTAATTAAGCCTCTGTCTCCATAGACACATCTGGTCTCTACCTCTTCACTGTGCTCTGAAATCTGAGATTTACTGTTGTTTGGGAATAATGTCTGTGTTGGGGCAGGTGGGGTTTGGGTTGTGTGTACACTGGGCATTATACACCTCACAAAGACCAGCAGGATCAAGTCCCTAGTTTTAGTGAACTGAATTCTAGATGACGACTTCATTTATTTTCTTAGGATGTTTTAAAATTTCCATTACCCACATATTTTCCTATATCTATTAGCATGTTTCTAAAAAAACATGAATGTCTGAAAACAATGGAGTCATAGGCTGCATCACACTTAAAGTAATAGCACAGTTGTCTGTAAAACTGGGATTTTTGAAATTCTATGCATTATGTAAGTGATGTGACAACACCTACAGGTTAAAAGGATTTTCCATTTCTATTCTGTATTATTAGTTAGAATGCATTTAAAATTTATTATTCAGTATTGCATATATAAAATTAAAAATGTACCTATTAGAGGTCATAAATTAAGGATCAAAATCACACAACTGTAAAGCCAAAGTAAACATTTAAAATCATCTCTATTCTCCTAGTTGTATCAATGCAAGAAGAGATGATGTCACTTGTACATAGACTCATAGACTCATAAAATGGTTTTGGTTGGAAGGGACCTTTAAAGATCATCTAGTTGCAACCCTCCTACCATGGGCGGGGACATCTGACGCTAGATCAGGATGCTCAAACCCCCATTCAACCTGACCTTCAACACTTCCAGTGATGGGGCATCTACAACCTCTCTCAGCAATCTGTTCCAGTACCTCACCACCCTTATTGTAAAAAATATCTTCCTTATTTTCAATCTAAACCTACCTTCTTTCAGTTTAAACCTGTGCCCCTTGTCCTATCCCTACAGCCTTTTGACAAAAAGTCCCTCTCCATTTTCCTTTTAGCCCCCCCTTAAGTACCTAAATGCTGCAATAAGGTCTCCCCCGGAGCTTTCTCTTCTCTGGGCTGAACAACCCCAACTCTCAGCCTTTCTTCGAAGGAGAGGTATTCCAGCCCTTTGATCATGTTTGCAGCCCTTCTCGGACCCAATCTAATAATAATGTTTTCCATGCACTGAAGACTCCAGAACTGGATGCAGTATTCCAGGTGGGATCTCACCAGTGCTGAGTAAAAGGGGAGAATCACCTCCCTCCACCTGCTGGCCACGCTTTTTTTGACACAGCCCAGGATACGGTTGGCTTTCTGAGCTGCAAGTGCATATTGACAGCTCATGTCCGATTTTTCATCTACCAGTACCCCCAATTTCTCCACAGGACTGCTTTTAATCCCTTCATCCTCCAGTCTGTACTGATACTGGAGATTGCCCTGACCCAGATGCAGGACCTTGCACTTGGCCTTGTTGAACTTCATGAGGTTTGCACAGGCCTACCTCTCAAGCTTGTCAAGATCCCTCTGGATGGCATCCCTTCCCTCCAGCATGTCAACTGCACCACTCAGCTTGGTGTTGTCTACAAACCTGCCAAGGGTGCACTCAGTACCACTATTTATATCATCGATGAAGATATTAAATGGTACTGGTCCCAGAACGGACCTTTAAGGAACACCACTCTTTACTGGTTCCCACTTGTACATTGAGCTATTGACTGTAACTCTATGTGTGTGGCCATTCAGCCAATTCCTTATCCATCTAACATTCCATCTATCAAACCCATCTCTCTCCAATGTAGAGTGAAGAATGTTGTGGGCACAGTATCAAAGGCCTTACAGAATTCCAAGTAGATGAGATCTGTAGTTTTCCTCTGTCCACTGGTGCTGTCACTCCTTCATAGAAGGCTACTAGATTAGTCAGGAATACATTTTCCATGAAGTTAACAGCTGAGTAGGAGTAAAATGAGAAGTGAGGGTACACACAAAAATCAAGCAGCACTTACATTGTGACTGTAATCATGCAACCTTATATATATATACACATCATTAACAAGAAACACACTTTCAGTCTTTGAAGGATATATGGGTTGTAGAGTTAGTTCCTATTGGATCACATTAGTAGAAGTATAAACAAGTCTCTGTACAAGTGTCACATATGTGAGAAAAGATAATTATTTCTGCACAGCAGATATTTGCTGCTGCTGACAATCAGCTTTATATAAAGCCTGTCAGAAGCAATGGAAAAGTTCTCAGCAATTTCAGTGGTTCTTATATTAATCAGAGTTTATTTATAATATAGTAAGTGGATAAATCTTTCCTTTTGCATTTAAATAAAAGATATTTTGCTAACTATAGTGAATTAATAAACAAATACAATAATTTTGCAACTAAACCTTGTAAAATTAAAAAGTTTGGTCTTGATCTTGTCTGCCTACATCTCACACTTTGTGATAACAATACAATGAACATATGCATACATACATACATATGCACTCACCTCTTGTTAAACTGGAGCCAGACTAAAATGAGTGTTTCATATTCTAATGAGAAAACCTGAATATCTTAAAAATCCCCTGTTTTATAAAAGGGGAGAAAAAAGCTGAGCTAGGCTTCAACATTCAGCATAGTACATTTTAATAGGCAGAAGTCTGCATATTCAAGCCAGAAACTCACTGCTGACCCTACACCATTGCTATGAGTAGGATAATAGTTGCCCTGTGCATGTGAAAAAGACTTTATTAAATATTAAAAGCATGAGCTTACCCTGTGTGGGGGATTTTTTGCACTCTATTTTGCAGGTTTTATGAGGAAAACCTTCAGGACTGGGAAGACGATGTATTAAAAATTGGAGCCCTTTTTTGAGAATAATTTGAATCAGGCATTACTATGACTGGAAGACTCATAACTTGAAGGTTTATTCAATAACTATGAACTATGTGGTGTTCTGGTTACTGAGGAAACATGCTGCAAATATCCTACCCCTGTTGCATTATAAACGATGGCACAGTAGTCTTGTGCTGTTTGGAATGAAATGAAAAGGAATGGAAAGCCAGAAAATACCTGTACACAGTCTCTGCTTGAATCTGGGAGAAGAGTAACAGAAACCCACAAGAAAAATCAGTTTCACTTTGTAAGTTTTACTATTGTGTTGAATTAACAAACACTAAGTCCTATTTTTTTCTCAGTATACCTGACATAAATATCTGTTATATGAACTTATAACGTGTGATGATTTCATATTAACTGGATTGGCCAGGCAGCTGGAATGAATTTAGGCTTTCTGATAAACCCTTATCCCTTATTAACACAGTTGAGTGACTGTTACCCTAACGTAGGATAAAAGATTTGAACTGGTTTTAGCTTTATGCATTAATACAACCTAAACCCCAAAATGTTTGTCAAATGTTTTGCTTTCCAGTCCTAGATGTTCCAGATGTGGAACAACTGCCATACTGCAAAGCAATGTTGGATATGGTATTAGCAATTAAGCATCATGACAAACCTTCTTGCTGTGTTACTCATACGTACAGATAATAGCCCAAGTGTCTCATGGCTGTTTATTAATATGATCGGTGTTAGCATTATCTATGTTTAAATATAAGGCACATCATTAAGGTGTTTATTATTTTGAAAGCTGAGTTTTATGGCAAGTATCAATGAAAATAAATCACATTATATTCTATAGCCAGAAGAAAATACACTGTATATGATCAAAGAATACACTTGGGAGCAGACTCCTGTATTCTGATGCTGCAGGCAGGTGTTACCTATTCAGCATGTCACTGAGCTGCCTGTGCCTCATAATTCCCATCTGCAAAAAAAGGCATAGTCAACTCATTAACTCTAGTGAAATACTGATACCCTGCAGTTTTAATAAAGTGTGGTGTTCCCTTTATACATCTGTACATTCACACACTTAAACACGAGCGAACTTTATTTTTTGAAGAAATCATAGATTTTGGAGGAAAAAAAAAAAAGCTATGTGAGGGCAAATAGCCAAAGCAGTCTATGATAGAAGGAAGAGGGTACTCCTGTCTAAGAAATAACCTGACAGGACACATATGATAATTTTATTCACTCTAACTGAAAATCATAATTGCATTTTAAGATTAATGGGAATTACTAATATTTAGCAGTACGTACTCCCATTTTATCCACCCTAGAGATTAATGAGCATTCAAAGAATGAAGTAAGTGTGCAATTGGAAATAATTTGTCAGTTAGAAAGTGTCATTGATCAACACCTAGCTGTTCAGTACTGTACTATTTGATTTTTATTTAAAATTATTTAATTTTTATTTTTAGTAAGTATCCACAGAAGGATCCTTCTGCCCCTATTCAAGTGCACACCCCATGATCATAGACCAGGTATGTGTCATCCACTTCTGAGATCCTTAAAGAGAAAACTCACGTTTAGAAATGTTGGCTTTGTGTTTAGAAATAGTGAGAAAATGTTGTACATTTTGTCTCCTACAAAAATGTAGAAAATCCTTTCACAAGCAGACTTACACAACTATTATCTAGTGTTCTGCTGAGGACATTTTCTGTGGTCAGCAGACACACCCAAACTCTAGACATTGAGGTAAACTTCAGACATTTTGTGTAGAAGTGTAACTGCCAAACACTTCAGTAGTCTATAGAGAATTTTTAAGTTATGAATCTGAGATGCCAGTTTATCTCCTTTGATCTTTTAGGGAGCCTGGGTTGATCATTGTTTCAGACATGTGAGGTGCCTAAAGTGAGGGTGGGGAGGTTTCCACATTAGGAAGCACTATGGCCACAACAACTGGAAAGATGTTAATGTCACTGGTGCCTTTCCAATCTTTTGGGGAGGAGGAAATATAAGTAATAGTGTTACTCTAACAGCAAGAAACAATTCTCTCCCAACCCTCATAGAATGGAGTTGGAATACTCATACAGATTTGTCATCTTACATCTATGAATACAGGCTGAGAAAGTTGGGGCTGTTCAGCCTGGAGAAGAGAAGGCTGCGTGGAGACCTCATAGCAGCTTTCCAGTATCTGAAGGGGGCCTATAAAAATGCTGGGGAGGGACTCTTCCTTAGGGACTGTAGTGGTAGGACAAGGGGTAACAGGTTCAAACTTAACAGGGGAAGTTTAGATTAGATATAAGGAAGAAGTTCTTTACTGTGAGGGTGGTGAGGCATTGGAATGGGTTGCCCAAGGAAGTTGTGAATGCTCCATCCCTGGCAGTGTTCAAGGCCAGGTTGGACAGAGCCTTGGGCAACATGGTTTAGTGTGAGGTGTCCCTGCCCATGGCAGGGGGGTTGGAACTAGATGATCTTAAGGTCCTTTCCAACCCTTACTATTCTATGATTCTATGATTCTATGACTTGTGAATGGACGGAAAACTACGCATTGCCACACTGCATCATCACAAATCATGTTTATTGTGACATAGTTTGAATGAAAAATTTGACACTGATTTCTTTGTTAAAATTTAAAAACCCAAACCCAACTCATCCCGATTCGTCAAACCTCTACAAGACAAGGAGATAAAACATATGTGTGAATCAAGCAAAAAAAGTAGTGTAATTAGATGCACTGTTTAAGAAGATGGTATATTCACTGAAGCAATGAATTTATGTTGCTTGAAGAGAAGATAAACATTTTCACATTAACATGCCATTACTTTTGCTGCTATTCAAAAGGACTCAGCCAAAGAAGCACAGCAAGCCCTTTTAGGTGTCACGGAGGAGTATTTGCATCTATACACCAGTAGGGGATGCCAAAAGAAAATGTAAGAAAAGCTGTCTTGTCCCATGAGCATACATCTGCATTGTCGGTGGATTCCTTTGCATTTCAAACCTTGGCCTTTCAGTTTGGCAGTCAGAAGCCTGAAAAAAAGAAGACTAGTATGAGAAAAATCACAAAATAATAATTACAATGTGATAACATCAATCAATGTACAAAAAGCTTTTGTAATGGAAGCAGCAGACTACTTTCTTGGTATGAAAGAAGTGCTGTGAAAAATTTGAAGACTTTAGGACTATTACACATAATAAATAATAGTCAGGGTAATAAAGGATCAGTCGGTATATATCACCACATGCAAAATGTCTTTTTTGCTCTAAGGAAGTATCTAGTTTTGTGTTTATGAGTTTAAAATATCACAAGTATATATTAATTCATTAACATTTATGCCTAAACTTGGCAATTGATTTATAAATTTTCCTATGATTTATCATTTATGGCATATAACTTTTAATGTATTTGTCTAATTTAAGTTATATTTCTGTACTATGTGGTAATCACAGTGATTACTTTTATTAAATAATGTATTGGGTTGAAATGCCATTTTGCTTTATAAATTCCCATCGACTTGCTTATTGTTTTTACCATATTTTTTGTTTGCAGCATTAGCATTCAGTGGTGCAGTTGGGTTAAACTAACTGAGCTAGGCAGGCATTCAACCAGAGGACTTCATTTATATGATGCTTAAAATTGTGAAACGTAACTAACTGCTTAGCTCCATCAGTAGAATTTGCAATGCAGATCATTAAATTCCCACAAAGTGGGATTCCCATAAACCTCCCCGAGCACTGGAAAACTCAAGACAAAAAAGCAGAAAATGAGAAAGGGATGGACTCAGGTGGGTTGCCTAAACTGAATTGTCATTTGATACTCCCTACTGACTATGAACTCATAGAATCACGGAATCATAGAATAGTTAGGAGCATCTCACCAAGTGCTTCTTAAGATGGCTGAGGATATCCAGTAGGTCCCTTATTCTCTGTATCAACCCTAGGCACGTATCTCAGATAGACATCTCACATGGCAACTGGCGTGAGGATGCAATGTATTAAGCCACATGTGCTAGAAATTCTCTCTTATTTCAAACCTATCACAACCAGGATTAGGTGGGAGGAGGGGGGGGGGCGCGGAGAATCTTGCTTTAGGTGTCTGGAGCATAGTCAAGTCATAAATTGAGAGGCATAAATCCTGGGGATGTAATTTCTGCTGCCTGCATCCAATCATTGCCCAACGCAAAAAGCACAAGGAGTTTCTGGAGAGTACTCTGAAACATAAATAGTGGAATGTAAAAAGAAATTTCTCTGGCTCAGCTTTTTGTTTGTTTGTTCATTTGGTTTTCCCATTGCGCTGTCCATTTTTATTCTAGAGTCCCAATTTCAAGCAAAATACCTCAGAGCATTAGTGTGCAATATAGACTCAAACTTCATGCTAACAAGAGGTAGAGTTTAGATCACTTTGGGGAAAGGGTGAATTTTCTAATTGTTAGGTTAATATGCAGAAAGTTGATGTTTCCTTCAACATCAATCAAAATCAAATCAACTGGAATAAAGAGAGCTCTGAATATCCTTACCAAATAAACCTCCTCCAGCAGCTTATATACTTATCTGCTATTTCAAACATTTTAATGCAGGAGATGGATATATTTACATTGTGATCAGCAGAGCATGGTCTGAAAAAAATATTTGTTTCCCTCAGAAGAGGTTTTGGCAAAGTCCTGCTGTCCCTGCATGTGAGAAGAACCATTGTGCTGCTCGCTCCAGGAATGGGAAGTGAAAGGTTCCATCTCTCTCCATGCACTTAGACTGGTGTTCATACCCACACTCCCTATGTGCTAGCCAAGTTTTACAAAGACTTCTCTCATCTCCTCTCCCCACATCTCTCTGTGCCCCATCTACTAGACCCTGAAGATCCTGAATACTTAAATAGGTTAAATATTTTATTCTTTCATTCCCCCCTTCCCCTCCATAGTAAAATAGTTATTGTATCAATCTCAGAAAATAAAGTTTTACATGTAATTAAAAGTGTAATTAAGTTAGAAGTCTATGGATAGATAACTTACCTAATTTTGTGTATAATAGTCCATTCATGGAGATCATCTCAAGAAATATTTACGAAGCATCTTATTATGAAGCATTAGTGAATTCTTTCGGTTTCTATTAAATCACTATTAGAAATAAATAGCAAATAATAGATCCATCTACTTTTCACTGAGCTCATAAGACTAATTGTTTTAGCTAATAGCTACAGCTCTAAAAGTTATGAGAGATTAAGAGAAGATGGAGCCACAAAGAAAAGAGAGCTTCAGGAACAAATTTACAAATTAAGAAAATAAACCGGATTCCACATACATTGCACAGTTACATTCACTATGGCTCAATTTGTTCATCAGACAGCTTTTTTAGTGTCAGATGACACTTTTTATAGCTTGTAACTTAGTTTTCAATGCTGTGCTAATCAAACATTGGTGTCATAAATACCTGGCAAAGTGTGACAAATCTGACTTTGATAGAATAGCATACTGTTCACCTTGACACCTTATATATATCTATATATGTCTTGATACTGCCTTAAATTTAGCAGGGAAATCTGTGAAAATTACAGAATAATGTCAAACAGATAAAACAAAAATGGTTATACATAGGATAAAAAAACCACTTTTGATGTAAGAAATACTATATATTTTTAGAAGGTTTTTTTACAATGCACTGTTACTAGCAATTATATCTTCTGCAGTTCCACAGGCTACATGAAGTGATCATTCCTATTAAGTTCTAATTATATTTCTTGAATAAATGTGTTGATTACTTTGCTTCTAGAGAAGATTATTCAGTTAAAATTATCCAGTGCACAAACTGTTTTCAGCTGTGCTATACTGCATTATCACTTCAGCAAAACAATAATTTATAAAAAATATCTGTCACTACAGGAGAGAAAAGTCCCCCAATCTTTAGGTTTTCTGCTAGCTTCTATCATATTTATTTTGCTTCATTATTCTCATCCTTTTCTTTCTGATTTCTTAGAAATTGATGAAGCAGAATACACAGAGTACTTACTTAAGTAATAATAGTGCAGAACCTTCTTCTATACAAATTAGCCACTGTCATGGTTTAAGCCCAGCTAGTAACTTAGAACCACGCAGCCAGTCACTCACTCCCCTGCCTTCTTCCCTCCCCTCTGCTCCCAGAGGGATGGGGAGGAGAATCGAAAGAATGTAAATCCCACGGGTTGAGATAAGAGCAGTCCAGTAACTAAAGTATAATACAAAACTACTACTGCTGCCACCAATAATAATGATAAGGGAAATAACAAGGGGAGAGAATATAAAACTAAAAGGGGAAAACAATAAACACAAGTGATGCACAATACAATTGCTCACCACCCGCCGACCGATACCTAGCCCAACCCAAGCAGCAATCTGGGCCTTTTGGGTAACTCCCCCCAGTTTATATACTGGGCATGACATGCTGTGGTATGGAATACCCCTTTGGCTAGTTTGGGTCAGGTGTCCTGTCTCTGCTTCCTCCCAGCTTCTTGTGCCCCTCCTCACTGGCAGAGTATGAGAGACTGAAAAGTCCTTGATCAAGGGTAAGCATTACTTTTAGCAACAACTTAAACATCAGTGTGTTTTCAGCATTGTTCTCAGATTGAAGTTGAAAACACAGTACTACACCACCTACTAAGAAGAAGGAAAACAACTGTTGCACCTGAACCCAGGACAGCCACTGAAAAAGTTAAATAAATTGCAAGCTCAGTGCATAATTTCCTTCTTATTAATGCAGTCTAAATCCTAGTTTCCAAACATAGCCTCCATCAAGAAACATCTTCTTCATTTCACCTCTATTTTTCTGCTGTCAATTCACACATTTCCCCCAATTAGGAATTAAAAAAACTTTTTAGAGAGCTTTTCCCTGGACAAGAACATACTGAAAATATTGCTGGTACAGTAAAAAATAAGCAAATAGGCAAAGATGTATTTTACCTCATTTACATGGTAGCAAAGTCCCTGTATCTGGGAAAAAAAGAATAGTATCAAAATGCAAAATGTATTCAAGCAATTAGGTTACTCAGGTGAAAAAGAACAGGTCCTGGGAATGTCCTTTGATGGAAAGAATTTATATTCACCTTCACTGATGCCCTTTTGAGATGCATTTAACTTCATTCTTACTTTACATGTTGATGTATCTACTCCAAAAAAAGCACAATTATACCCATGGCAGTCCTGACAGATACCTGTTCTGTGAAGCCTCTTGTGTTAAAGACTTCACAGACTTGCTGTGGATTTTAGTAATGCTCTCTTAGTCATTAGAAAATTTTATTAATTTTCTAATTAATTTTATTAAACTTGCTCCATTATTTCTTATGTAGTTCACCATGTAAACAGGGTGCAAGTTATTGCATTTGCAGGAAGCTTTATGGGCTTGCAGAGTATTCTCATGCTGGAGCCACATGCACACACATGCACCATTTTGATCATCTTCAAATTAAACAATTCTCACAATACATTATCTCATAAATGTCTTGTAAGTTAGAAAAACATGGCAAAGATAAGCAGTGTAAAGCTACAGGGGGTTGTCTAGGGCCAGCATACTTTAATGTTTTTAATTAGATAGATATTTTTTTTTTCCGTTAGTAGACTACACAACCATCAGTATTTTGGAGGAATGGCTCTGAATTCAAGATGACACTGGAAACTAAGAGCACAGCTACATAGGAGGTGCTACTTTTAGAGCAGAACAGTCGACTGGTTGAAGGCACATAGGAGAGTAGCCGATTGATTAGTGACAGCTCTGACAAGAAGAGTATAGGGATTGACCTGTGGTAACAATATTAACATATTGCAAAGGAAGAAAATATTATTTTCAGAGGAACGAACATCAGCAAAAATAAAAAGGCAAGTAAAGATGTACTTGGGCTCTACTCATCAGAAATGTGGTCCTCCAGAATACTGTATTTGGTTACAGACAGGGAGTTCATCAGGAGAGGTGCATCAGTTAGAAAACCTGTAAGAGTTCACATTGAATGATGCAACACAAGCTTATGTAATATGCAACATTATGCAATATAATAGGAACAAACATTCATTTCAATCTGCCATAGAATTCATGACCTTTATTTTGCTGTGCTAGCTTCAGACGCTGAAGAATTTATTTTTTTAACCAAAATTTATTAATTCAGTTAAACTGTATTTTTTTGATGTTTGCATACCTGTACTGATCATTGAAATGGCAATAAGAAAGGCAGTGGAAAGAACCTGGTCCACCTCTCCTTCCTGGTAGCATCAGACCAACGAGTGATAAAAAGTTAGGTACTTTTCATTTAAGATGAATAGCTTTAGCAAGAGAGAATATTGTCCAGCCTTTATCTTTCCTTTTGGACCTGTTCCACTTTGTAGTAATAAATTATTAATTCAGCAGGTGAGAAACAATGGCATTACTGCCTTAGAGGCTAGGGCACATGGCTGGGAAATTAAAGGTTCATGTTCAGGTCCCTGCTTCAGTGAATATTCAAAATTCATCAGAGTATGTTCAAAGACCAGTAATCCCAACTTAAATAGCCTAACTGGGATAGCCTGATTGCATGCACAAACTGATGGAGCAGAGGCATCAAGCAGGAGCTCTCATCTGTTAGAAGACTACCCTGTCAGCAGATTATTGTCTATTTAGGAGGCAGTAATTCCTGGATTAATTTAATTTTTTACATTGCAAGTTAATGGTCAGTCCATTGTATTACTGGATGAATTAGAATAATGTCTTCTGAGTCCTTTTGAAAGGGCAGGCTACCTGGCTGTACAACTACTTACTTCCATGATAGGATGCTTTGTCTTAAGAGGAAACTGTTCTTGGCATTTACTGTTGGATGGCTTGTATAGCTAAGCTCTTCACTCACTGTGCAGATTTTTATCAATGTAATTCTTCTGTGTCCTATCATCACAGGTAAACTTTTATAAGAGCCTAATCACTCAACTCATAACTGTTCTGTTAAGTCCATGTGCCCTGATGAGATGCACCTCCAAGTCCCGAGGGAGCCAGCAGATATTATTGCTAGGCCACTCTCAATAATCTTTGATTTATTATGAAGCATGAGCAAAGTACTCAAAGACTGGACCAAAGCACATGTCAATCCCATCTTCAAGAAAGGCAACAAGGAGGACCCGGGGAACTGCAGGCCAATCAGTCTCACCTCAGTTCCTGGAAAGGTGGAAGCTAATCCTGGAAACCATTGCCAGATACAGTAAGTATGAGAAAATCATCAGGAGTAGTCAGCATGGCTTAACCAAGAGGAAATCATGCTTGACCAACCTGGTAAACTTCTACAAGGAAGCAACTGGCCTGGTGGGTAAGAGGAGATCAGTATTATCTACCTGGAATTCAGGAAGGTTTTTGACGATTATGGCTCAGAGATGATCTTATCAATGTGCAAAAATACCTGAAGCGAAGGTGCAATGAAGATAGAGCCAGGCTTTTTTCAGTGGTGCCCAATGGGAGGACAAGAGGCAATGGTCACAAACTGAAACACAGGAGATTTCCTCTGAACATCAGGAAATATTCTTTTACTGTGACGGTCATTTCTATGCTTGGAGATACCTAAAAACCATCCAGACACAATCCTGGGCAAGTGACTCTAGGTATCTCTGTCTGAGTAGAGGGGTTGGACCAGATGACATCCATAGATCCTTTCCAGCCTCAATCATTCTGTGATAGTGAATTCTTTTGGAAATGACTGCCATACAGATTTCTCTACAAAGCTAGATCTAAGTCAACGTAGCATTTAAGTTCCCATAGTGGACTTCAAGTAGAATGTGAAACTCTAGAAAAATACTCACTTCCATAATTTAATTCATTTCATGGGAAATTTCCTTAGGTATCTAAAGATCTTCTGATGCACATGTGTAAGACTGGCATTACCAGCATAAGTCTGTATCTCTAAGGCCAATTAATATCTTCACAGTAGGTGCTGGCAGAACAGTCATAGAAGGCATGTTGATGTCGCATCCTATATAACAATGATGGCTATTTTTCCACAAAATATACTGGAAATATCTAGTTGTGTTCAAAATAAAGAATTAGTCTTTATGTAATACTTTCATTACAATACTCATAAGGAAAGGAGAAGACCTAAGTCCTACGCTTTCTTGACTCTGTAACAAAGCTTTAAAAAAATCCTTGTAAAAGTTTAATTACCAGACTAAGGAAAAATGGTAGGGGGAAAAGTGCTATGGTTGTGTAGAGTGAAAAGGGAAAGAAGCAGAAACAAGAGAACACGAGTGAGCTCAAATCTGCAGGTCAGTCCTAGAAGTAGTCCCCTATAATTGCGCCCCAAGTTGAATTTCGAAGGTGTTTATGCACTTCATTCAGTAACCGGTCAATGTAGAAGACAATCTTTGAGCACAACTTCCAGCAACAGAAACTTCAACAAGCTGACACCACCACCACTGTGGTCCCATGCCATGTTTCAAATACAAGTAAAAAACCAACTTAAATAAAGGTTTTCTTGAAAATATTTGCCTAAAAGTCGTATGGCATTTCAGGGATTCTCCACATTCCTATTTCTTTATGCAGGTTGAAAATATGAATGTCATAAAATATGTAATATAGTATCAATAATAATAAATAATTTATTATTTATAGGACAGAGTAAAATTTATTATTTTAGAATTAATCACTTGTTAAGTGTGGTGTTCACACCCTGTGAAGTTTCGCAAAAAAAAAAAAAAAAAGAAAATGGAACTGAAGCATGATTCTGCCACTACAAGTTTCCTACATTACATTAACTATTCCTTTTAGAAGTGACACTCTTCTTAAAACATTCAAATCTTTTTGATGCATGTTGATACCACCCCAGAAGTAAGACTGCAGGAGAGTTTAATATATCTATTTGGAAAAATGAAGTCAAAGTCTAGTACTAGTACCATAAAAGACTATTAATTATAGAGTGACACTGAAACACAAATAATATTCCAATTTAAGTGAAATAATCTGAAATTGTAGAGAATGTAGTTTAGAAAACAAAACAGTGCTTTGATGAATACATGCCCACATCTTGTGATTAGGTCTATTACATGGCAGAATGTTTTAATAAACATGTCACACTACAATTACAAGAAATATTCCAGTAGAAAATAGGATAAGCAGAACTAATTAGTTGGAATATGTAGAACAAAGAATTACCCTTATTTACAGCACTGATTTTGGTATTCCCTTCTAATGGTTTATTTCCTTAAATTTATTAGTTTTACAGGAGCTTTAAAAAGGATAGTTGCTATCTGAAATCTTAAACATCAAATTTTCCACATAAAAGAGTTGACTGCCTATGCTTTAAATTGTTAAAAGAACAAATAAGATAATTAACATGCTTGGTTATTAGAAAATGTTCATTTGTAAATCATAGCTTCATTAAATATATCACTTTTCAAACTAACTAGAGACAATACTGATAAAAAAAAATGAGCAAGGTTTATGGAATTGTACAAGTATGAATAGAAAATACAGCAGAATTTGAATCTCCAGCCTACAAGGTTTAGGTCAATAACCATGACATACTGAAGTTAGAAAAACAAACTTCAGCTTCTAAAATTGACATTCAAGTAAAGTATCAGCTCAGAAGACTGACATTATATTACATCTTCAGGGGAACAGAAGGAAGATGACAATTCATACGCAGTGCAATAAAAGGTAACAAATGGAAGACACAGAAGAAAATTTAAAAGGGGCTAAGTAAAATTCAATATGTAAAGAGCTTTAAAATATTTTGAAGATCTATTTACATTTAATGTAACATTTAAAGTATTTATCTAAAATTAAGCGTATTTGTTTCAGTATAGCAGTTTCCTCAGTTTGCTGTCCAAAACACATTGCTGTCCAATGTTTTGGACAGCAAACAAAAACTGACATAATTATAATTCTAAAAAGATTTTTGTTCATGCTCCATTTTTCATCTGAGATCAAAAAACTAGTGTAATCATCCTGTCTGTGGAAGATAAAATATTTCAACATAAATGTATATTGTTAAGTTGCACATGTAATAGACCCAGCTGTGTATTTCTTATCCCATTAACTAGATTAACAACATGTGGTGCAAACATATCTCATCTACCAGTTATATTGCTTCGTACATCTTATGCATAGCTGCTGATAAATGGTGCAATAACATGTTAGAAATGCTGAAGCTGTCTATATAACATCACTTGAATAGCTTTTTCGTCATTAATATTTAATAAATTAATTAATGTGGTGAAGTAATAAACTCAAAGCTTTCTTTTTGTAACAGCAGTGAAGCAATATATTTTGGCTACTAAAAATAAACTTACAGATAAATGTTTTTCGTAGGCAGCTTCAAAGAAAATTATTTACACAATGCTTACACAGCACTTTTAAGAAAAAAAAGCATGCATGCCTAATTAATGAAAAAATACCTAGTGGGGCAAAAATAGGGAAAAACTTCTCCCTCATTCATGAATTTCAACTTCGGTTTACAGTTTTTTCATTCGTATTGCCACCCTGCTAACTGATAGACTTTAATTTTCTCTAATACACTAGTACAAAATAATGGAGAAAGAAATTTTTCAGATTACCCTTGTAGAAGAAAACAATCTATCTGGCTAATACTGATTTAAAATAATTTATTTGTTGAAGTTTCTTGTAAGGATCTTGACACAGAAGTTCTGTAAGTGTTAGGTACCCAGATAATAGGATGTTGTCTTAGTATCAGGATATATCGACAAATGCGGGACCTGAGCATAATGTAAATGGTATAGAAAAAGGGGCGGATACTGCCCTGGTTTCAGCTATAACAGTTATTTTTCTCCTTCCTAGTAGCTGGTGCAGTGCTGTGTTTTGGCTTTGGTCTGAAAAATGCTGATAACACACTGTTTTAGGTGTTGCCACACAGTGCTTACCCTGATCAAAGACTGTTCAGTCTCTGATGCTCTGCCAGTGAGGAGGGGCACAAGAAGCTTGAGGAAGCAGAGACAGGACACCTGACCCAAACTAGCCAAAGGGGTATTCCATACCACAGCACGTCATGCCCAGTATATAAACTCGGAGTCACCCAGTGTCAGTCAGCAGGTGGTGAGCAATTGTATTGTGCATCACTTGTGTTTATTGGTTTATTTTTCCCTTTCCTTTTTGGTTTTATATTCTCTCCCCTTGTTATTTCCCTTATCACTATCATTATTATTGTTAGTAGTAGTAGTAGTGTATTGTACTTTGGTCATTGGACTGTTATTATCTCAACCTGTGGGGTTCGCACTCTTTTAATTCTCCTTCCCATCCTGCCTTGAGGAAGAGGAGAAGTGAGCGAATGGCTGGGTGGTGCTGAGTTACCAGCTGGGCTTAAACCACAACAGATGTGAAGACTGCTAGTTTATAAAGCCATGCAAGAAAACGCTGAGTGTCCAAGGAACATAAAAATGTCTGTACTGGGACAGATTGACGATTTATCCAGCACAAAAGCTCATCTATGAGAATGGCCAACAATGGATATTTAGGAAATAATATAATAAAAACAAATTAAGAGGCTGCAAATCTGAATAAGAAATTTATACTACACACATTTTACAGAACATTAGTGTTCCAGAGTAGTAATAAAAGGCATATGGTTCTGATTTGCAATTACTTACATACAAGCAATAAGAAATAAGACATACTTAAACTCTTATGAGTGTCAAGTGTTATGAAGACTACAGGAATCACTTATCTGCCTCAGCGGGCATTTGCTTTCTGCAAGGTCAGCAAACTACCTGACAATAGCAAAATGACTTGCAGTGTAAAAAGCAAAATAAGTCTACAGTTCTTCACGTTCAACCTTGAAATTTTCTTACACTAAGGCAGCACTGGTGTGGGAGCACTACTGATGAAAGGAAGAAATGGAGTACCAATCAGAATCAAAAGGTTAGATGCTGACTTTGAGTGACTGCAGGCTACAGATGTGAATATATATCTATACAGATCCACTTTCTTTTACATTATGAAATGTGCTAAATTTCTCTGAGGAGATTATATTTATTTACTGATAGTGGATTGATATTAAAACAAAACAAACAAAAAAAACCCAGTCCAGCTTTTTTGTCAGAAACTGGAAAAAGTATCTGTGCTTAGGTCTTCTACAGTAACTGTGCAATTCAGGACTAAACTGAAAAAGTGACACTTTGGAATAAAAGCAGGTTACAGCTTCCATCTGTAGGCACTGAATTTATTTGCAAATGCAAAAGTGACCACTATCACACTGTGAATTTCTTACTTCTGGATCTGTGTTTCTCCATGTCCTTTCAAAGTGTCCTAGTATTGGGTGCTGTATTTACCATCACATAGCATAGCAATTGTGTGACTCATGGCTTGTTTATTTTTCTACTTCATTTAGATTAGGTCTGTGCCACACCCTGCTTTACCTTCCCTGCAGTGGTTATTCATGTATATAGTCTCTACACCAATTTACTTAAGAATAGTGAAACTTAAATGGAGTAAGGCATACGAACCACATATGCGCCCAAAACATTAATACAGTGAGAACAAGGGCTTAGTAGCTACTTGATGTTAGCAATATAATTTTTAAACACTAATTAAAGTCATAAAACAAAAAGATTTATGACTGAGAAAGTACAACAAATGGATGAAGTTCTTGCACTTGGGGACAGATTTGGAATCTTTCCTGAATTAATAACAGGAACATCACTTGATAATTAAATTATCCAATATCAGTCACCAATAATTTAACGTAAAGTCTGTAAGTCAATTTTTGTTAAAAATGGGGTTTTAACAATGTTCTGATGAAAGAATGAACTTTTAGTAAGTACGTTGACCAGAAAGATTGGGCTTTTCCTTAATGTTTTGAGTATTGCAAAAGGTGTCCCTGTCAGACATATCTCCTAGCACTTGTGAGAAGCCTCCCATCTAAAATGGTGGTGATAAGCAACAGTAGTATATATGTATTTTGTAACACTGCCAAACAAAATATATATGTATGCACATTTTACACATGTATGTGAAAGGTATGACCAACAAAAGACAATGAAGTGTGCAGTTTTCTGTGCGAGGCATAGAAAAACTTGTAAACAGTGGCCCAAGTAATAGGTATGCCAGACAGAGAACAACAAAACAAGATTAGCATTAGGGACTGCAAACAAGCAAGATATCCTGATAAAATAAGCAAGACATCCTGATCAACGTGTGAGAAAGATAAAAGGAAGATAAAAACTAAGATAAACAGCAGTGAGTGCAGATGAGCTTCCACATCTTCGAAGAGAGGCGAGAAGCATGAAAACACTAGGCTTGAATGAGTGAATCTAGGTAAAAAGAATACTTCTGCTTCAGTTCAACTTGGTTCTCAAGAATGATAACTCTGACCTTAGCAACTAAGAATAAATCAACGACCACAGCCCTCAGTGCTAAATGTATGGTATCAATGCCATGGTATTGTATATACAGTTAATTTGGAATATAAATTTTAAGGACTAGGAAGTGTGCATATGAACTGATAAATAGTGGCAGTAACTTTCAAAGTGCACTCCTAATAAAAATCAGTCAAGTAAAATTTTATTTTAATATTTTAAAGAAGACAGATGAATCAGACTATTGTCATAGTGATTTCTAATTCTCTGAGAGAAATAATATGCATGGGTGTATATAAATATTTATATATGTGTGTGTGTACTTTGTATTCTGTAAATATATATGTATGTAAACATATTCAGCTTGAGTTAATACATATTTACTAACTCAGACAGTTGTGATTTTTATGGATAAACAGGGTCAAAAGTGATTTTTGAATAGTTATTGTACTTCCTTCACAGTGGGTCAACTGAAACCAATGAAGCCTTTCTACTGACTTCTGCTGAGTCCCAGGTAAGGATGCAATCTCCCTGAGTTTCAAGTATGATAATAGCTTCGGGGGGAGGGGGGGAAGAAGTCAAAATGTTCTAGTTTTAAAGCAAGCTTTTTGACATTGATTCAAACTTTCACGTCTAGTAACGAACTTCAGAGGGAATACATGTTTGCCTGTTCCACATGGAGCATAATTCCATCAGCTATGTCAAGATAGTATAGTCTACTAATGAACACATAGCAAGATACATCACTTCAGCAAATGTTGCTTCAAGTCCTGACTATCAAAACCAACCAACCCAAAACCCACTCTGTACTGGATATATTAAAAAGTTAAGTACATACAGAGATCTTCAAGTTTCTCAGGGTCAAAAGATACTAAGATACAACAGAGGTGAAATTAGTCGTAATCAGTTACTATCTTAGTAACAGTAATAGACCTTTTACATCTAATAATAAATAAAATATCTACACAACAGTGAAAGTAGACATTGAAAAGGTGACAAATAAATTAGTGAAACAGTTAACAATATTTAAAAGTCTGAGATTTTTTTATATGTGAAAAAATAAATGAGAAAACATGGTTAAAACAAAGTATGGCATGCTTTGTAATAGTAGGTTATATCAATTATGAAATAATGAATGTCAGAATGTATGGAAAACATGAAGTAACATAAATCAGCCAGTGTGAAGGGTACTGCTCCCTTTGGAATATTTACCAAATTATTCTTCAAAGTCATGTATAAATGAAAAAAACTGGAGGATAACTAAATAAATGTTTATCTGCTAATGAAGCTCCTGCTTCATTATTGGGAGAAAACTAAAATTTTTTTGCTACTCTTGTGTAAGCCTTAAACTTTGTGCCCACGGTTTCTTTTATATGCTTAACAGCTTCCTATATACTGTGTGCCATATAATCTATCTCTCCTGGTAAAAACTGTCTCCATTCCTGGTTTTTAATCTGTAATCTGTACTCCTTCTCTGTGTCACTGAAAAAATTCAAAACTTAGGTAATCTATACTACACAAAAGCATAGCAAGTACTTTAGCTATTTATAACTATAATTCAATGGCTGACAGATTCCATGAGACAGGGCTTGCTTCCTGTAGAATCTCTTTTCTGTTTGACAATGTACAAACTCACCAAAAGCCTTTGAAAAACAATTAAGAGGTATTTGGATATGTTACTTGTTTGTAAACTAGCTAGATTCCCAAAAGTTAATGAATGAAGCATATTATCCTGTCTTACTCTTCGTTCCTTTTCCCTGAAAAGATAATAACAGAAAAAATTATCTACTCTGTGTGATATCTGTATAACATATTTATTTGGAAGGGCGTTTATTTCACCACTATTTCATTGTAAAGGCAGAGTGCTGTTAAACAGTAACTGAACCTGAAGGCATGCTTCACTGAAATTTAAAATGAACTGACACTGTTAGTTGAAGGAAACTGGATAAGAACTATTTATAAAGTAAAGGAAAACAAAAAAAAACAACCCAAAAAACTACAAATCAACAATCACTGTGAAATTGGTTCCCAGAAGTTGCTATTGTGAATATTAACACTAGATATCTTGCTACTCTGTGGTGTGGAATTCATACTGTTTTGAATACAATGGATAAAATTACAGAATAACAGGATGATTGAAGTTGGAAGAGGCTCTTGAGATCATCTAGTCCAAATGTCTTACCAGTGTCAGTTGGACCAGGTTGCCCAGGACTGTATGCACTAGTGTTTCCAGAGATGGAGGCTGCACAGCCTTTCTGGGTAACCTGTTCTGGTGTTTGAGCACTCTCACAATAAAAATGTGTTTTCTTGTGTTCTGACAGAATTTCTTGTGTTTCAGTTAGTGCCTATTGTCTCTTGTCCTTTCACTGAATGCAAAGGAGTCTGTCTCCATCTTCTTTATTCCCTTCTATCAGTTACAAATACAGATAAATTTCCATGTGTGTTCCTTGCCTTCTCCAGCCTGATATTCAGGCACAGCTCTCTCAGCCTCTCTTTGCACAGCAGATGCTCCAGCCCCTTTAATCATCTCTGTGGCCCTTCACCAATATGTTCATATCCCTATTGTACTGGTGAGCCCAGAACTAGGTCCAGCAGTCCAGATGTGTCTTACCAGGGAAGAATCATCTCCCTCAACCTCCCAATCCAGCAAAGGTCTTTCTAATGTAACCCAGGAAGCTGTTGACCTGCTTTGCCACAAGAGCACATTGCTGGCTCATGGTCAGCTTATGCTGGTGGCCATACCCCAGGGTCTTTCTCTGCAGTGGTGTGTTTCAGCTAGTTGGCCCCTAGTATGTACTGGTGCCTTTGTGTTGGCATATTCCTTTGCTGAACTTCATGAGATTCTTGTCGGATCAATTCTCCAGCCTGTCATATCCCTCTTAATGGCAACAAAACCATCTGGTCTACCAGCCCTTCCTCACAGTTTTGTATCACCTGTGAACTTGCTGAAGGTGCACTCTGCCCTGGCACCTAAGTCATTAAGGAAGATGTTGAACAGTATTGGTACCAGTACAGTACACCACTAGTAATTGGCCTCTGACTGGAATTTGTTCCACTGACCACAACTCTATGGACCCAGTCAATCAGCCATTTTTTGATCCACCTCACTGTCCAACTATCTAACTGTCCACTTACCTGTCCACTCTATCTAACCTGTACTTTGTCAGCATATCTGTTATAATGTTATAGGAGATACTGTCACAACCCTTACAACAGCTACTGCTCTTGTACCATTCATGGTCATCTCATTGTAGTAAGCTATTAGGTTGATAAAGCATGATTTCCCTCTCATAAATCCAGGCTGATTACTCCCAGTCATTTTCATGTCTGGAAATGGTTTCCAGCATTATTTACTCAATTGACCTCTAGGGAACTGAGCAGAAGCTGACAAGCCTGTAGTTCCCCAGGTCCTCCTTCTTGCCTTTCCTGAAGATGGGAGCAGCATTTGCTTTCTTCCAGTCTTCAGGAACCTCTCTCAATCATAATGACTTTTCAAAGAGTGGCCTCTCAATTACATCAGCCAGCTCCCTCAGCACCCATGAGGTTGTATGGATTTTTGTACCTCCATTTTTTCAAAGTGCTCCTTAACGTGGTCCCGCTTCTTGCTCCAGACTTCCCCTTTACTCTCAGAAATCTGGCATTCCTCAAGGCCAATTTACTGGCAAAGACTGAGGCAAAGAAGGCCTCAGTACCCAGGCCTTTTCCATGTCCTTTGTCAATAGGTCTTCTGCTCTATTCAGCAGCAGGTCTGTGTTTTTGCTAGTCTTCCTATTACTGTTGATGTATGCATAGAATCCCTTGTTGTTGTCTTTGATATCCCTTGCTAGAATCAGCTTCACGTCAGCCTTGGCTTTCCTAATCTCATAACTGAATGACTGAACATGGAATGCCATGTTTTGAACAGTAACTCCATACTTTTTCAGGGCCTCCTTCTGCCTCTTGCACACTTCTCTCTTACGTCTCAATTCAGTCAGGAGCTCCTTGATGATGCATGCAGGCTTCCTACTGCATTTGCATGACTTTCACTTTGATGGATGAACCTTTCTTGAGCTTGGAGAAGGTAATTTTGGAATATCAGTCAGCTCTCCTAGACCCCCTTTCTCTCTAGGGACATACCCCACATGATTCTTGCAATCAGATCCTTGAAGAGGTTAACGTCTGCTCTACTAAAATCCAGGGTTGAGGTTCCACTTTTTGCTCTGTTTCTTCCTCTTAGGATTCCGAACTCCACCATTTCATGGTCACTGCAGCCAAGGCAGCCCCCAGTTTTCACATACATGATAAATTCTTCATGTTTTGTAAGCATCAGGTCCAGCAGAGTACAGTTCCTTCTTGGCTCTCAACCACCAGTGTCAGGATGTTATCAATGTATTCTAGAAATCTAGATTGCTTGAGCCCTGTGGGGTTGTCCTTCCAGCAGATATCATGGCAAAGCCCACCATGAGAATCATGGTCTGTGAACACGAGGCTTCTGCCAGTTAGCTCCCTTAGAAATGCATCTTTTTTCAATCCTAAAGAATTGTATATCACAAAAGTTAAACTAGAATAAAAAAATGTCAACTGAAATACTTTTAAGACTTGTATGCTACAGTGTATTTCATCATAAGCTAAAGCAGAAGGTAGAAGGTAGTGCAACAGATGACATTTTTCTCCCTTATAAAG
Source organism: Strigops habroptila (assembly GCF_004027225.2). Classification (NCBI taxonomy): domain Eukaryota; kingdom Metazoa; phylum Chordata; class Aves; order Psittaciformes; family Psittacidae; genus Strigops; species Strigops habroptila. The sequence continues at coordinate 83,614,088 of NC_044278.2, forward strand.
TTTAACCAATTTAAATCCTATCCCCAAGGTACTTCAAAATTCTGGTCAAATTCACCTTTCATTAGAATCAAATTAGCAATCTAGTGTTGCTATTTGTGCATGTCAACACAAAATTAAACTTTCTGAGTTAATATTTGAAGGAGGAAACATGCTATATCATCACAAAATTCTTTAGATTAACATAATAATGTAATGTGGAATAAAGACTAATACAATAAAAAATGTTTTAATAAAATTAACATATTAAAGAGTGAAGGTGCGAAGGGCTCAGTTGGAAGTGATGAACAGTCACAATTCTTTCTCAAATCAGTAGAAGTTCAAATTACTTTATGCATTCCAATTCATGTCTTGTTAATATTAATATTGGCTAGATACCTAGGAGACACAAAATTGAATGTATACTTCCCACTCTTCATCTTTATCCAAGAATCTTTCTGAGAGTAGATAAAAGAGACTTTTTATAGGTGATTCTTATAATTTAATTTCACCCTTTCTTCCCCATTCTCCACCCCAAAACTCTTTTCACTACTGTCTCATTTCTCTAACAGATATATTCAGTGAGTAGGATAGCAGAAGTCACAATTACACCTTCATTTCAGTACACAACTTTTATTTTAAATCACTGAGGCCCATGAAATGCTTGCTCTATATCAACAAACTTTGTTGCTTTTTAAGATTTTATAGATATACTTTGTGACTAAAGAACAAAGAAACATATGAAAGAGATCCCTATGGGTTCATTTCCATTTATAAAAGAGATTTGATGAAAATACGAATGAGTCTGGAATGTTATGAATCCGCTATTTTAAATGAGAACAAATATGTTACTTCATTAAAAAAAAAAACCAAACAAATATCCCTGCACAAAAATGTTACCTTCTTCTTAAAATATTGTTACTACCTTATGATAAATTAGTATCTTTCAAATAATAGCAAATATTACTTAGTTGTTCTCTGTTTGGATTAGACTGTCAGGCAAAAGGTAGCAAGAAGGGATTTAGGTTAAGATGTATATACATTTATCAGACTATGACAGGAGCAAAAAGGTTAGAAATTCACTCTTTTTGATAAACACATACTTGGTGTTCCAAAGATTGCACCATACTGAGGAAAAATACAAATCCTTAGCAAGGCAATATGTCTATTCAGAGATGAACAAGATAACTTCTGACTTCAGACACGCACAAAATATCATTCATATATTGAGATAAAAGATGAAAATCATTGCTTTATTTTTGCTCTGTACTGTGGTAAGAGCCAAAGATTAGGTCAAAAAATGCCATCCAACAGCCTTGCTATCTGTGAAACAATTCCAGCAGCAATTGGAAAAAACCAAAATTAATATAATTGTTTCACAAAAAAAAGCACAAACATTGACATAAGGAAATCTGAAGATAGCATCAGCTAAAGAAAGAAAGAGTTAGAAAATGAGAAGTTTAGAGATCAAGAAAACATCATTGATATAAATATGGATTTTTTTAAAGTTAATTAGGAATAAAGGAGTAAAAGGAGTAACAATCACCAAAATTTTACGCATGGCAAGCAGGAGTTGGAAAATATGAATTAAAGTAATGGCAGAACCTAGACTTTATGCTTTGCCTTTACTTTGTCATATGCTTAAATACCTTCTCTAAATGATGAGCAGGCTAGTCTGGTCTTCTGAAATCTTACACTTATATTGTTTTGTTTTCTTGTTTAAAGCAAGCTTTTTAACATGAAAGAATAAATTTGTTTGCATGTGCTTGATTAACTAAAGTACATTTTTGCATCCAGTAAGAGACTGGAGGAAAAGACACTTTGAGAAGACTCCTAAATCAGTACAGGTAGAAGAGAAGTTTTGAAGTAGCTTTCATAAAAGAAGTTAGAAAAAGTACTTTGAACAAATTATGATGTACTGCTTGTGTCAAGCCAAAAACTGAGTTCTAGGGTGGCCTGTATAATTTACTGAGATTGTAAGAAAAAAAAAATCAGGTGCGACACCCATTAGATTGGGATTGTCTTTCTGAAATTCTTTCTAGCTTGTGCATGTACTTCTTAACCTATTTTTAGCATGACATCCTACTCATCTGTTTCTTTTTTATAGAGCATTCTACCTCAGGATGGATTGATAAAGGGAGCTAATTTGGCACAATTATGCACAATCTCTTATGCAAGATTAAAGGCAAAGTTTGCTTTGTTTTTTGTAGCCTCACAGAAAAAACTGACATCTATGGGACAGAATGATACATCATCCCAACTCTCAGGCTGTCATCACAGACCTTCCAAGGCTGTAGAGCATTTGAAAATTTCACAAATCTTTTCTAAGGTTTGGATTTTCTGACTGAAATACTAAGCCTTTCCAGCACATTATCTAATTTTGTTTATATTGAAATTGTAAGTTAAGAAATAGTGTTACATTAGGGGTAAGATGATGGTAAGCTAAAGTAAACTTTCTGTAGGTGCTCCTGGTGCAGAGATATCAGATGGTCCTGATATTAATTTGCCATTACTGTGGGCATTGCAATAAATTAAATTGTATTTTCTATTTCTTCTGCAAAATGACAACTTTTGTTAAAACAGTATGTAAGATTATTATAATTAACAGGAAAACCCCAACTTTTTAAACTCTCTATGAAGACTCCTTTGGCATAAATACAAAAAAAAAAAAAAGGAGGGATTAATCTCTGGATAAAACTACCACGTGAATTATCTGTTTATACAAATCTCTTTCCATAGCAACAAGAAATGCTGAAACATAACTAATTTGATTCAAACAACCTTATGTGTAGAATGGAAGATTATATGCTTCCTCTTTACAATGGTGAGTGGCAGCACTTTCAAGCTTTCCTATGTTAACTGTAATGTTTTTCATTACATACAGGATACTGCTGCACGCAGGTTTCATGATACAGAATCTGAGATGTCGTGCTTTGTCATAATGTGGCATGTGCAGCACAAGCTAGTTCAGGCAGTTACATCCAGGGACAGCAGGCTATAAAGTCGAAGAATTGAGATCCAGTCATTCAGGGTAAGGAGTCAAGAACAGGTATGATACCTCTGGGGTTCTGAGAGCCCTAGCGCTCAGGATTTCCTTGTTTCTATTGCCATCTTGCAAAAAACATATAGAGGTTTTAGAAACCCCAAATTCATTTTCTGCCAGCTGGAAAGCCTTGTCAGATGACTAAAAGCCCATGAGGGTTCAGAAGCCACAAAATTTTCTGGAATTTTGAGGTTTCTAGAATGGTTCTGAAGTTAAGAAACTAGAGGGGTATAGTATAACAATTACTCTTTATGATCCCATATGTTTTTACTGTCCTGAGACTGTCACCTGTAGTGGTGGATGTTATTTACCCGTAAATTAGTGAAGCCTTTGACACAGTTTCCGCAGCATTCTCCTGGAGAAACCAGCTGCTCGTGGCTTGGATGGGCAAACTCTTTGCTGGATAAAAAACTGGTTGGATGGCCAAGCCCAGAGAGTGGTTGTGAATGGAGTTAAACCCAGTTGGTGGCCAGTCACAAGTGGTGTTCCCCAGGGCTCAGTACTGGGGCCAGTTCTGTTTAATATCTTTATCAGTGATCTGGATGAGGGGATCAAGTGCACCCTCAGCAAGTTTGCAGATGACAGGAAGTTGGGTGGGAGTGCTGATCTGCATGGGGGTAAGAAGGCTCTACAGAGGGGTCTGGATCAGCTGGATCAATGGGCCAAGGCCAACTGTAGGAGGTTCAACAAAGCAAAGTGCTGGGTCCTGCATGGGGTACACAGCAACCCCCATACAATGCTACAGGTCTAGGGAAGAGTGTCTGGAAAGATGTCCAGTGGAAAAGGACCTGGGGGTGTTGGTCGACAGCTAGGTGAATATGATCTGGCAGTGGACCCAGGTGGCCAAGGAGGCCAGTAGCATCCTGGTTTATATCAGCAACAGCATGACCAGCAGGACTAGAGAAGCGATTGTCTGCCCATACTGGGCACTGGTGAGGCTGCACCTCGAATATAGTGTTCAGTTTTGGGGCCCTCAAAACAAGAAAGACCTTGAGGTGCTGGAGTGTGTCCAAAGAAGAGCAACGAAGCTGCTGAAGGGTTTAGAGCACAAGTCCTATGAGGAGTGGCTGAGGGAACTGAGGTTGTTTAGTCTGGAGAAAAGAAGGCTCAGGGAAGACCTTATCGCTCTCTACAACTACCTGAATGGAGGTTGTAGTGAGGTGGGGGTTGGTCTCTTCTGCCAAGTAACAAGCAATAAGATGACAAGAAGAGTCCTCAAGTTGTGCCAGGGGAGGTTTAGGCTGGATATTAGGAAAAATTTCTTCTCCAAAAGGTTATCAAGAACTGGAAAAGGATGCCCAGAGAAGTGGTTGAGTCCCCATCCCTGCACTATTTAAAGACATGCAGACATGTTGCTTAAGGCCATGGTTTAGTGGTGGACTTTGGAGTGGTAGGTTAATGGCTGGACTTGATGATCTCAAGGGTCTTTTCCAACCTAAATAATTCTATGAATCTATGATTCTGTGATTTACTATCCATTGTTTATGTCATATATCGAGCCGATAGGGTTCCTAATTTGTCTAAGGAACACTTAGTAGCATTTAGATAACAAAATATGTAAAGATTCACATTTCCAACACTAGCTTGAAACTCTTGTGCCTGTTCACAGCACTGCTTTGCAGAGATAATGCATGGTGCTTCCGTACCAGAATGAAGTTAAGCATAGCAAAGAGAACTTCAATTCAAGTCAGCATAAAGGCAACCATTCTGAAAATGCTGTAGTTGTGGTGTCCAGTGAAACATTCACTGCTGTCCCTACAAGCCCACTTTTCAGGCTTTGTTAATCAGAGCAGCCACAGTGAGATTACCATCTTTGAGCAAAGAGAGTTCAGCACATATTTTCCAAACTACAGACTTTCCAAAGCCTTTTCAGGTTCTTTTTCTACTCAAATATTGTCTGAATCCATATTACTGTAACCTGAAACACTACCAAGTCTGAATACACACTTTCTGTCTTGACTGTTGCCAAAAAGCCTTGAATCAATTTCTTTTAACTGCCATATCCAACTGGTGAGATCAAATTCAGGCTATGAAAATATTTCAAAAGTGAGGAACGGTCCCATAGTCAAGGGTGTGCTAGATGTTCAGGACAGTTTTCATATTCTTCCAGAAAATACTCAGAGAAAGATCCTGGTAAAAGGCCAAAGGATGTGAATTCCTAAGAACTTCCATTTCTACATGTTTTAACAGGTGTGTTAACCCATGTCAGGGATTTTTTACTGTCACTGAAAAGTTTCTTGGCCTAAATGCAGAAAAGGATCCACTGTGTCATTCCTAATATTAGATGTTTGTATTAGTTTGCATTTCACAAGCAATAGTTTAATGCAGCAAATTTACTTACTAAGGAAAATAAAAGAAATTAAATTCCTCTTTTGCTGCTTTGTACACTTAGCATTGAACATGAGTTTATATGTTATTCCAAAATATGATGAGAGACTTAGAGTGCCCTTGCACTGCAGCAGTAACTGGGAGGAATGCAAGCTCATTTCATGTCCTTCCCTATCAAGCTATTTGTGCATCAGTTCTGGAAACCTAAACACTGCACAGCAGGGTGAAAAAGGCATATCATAGAATCATAGAATCACAAAGTAGTTTGGATTGGAAGGCACCTGTTAGAAATTAAAATTCCAAAATTTGTGGAGGAGCAGAAGCCAGACAATCATCAGAACTGTCAACAGACAATGTAAGAAAGATGCTCTGCAGGACAAGGAATGCTAATGCTAACTATAATTCTGTGAGAAAAAGATTTTAATGAGATGGGAGGATTTTATGCAACAGGGAGTCTTGTAGATTTTTTCAGGAGCAGTAGGCAGATTTTCACATAAGCCTGCACATTTTTTGATCCACATGCTAAGACTAGCTAGAGGACAGTTATAAGCATTTGTTTGGATTTGGCTGACTTACCAACAGCATTTACACTGATTTTAGTGCTTTAGTGCATGTTCCTTACATTCTGTATCAGCGAAAATCAAGAGTGAGTTTTTGCAGTCTTTATTCTCCCAATAACTCCTGAAAAAGTTAATTCGTATGGCGATTCCCTTCAAGGGAAGAAGCAATAATAGGAGATAAGAGACAAAAGCATTTATTTCACCTTTTATCACAGTTCACAGCAAGGCTAGAAGAGCTAAGGGGGAAAAACAAAACAAGAGTGTAAGAGTGAAGCTGAAGGAAGAGAAGATAACTATTTACGCTGCCTTAGAGCATGGCCCTAAATTTCATATAAATGATCTATGAAATTTACTTTTATATGCAGGCATTTTTTGGCTGTACTTTGTATGTGATTATTTTTGCCTCTGGTAAATTCACTATTTGTTAATTTATTTAATATTCTCTTGTTGGGTGAGAAATTGGCTGACAGGTCAGGCTCAAAGTATTACAGTAAATTGGGTTACATGGGGTTACATGGTGGCCAGTCATCAGTGGGGATCCATCTAAACTGGAAATGCTTCCACTTTTTTGGATCTCTTAAAAACAAGTTATCTTTCCCTCCAGATATTATCTTTTTGTGGCTTCACTTTATGAGCTACATACCCTCAGGAAAACACTGTAGGTCATACGCGAGGTTATGATACATGGGATCTTGAGTCTCTAAGATGGGGGGCCAACGCTTGACTTGGCAATAAAAATAGACTTGGTCAACAGACGTGAAAAATATTAGTAGTGACTTATTCCAATGAGGACACAAGTCATATGGACTATGTAAAGCTTGCAAGCTCAGCCACAAATAGAGCATATGCAAACAGAGGTGATTCTGCTCTGCCTCTGACCTCATCATGAGCAAGGTGTGAAGTTTTCTAATTAATTTATCTATTGATGTTGTACTGATGGTTCTCCATCATGTAGGGGCAACCATAAAATCTTTTAGCAACCATTCCCAACATTTTTTTTTTTTTAAACTAGCATTTGTATGTACACATTTTTATGTATACTGTGAATACTAGGAAAAAGAATAAAGTAAGTTCACACGCACTTTCAAATTGCTATAGTTCCTGAGGAAAAATAAAAAGAGTATGAATCACAAATGTTTAGTATTTAATTTGAAGGTTAAAAGGGTAAGAGCATGGAAAGAATTATATAAAATCCTATCACACCCTGGATATCTTAGAGGAACATAAAGAAAAGCAACACACACCTAATTGCCATCTTTACCTATACAGTTAAAAGAGGTCTTCTATAAAAATTACATATAATCAATATGAATGCAGCTATAAAAGGAACCACACATGGCACCCTGCAATTTAATTCTGTCCTTATTACTGCTGGGTTCCACTTTTATATTTATAGTATGCATAATGAATGAATACATTTTAGAACTGATCCAAGGGGAAAGAAATCTCTTTGCCTTTTGACATATCCTGAATCAACTACTTGTTTTTCTTAAATTCAGATTAAAATATATTTGGTTTGTGGTTGATCTGAGGAAGAATTGTGTTTGTTTTATGCAGTGAAGAAGCTATGTGAAGGAGAACATTTAATTAAATAAAAATATATCAGAGACATAATCAAAAAGTCAATCAGAGAAAAGGATGAACAAATTAGCACCAGTAGCAAATGCAAAAAATTAAAAAGTGAATATATATTTTTTCCAGATTTAGAGTTATTTGTCTGTCAATTACTTTTAAATGCCTCTGGCTTAACTTGACAATACCTTAAAAAGAAGTATCTGCCATTTTAAGAATCATCATTTACTAGGCGATATATTCTGTGCGAGAAAGTATTTTTCCAAGTATGTGTGATTTTAGGTACCTTTCTATGATCAGCTTATGCAGTTCAACCTTAATTAATTTTGCTTGAACACCTGGACTCCAAAAGAATCTACTGTGCCAGTGTCCCGAGTCACTTAATCCTCTGCATTCAGACTTACTGATCTACATTTAATGCAAAAAATTTAGTAACTAACAATATCTATGTAGCTCAACGTGGATTTCAAATACAAGCTCACTGACCTGTGAGCCTGCATTTCCAATAGCAAGCAACAGAGCTTGCTATTAACATGAACCTTATCGATACCTAAATCACAGAGTTATTCCTAGGCTACATAAGAAGCAGCATGGCCAGCAAGCCAAGGGAGGTGATTCTGCCCCTCTACTCCACTCTGGTGAGACCCCACCTGGAGCAGGGTCCACATCTGGAGTCCTCAGTACTCGAAAGACATGGACCTGGTGGAGCAGGTCCAGAGGAGGGCCATGAACATGATCAGGGGATGGAATACACTGAGAAAAGAGAGTTGGGGTCGTCCAGCCTGGAGAAGAGAAGGGTCCAGGGAGACCTTATTGAGGCTTTTCAGTATTTAAAGGGGGTTTATAAGCAAGATGGGGACAGACTTTTTAATATGGCCTGTAGCAAAAGGCGAAAGGGTAATGGTTTTAAACTAAAAGAGTGTAGATTTAGGCTACATATAAGAAATACTTTTTTGACAATGAGGGTGATTAAACACTGGAACAGGTTGCCCAGTGGAGTAGTAGATGATCCATCCCTGGTAACATTCCAGGTCAGGCTGGACAGGGCTCTGAGCAACCTGATTGAGTTGAAGATGTGCCTGCTCATTGCTGGGGGAGTGGACTAGATGAATTTTAAAGGTTCCTTCCAAACAAAATTATTTTGTAATTCTATGTTTCTATTGTTACTACTTACTGATAACAGGATAAGAATAGATGCGCTGTACTAGTTGTCAGTTGTCACAATCTTTGCTAGCATGAAAAACATGAAGAAGAAAGCATTTTTCAAATATGCAGGAGTTTTTTTTCTGCATGCTTAAGAGGTCAGAACTGCATGCAAAACTGAAAGGACAGATGATTTTACTTTTCAGTCCATATCTATGATCAGATCCGAGGTCTTTAAATAGGTCACATAGAATGTGCACAGAAGACCTAACCAATACCATGCACATCAGATGTACTGTAATGTGTTGTGCTACTATTTGTGTATGCACTGTTGTCTCTCTATGTGCTGTCACTCTGAAAGCTGAGATATGTGCTTTCAGGAGTTTGCATGGAGCAGATATGCTCATCTTATTGTCCATGACATACACAACATCATCACATAGATATTGAATTGCCCATGTCACCTTGGAAAAGCATATGCTTTTCCTTTCTTTGTTGTTGGAAACTACTAAATATTCTCCTATTCAGACTCTATAGCACCCTTTTCCATGCATCATCATCTTCTGCTCTGATATAGCTAGCATTATAACAGAGCTAGTACTTTGTATTCTCATTATTATTCAATAACCTTGCTTTTCTGTTGAGAAACTGCCTTCTGTCCTTGTGTTTGACCTTTGAAATGAGGTCATTCTAACTAGAGGACCAGTCATTTTTACAACTTTGCAAAATGTCATAGAATCATAGAATGGTTTGGGTTGGAAGGGACCTTAAAGATCATCTAGTTCCAACCCCCCTGCCACAGGCAGGGACACCTTCCACTAGACCAGGTTGCTCAAAACCTTGTCCAACCTGGCCTTGAACACTTCCACAGATAGGGCATTCACAACTTCTCTGGGTACTGTCTGTTCCAGTACCTCACCACCCTTACGGTGAGGAAATTGCATAAAATCATTCTAACAGCACAAAAATATCATCTCCAGTAAGGTTACTATTATTCACATTCAGAGTTCTTGAGCTCTGGTTTTCTCTGCCATTTTTTATATAACCTCAGACAAAATTTCTGTGATTTAATCTGCTCAGTTTTACTTTGGGTTGGTATCTAATTCAGTGAGATCCTTCTGAAGACTTACTAGAGCATTGTTAGTGGTATGAAAATAAAACATTACATGAATGCAAAGTATTACTATGTTTAGATGTTTTGCACCAGCCTGCTGCTCACTGATGTTGCTTATAGGCAAAAGCGAATGATATAAACTGTATTTGACAAAAAAGTCTTCAGCAATCACCAGGATTAGTGCTATGACTGTACTAAAAACTTATGACAACGCCATTGTACTCAGGCTAACAGGCTTTGCTAAGAGGCAAGAAATGTTAACTTAGTCCTAGATCTGTAAAAAGATTGTATTATGGTCATGGCTGTCTGGTGTTTGGCTGCTCTGGTATGCAAGAAGGATGAACATCTGACAATCTGCAGCAACGAAGCCTATGACCTCAAATATATTGAGCTACTAATGATAATATCATTTATTTGGCTACTGGAATGAAGCTGACTCATGGCAGATTGGCTTAGAGGACTTAGAAACCACTCTATAACAACCTGCATGTATCCAGAACTGTCCACACACAAGGCTTTATCAATTCACCGCTGTTCAAGATCAACAAGAATACCTTTCAATGACTTTTTCAGATCTAAGGTCTACAGTTTTAGAGTTGCGTTAAAAATATACTGCATTTCATACTAAACAGTTTAATTATTATTAGACAACATAAAACTTCTGAAGATGTTACCTAATCAATATCCTTCATCTGACTTGACATTTTATTACAGTAAAAAGTAGTAATTAATAAACTGCTGAAGAACAACAAAAAAAATAAGTCCTTTTTTTTACAATTTTGCATTCAAACAGCTTAAATTCTTCTTCTGCTTTCAAAGGTACAGAAAGAGAAAAAAGAGGAAACACTGCACTTTTTTCTCCTCAGAAATGACATTGAATATAAAATGTTAATTCTTGCAACTTAAGTACGTATTTTTAAGAAGTATACATATATTTTGGGTACTTACATAAAAGTACATATTCTGAGTACTTCACCATGATCAATCATTTCTTCACTAATTTCTATTGAACAGTTGTCTAGGATGTATAAACTCTAAACATCGGTATACCTTCTGACATTTTCTTATTCTTTCCATTATCATCCATTTAACGAATAGTAAGGGTTCTACTTGTGTCTAATATATTCTTATCATTAGATGAAGGTACGGCTTCAGCAGTTTCCCATAAAAGATCTTTGTTACACAGAGTTTGTTTACACTTTATTTCTTCTTTGATACTTCCACTCCTTCTTTGTGGCTCTTGCGAAATGTTTTGATTTGTTTTTTCCGCTTAGAGAGATGTTAATTCTGTCTGTTTAGGATTGTTTTTGCTTCCAGATAGCTGTTTGAATTTTTTTTTATTTTTTTCCTTCTAAATACGGTATGGAAAAATGATACTTTTCTGCATCTTAGAAAACACACATTTCTGTAAGTTTAAATCAAGTTCTTGACAGCCTTTCCCCAATTTTGGGCCTTAGATTAATGTTACAAACCTGTTTACTGGGATTTTAAGTACCTTTCAAAGTTCTCTCACTAGTCTCAAATCCGCTTTTAATTCTTTTTTTTTTTTTTAGTTTCTCACAGAAGACCAATAAAATATACATGCCTCATTCTCATTTGCCGAGGTGAGTAGCCCTGGAGGGGACATCTTCAGCACCGGACCGTGGGGAAATCACAGCATCCAGGCGCCTCGTTCCTGAACGGCAGGACCCACCAAGGCCGCCTCAACTCCTTACCAGGATTTGCCCAGGAGCTGCAGCTCTGCTGACGCAACGCCTGACTCACAGAGGGCAGCGCTGGGAGGGACGGCACCGCCCCGAGCGGGTAAACACCGCCCTTGGGAGCTCGAGCGACCCGGAGCGGGGCGCTTCAGGGCGAGCGGGCAGTGTCCAACAGCCCGGCACGCTGCCGGGGTGAGCGCAGCCGGCGCTCATCGAGACAGTGCTCTAGGAGGCATCCTCTGCGCAGAAAGCAAAGAAAACCAAGTCCTCTCTGCTGGCCCTCAGTGATACGGTTTAGTGGTGGTGTTGGCAGTCCTGGGGTAATGGTTGGACTTGATGATCATAAAGGTCTTTTTCCAACCTAGTTGATTCTATGATTCTTTATAAGACTTAAATTCCTAAAGTATCTTTAAATTTCTTTTGCTCTCTTCCCAACAGCCATGAATATAATGTAATTGCATAGTCTGGAGGTTTTACTCCTAAGTCTCCTATTTAAACCTTTTTTCATATTATTACTTCTTTGCTCTCATAGGTCCACTCTTCATTCTAATTCTACTGCTGATACTTAATAGTGCCATATTGTGCTCTAATTTACAAATTATAACAATACCAAATCCTTAATAAGATGACAAAGGAGAGAGATTTTTGTCTTTTCTTCAGCTGAAAATATGAAAGTAGCTGTAGATACACTAGGATGTCGCAAAGGTTGTTTCACTTCTAGTTTGACCAGTCTTGTGCGTACAGGTTATCTCAATAGTTTTCTGCTCCACAGCAATACCTTTAAACTTTTCATCAGAATATATAGCATGTAGGGGTTTTTTTATAACAATATCTATTTAAGGCTGTATGATAGTCTGAAAAAATGACAAGTGCAATAATAAATAATAGCTATACCTATAAAAATAAATTTAAGCATAAGACCTATAAGAATCAATGAAATAGATAACAGTAGGCTATTTTTTTTTTCCAAGGGAGAACAAAGATTCTTGATCACTTCTCCTGGGTTCAGCTATAGCAGTCATTTTTCTCCTTCTTAGTAGCTGGTGCAGTGCTGTGTTTTTGACTTTCAGCCTGGGAACAACGCTGATAACACACTGATGTTTTCAGTTGTTGCTAAGTAATGTTTATTCCAACCAAGGACTTTCTCAGTCTCATGCTCTGCCAGGGAGGAGGAGAAGCCGGGAGGAAGCAGAGACAGGACACCTGACCCAAAAAAGCCAAAGAGGTATTCCATACCACCGCATGTCATGCCCAGTATAGAAGCAGGGGGGAGTTACCCAGAAGGCCCAGATTGCTGCTTGGGTCAGTCTGGCTATCGGTCGGCGGGTCGTGAGCAATTGTATTCTCTCCCCTTATTATTTCCCTTATTATTACTGGTGGTAGCAGTAGTGGTTTTGTATTATACCTTAGTTATTGCACTGTTCTTATCTCAACCCGTGGGAGTTACATTCTTCCGATTCTCCTCCCCATCCCTTTGGGAGCGTGGGGAGGAAGAAAGAGGGGAGTAAGCGAGCGGCTGCATGGTTCCGAGTTACTGGCTCGGCTTGAACCATGCCACCACTGTTAATTGGTCGGCAATTTCAGGTGTGACGGAGGACAGAAAAAAGCTGAGCATCAAAAGGGTGCAAGTAAGAAAAGTGAAATTGTAGGGAGAAAGGTCTAGATGGAATGCACTGATAAAAATTAGACAAAGAAATCAGGACAAGAGTGGAATAATTTCACTTGAAAGTCTATTTTAAAGGATGAGAAATGCAATGTAGTTCTTTCTCCAATCTGCACTGCAGTTCTTAATAGTATGTTCTGCAGCTGTCCTGTATGCAGGACTCCCACTGATATTAATAAATGTTCTTTTCATAGAACTACTGCAGAATATGAATAGAAATCAAGAAGAGAAAACTTCTACTGTTATGTCCAGAACACAGAATGCTTGCCATCCTGACAGCGCTGACCTGCTCTTTCATCCCTTGATCACCCTAATCTGTATGAATTTGACCTTTGTCTCATGGTTATACTTAGGTGGCATGTTATTTGCAGAATAACTAATGCTTCTTCCTATTTCTTTTCAATACCCATGCATTCACATTTTTCTCCATGACAACTCTGAAATATAATTACAGTTAAAAAATCAAGACAAAACATGAGAAACCACAACCATTATAGCCTTAGAAATTTTCACAAATTCCAAATACGCCACAAAGTATCTTAGAATAATAAAGACTTTTGCTTCTGCTATCTTCTGTTAATTCAGTGTTTCTTGACCTACATGATTCATATATCACAGAAGCACAGAGGGGTTGATATAGGAAGGGAACTCTAAAGGCTTCAACCCCCCTGCTCAAGCATGGACACCTAGGGCCAGTTGTCCAGGATCTTGTCTGGATATTTTTTAAATATCTTCAAAGATGAAGACTTCAAAACCTCCCTGGGCAACCTGTGTCAGGGCTCAGTTACCCTCACAGTCAAAAAGTGCTTCCTGATGTTCAGAGGGAACCTCATGCATTTCAGTTTGTGCCCATTGCCTCTTGTCCTGTTGCTGGGCATAACTGAAAAGAGCCTGGCTCCATACTCTTTGCACCCTCCCCTTCAGGTATTTATATACATTGATGAGATCCTGCCATGAACCTTTTCCAGGCTGAACAGTCCCAAAGTTACAATATCATTTTACAAAATCAGATTAAGGAGTGTTGTTGAAGGATTTACAAAACATAAGGTGAATGACTTCTAAGAGTTATTTAATTTGAAACAAAAGATGATGTCTTTTAAAAAAAGGTATGATATGTTAATCAACATTAAAGGAATCGCATTTATAGCTATATAGTGCTTTGTATATTTTTAGATCTGAATAAATTTGTAGAATTTCTAGTAAATTATATCTTCATTATAAAAGGATAGGCAAATGCAATATTTGGTTGATTGTATTTAAGGCATTTCAGTAACCAACCTGGATGATCCCTGTCATTTCACATATGACCTAAAGTAATTACTAATAACAGTAAAATAGATTTTCAAATATGTATATGTAATTTCTTTCAAAAAGCAGATGATTAAAAAAATTATAGTTAAAAGAGTAAAATTACATATTTTGTAGACAAAGAGGGGGAATGGAAATAAAGAATTCTTAAATTTCAGGCTACCATAATCTAAACTGACTTTGAGTCTACAAGAAGTAAGCAAGATGTTAGATATTTAGGGGGGGTGGTGGTGGTTTTGTTTGTGGTTGTTGGTTTGTTTGGTTTTGTTTTGTTTTTTTTTTTAGTTTGGTTTGAGTTTTTTTGTTGTTTGGTTTTGGGTTTTTTTTGGGTTTTTTTTATTAATTCAAACTATGATTAAAACAGAAGAAAAAGAGATTATAAGGAATCCAAAGAAATTTCTGCTCAGAGGCACAAATAGCTTATTCTAAAGCCATAGCAATTAGTGAAAAGCCTTCAACTTCTAATCTAACTTCAGGCACAGACAGTCTGGATCTCTGTCTTTGATGTATTGTCACTAGGATTTATTTATAATCAATACAGAGAAGCAGGTATTTTTAGGATGTGATTTATCTCATCTGAAGTAGATCTTTTGCTTTAGATGAATCACATATTGCAATTGTCTGTTTTCTTTCTTGAACCATAAGCAAAATTTGAGAGTAACTAGCTAAGATGCAGAATTCTCCATTTAATTGGATAAATCCCACTATTGATAACTTCAGTGAGTCTTGGATGTCTAGAATTATTTTTTTTCTCATCATGAAATAATACAACATATTGATATACCAAATTAGTCCAAGAAAGCCTGTGAGGGGCAAGAGGATGAGTATTAACTTGAACAGGGGTGATTCCATTCACTTTAGGACCTATTCTGCTAATTTACTACTGAGACATATTAATTTGGCTATACTGAGCTGACTAGCTCATATTTTAGTTTTAACTGAAGTCCTTGATGCAAAAAGAATGCAAGTTTTCCATGGAGAAAATAATTAAAAATAATAATTTATTATTCTCAAGTTTCTGAACAATACAGTAACTTTTGAAAGAGTTCAATGGTTACACACACATCCCTAATCAAACATACACACTCATACCCACACCCACGATCAGTATAGCAGAACATTAGCACCTTAGAAAACACTGAAATGCTAAATTATTTTCCTGTCCAAAACAGCAGATGTAATAATGGGGAAATACTGTTTAATGTCTACACCATATTTAAAGCATGGGTGGGTTTTTTTTTCTTTAATTTTTATTCACATATTTTCTTTAATTCATTTAATTAAAATTTCAGTTTTATTTATCACCTTTTGAATGTCTGCTCTATTTCTATGAGTATTTTCTTACTAATAAGAGAAAAAATTATAGAATATATTTTCAGGATGAAAGATTATTTGGTTCATACAACTTTGAGCAATTCTGCAGTTCTCATGAGGAAGCATTTATTTGTTCTTCACTAATTTGAAATAAGCAATTTAATCACAGACCATTTATAATGAAATACATTACACTTATAAGATGGTTTCAAAACATTTGGTCCTCATTGCTTATTCATTGTAAATAGTAAGTTTTCTGTGAATGGAAAGTACTCATGATATACTTACGTTAGTAAAACCACTAATTATTAGTAATGACCAAGCTGAACTACGGTAAATTATGCCCTGATTGATGTTTTATCTTCTTCTTTGTCACTTCCTGAAATCTCAACACTATAAAGTGTTAAAATACAAAGTTTTAAGTTTAACTTCTTTTCCTCTCCAGATAGCCTCCATATATTTTGTGGTTTAATTGTTTTACAATATTTTTTAACATCTGATGTGTCTTCTGCATAATTTTCATTAGCCTTTCTGTCACAGTAATGTAAATCACAGATAATTACATTTTTATACAACTTCGAATTTACACTGGTAAAACTGAGTGACGAACTTGCTTTTATCTTTAAATCTGAGTTTCTTTTATATTAAAACTTTTTTTCATAAGAATCAAGAGGCTTCCTTGCTGCTGTGCAGGTCAGCAGTTTCAGCACTTAGTGATTATTATCTAAGCAATAATTCTCATTCATTCTTCAAATGTCTCCTGTTTTCTATTTGGTCTTCCAGTCACACTGTTAACTTTACCTTTTCTCTTCCTTCAAATCACTACTTCTAAGGGCTCATCATTGCCAAAGACACTACTGAGTACTGAAACTTGTTAATTTAAAATTCCTTTGAAAATCGTGTGGTTTGGGAAGCATTGGTGGAAGTACAAACTTAGAAATTTTCATTCTAAAGTAATCAAAGATATTACGTTGGTGTTACTGCTAAAATGTCACATGGCTATTATTTTGTGGAAACTTACCATGCTATTATTAACTTCTAGTACATGAAGATAGCTTCAACTATGTTTCAGAATTTTAAATCAGTGTCCTGGGTTCAGCTATAGCAGTCATTTTTCTCCTTCTTAGTAGCTGGTGCAGTGCTGTGTTTTTTTAACTTTCAGCCTGGGAACAACGCTGATAACACTGATGTTTTTAGTTGTTGCTAAGTAATGTTTATTCCAACCAAGGACTTTCTCAGTCTCATGCTTTGCCAGGGAGGAGGGGAAGCCAGGAGGAAGCAGAGACAGGACACCTGACCCAAACTAGCCAAAGGGGTATTCCATACCACAGCACGTCATGCCCAGTATATAAACCGGGGGGAGTTACCCGGAAGGCCCAGATCACTGCTCGGGTCGGGCTGGGTATCGGTCGGCGGGTGGTGACCAACTGTATCCTCTCCCCTTGTTATTTCACTAATCATTATTATCATTGGTGGCAGCAGTAGTGGTTTGTATTATACCTTAGTTGTGGGACTGCTCTTATCTCAACCCGTGGGAGTTACATTCTTCCGATTCTCCTCCCCATCCCTCCGGGAGCGGGGGGAGGAAGGGGGGGAGTGAGCGAGCGGCTGTGTGGTTCTGAGTTACCGGCTGGGCTCAAACCACGACAGTTCTTTGTGGCGCCCAACGTGGGGCACGAAAGGTTGAGATAACGACAGATCTGACCAGAGTGTGTTTAATCATATTTGTGATAAGCATTCATTGTTACTACTCATCACAATGGTGATTATTTGGCTCTCAGACTTGTTGCGCTTGATCTCAGAGTTTCAGCATGTTGTACCTTACTTACAGGCACTATTTACTGTTTTAGCGTTTATCGGCTGGGGGGCCTGGGCTAAGGTTCTTGTTTCACTGCACTTCATGGTAATGACTTGTAATACAATAGACTCATTGATCATGAAACTGGTCTGGTTTGTGCTTCCAGCGTGGCCATCACCTCTATACATTGGGAGGTATATAATGAAATATTTTAGCAATTGCGTATCTTTTTTTTTCTCCTCGGGGGATAAACTTACGAAGGAAGCATTCTCTTTCACCCCCCGTTCCCCCACCAGCCTATTTGCAACAGCAGTTGAGAGTTCTGAAGGTTTTAGATGGCCTTTGAGTACCCTTGAAACCTGCCTGCTGATTGTGCTGGGGATCAGCATGTTGGCACAAATACGGAGTGTGTTTTACCCACGGCCATCCCGTCGTAGGAATATCCTATTTTGTTTAATCTCAAAAATTCAGCAGTATCAGGTTCGAATCTGGTCTAGGGTTAGACGACGATATAGGAGGACCACCAGGAGATTTTCCCTGAGGCTGGACAGTTATGAGTGGCAGGGTGTGTGGGATAGTATGGGCAAGTATCTAGGCCAGTGGGGCCCTCCAGTGCTTTGGAACTTCACCACTGAACAAGTGCAACATCCGGAAACACTAGTAAAACACTTAAACGAGGTGTGCAGTCGTCCTGGTTATACCAGAGAGGGACAAATCTTGGCAACGTGCTGGGGCTTGGCCTATGCCTACAGAGCCCTGCTCAACACTATCCAGCACCTTCAAAGGGAAAAAAATGTCTCTGGATCTGATGGCAAAGCAACAGACAACACAGCTATGCCAACTACAAGCACAGCAGCTACTCAGACCCTGACCACAACAGACAACGCAGCTACTCCAAGTACAGCAGCTACATCAACCCCAGTGACAAGCACAACAGCTACTCAAAGCCTGACCACAACAGACAACGCAACTACTCCAACTTCAAATACAGCAGTTACACCAACCCCAGTGACAAGCACAACAGCTACTCAAACCCCAACAGCAACAGACAATGTGGCTAATCCTAGCACCGCAGCCACACCAACCCCAGTGACAAGCACAGTAGCTACTCAAACCCCGATAGCAACAGACAATATAGCTACTCCAAGCACCGCAGCCACACCAACCCCAGTGACAAGCACAGTAGCTACTCAAACCCCGACAGCAACAGACAATATAGCTACTCCAAGCATCGCAGCTACACCAACCCCAGTGACATGCACAGTAGCTATTCAAACCCCGACAGCAACAGACAATGCAGCTGTTGGTGTTACTCAACTCCCAAGCACAACAGCTGCACCAACCCCAGCAACAGACATTGCAACCACTCCAATCCTAGTGGCAGGCACTGCAGCCACTCCAACCACAGTGGCAAACACTGCAGCTAAACCAAATGGCCAGTTTGTGACAATGTCTGTTGCCCCTGTAAGCAAAAGCAGACGAGAGGCACAAAGAGCAACCCGCGAAGCGAAGAAAGATGAAGACCCAATGCCATTACTACATGCAACAGCATCTGAACGAGAGTTACTACTACATGGGTCAGAGGAAGAGGAAGAAGAAGAAGTCACTTCTCGACCCCGGACCTCAACCGAACTGCTGAATATGCGAAAAGATTTCACTCGTCTTCCAGGGGAGCACATTGTCACCTGGTTGCTCCGATGCTGGGACAATGGGGCCGACGGTCACGAACTAGAAGGTAGGGAAGCCAAGCAGCTGGGATCACTTGCTAAGGAAGGAGGAATTGACAAAGCGATTGCAAGAGAGAAGCGATCCCTCAGTCTTTGGAGGCGGCTCCTGGCAGCTGTGAAGGAAAGGTTTCCCTACAAAGACGATATTACGAATCGCTCAGCCAACTGGACCACGATAGAGAAAGGCATCCAGTCCCTGAGGGAATCAGCCATTCTAGAGATGATCTATCGTAGGCCGGATGCCAGGAACACATCCGTAGATCCAGATGAAGTCGAATGTACACGACCCATGTGGCGGAAACTTACGCGGAGTGCACCATCATCATATGCCCACACATTGGAATATCACCAACAGTGGATTGCCTGATTTGTCAACTCCGAGAGTTCGAAGACAATCTCACCCCTTCCATCATTTCAGCTGTGGAAAAACTGTCCCAGGAGTTCAAACAATTGAGAGACGATTTATCCGATCTATCCAGCTCCCCACGCGTACCAACCCATGTCTCAGCTATTAACAGAAGGCGCCCTACTGCTCGAGAAAGAAAATATAGGAGGTACACGCCACAGGCCACCCTATGGTTTTACCTGCAGGATCACGGAGAAGACATGAGAAAGTGGGATGGAAAGCCTACTTCAGCTCTGGAGCAACGGGTGCGTGAACTGAAGAGGAGAACAATGGTCAAGGATGATCCTCCCAGGAAAGCTGCTGCTCCAGTCTCTGGCGAGCAGTTTCCCAGATGGAGTGAAAGAGCTGATTTTACTCCAGCTCCTGTGATAAGGAATACTAATCCCTTTCTACAAGACAGAAGTGGAGAATTTTGTGATCACTATTAGAGGGGCCCTGCCTCCAGCCAGGTGGAGGAGAGGGATAATCGGGTTTACTGGACTGTGTGGATCAGATGGCCTGGCACATCAGTCCCACAGAAGTATAAGGCTCTAGTAGATACCGGTGCACAGTGTACTCTGATGCCATTAAGGTATCAAGGGGTGAAACCCATTTCTATTTCTGGAGTGACAGGAGGATCCCAAGCGTTAACTATGCTGGAAGCTGAAATCAGCCTGACTGGGAGGAAGTGGCAAAAGCACCCCATTGTAACTGGTCCAGGGGCTCCATGCATCCTTGGCATAGACTCTCTCAGGAGAGGGTACTTCAAAGACCCAAAAGGGTATAGATGGGCTTTTGGTATCGTTGCCTTGGAGACAGAGGAAATTAAGCAGCTGTCCACCTTACCCGGTCTCTCAGAGGATCCTTCTGTTGTGGGGTTGCTGAAGGTCGAAGAACAACAAGTGCCAATTGCGACCACAACAGTGCACCGGCGGCAATATCGCACCAACCGAGACTCCTTGATTCCTATCCATAAGCTGATCCGTAGACTGGAGAGCCAAGGAGTGATCAGCAGGACCCGCTCACCCTTTAATAGCCCCATATGGCCAGTGCAAAAGTCTAATGGAGAGTGGAGATTAACAGTAGACTATCGTGGCCTGAACGAAGTCACACCACCATTGAGTGCTGCCGTACCGGACATGTTAGAACTTCAATATGAACTGGAGTCAAAGGCAGCCAAGTGGTATGCCACAATTGACATTGCCAATGCATTTTTCTCAATCCCTTTGGCAGCAGAATGCAGGCCACAGTTTGCTTTCACTTGGAGGGGCGTCCAGTACACTTGGAACCGACTGCCCCAGGGGTGGAAACACAGCCCTACCATCTGCCATGGGTTGATCCAGACTGTGCTGGAACAGGGGCAAGCTCCAGAACACCTGCAATACATTGATGACATCATCGTGTGGGGTGATACAGCGGAAGAAGTTTTTGAGAAAGGGAGGAAGATAATCCAAATCCTGCTGAAGGCCGGTTTTGCCATAAAACGGAATAAGGTCAAGGGACCTGCACAGGAGATTCAATTTTGGGGAATAAAATGGCAAGATGGACGCCGCCAGATCCCCACAGATGTGATCAACAAGATAACAGCAATGTCTCCCCCAACTAACAAGAAAGAAACACAAGCTTTCTTAGGTGTTGTGGGGTTCTGGAGAATGCACATCCCAAATTACAGTCTGATTGTAAGCCCTCTCTACCACATGACCCGGAAGAAGAATGATTTCAAATGGGGCCCTGAGCAACAACAAGCCTTTGAACAAATTAAACGAGAAATAGTTCATGCAGTAGCCCTTGGACCAGTCCAGGCCGGGCCAGATGTGAAAAATGTGCTCTATACCGCAGCCGGGGAGAATGGTCCTACCTGGAGCCTCTGGCAGAAAGCTCCAGGGGAGACTCGAGGTCGACCCCTCGGCTTTTGGAGTCGGGGATATAAAGGATCCGAGGCCAGCTATACTCCCACTGAAAAAGAGATACTGGCAGCCTATGAAGGGGTTCGAGCTGCCTCAGAAGTGATCGGAACTGAAGCGCAGCTCCTCCTGGCACCCCGGTTGCCTGTGCTGGGCTGGATGTTCAAAGGCAGGGTCTCCTCTACACATCATGCAACTGATGCTACATGGAGTAAGTGGGCCGCACTAATTACACAACGAGCTCGAATAGGAAATCCCAGTCGTCCAGGAATTCTAGAAGTCATCATGGACTGGCCAGAGGGCAAAGATTTTGGGATGTCACCAGAAGAGGAGGTGACGCATGCTGAAGAGGCCCCACCATATAATGAACTGTCAGAGAGTGAAAAGCAATATGCCTTGTTTACTGATGGGTCCTGCCGTATTATGGGAAAGCATCGGAGATGGAAGGTAGCTGTGTGGAGTCCCCTGCGACAAGTTGCAGAAACTGCTGAGGGAGAGGGTGAATCGAGTCAGTTTGCAGAGGTGAAAGCCATCCAGCTGGCCTTGGACATTGCTGAACGAGAAAAATGGCCAGTACTTTATCTCTATACTGACTCACGGATGGTGGCAAATGCCCTGTGGGGGTGGTTGCAGCAATGGAAGCAGAGCAACTGGCAACGCAGAAGTAAACCCATCTGGGCTACTGCATTGTGGCAAGATATCGCTGCTCGGGTGCAGAACCTGGTGGTGAAGGTACGCCACGTAGATGCTCATGTATCCAAGAGTCGGGCCACTGAGGAACACCAGAATAACCAGCAAGTGGATAAAGCTGCTAAGATTAAAGTGGCTCAGATGGACTTGGATTGGCAACATAAGGGTGAATTATTTTTAGCCCGGTGGGCCCATGACACCTCAGGCCATCAAGGCAGAGATGCAACATATAGATGGGCTCGTGATCGAGGGGTGGAATTAACAATGGACACTATTGCCCAGGTTATTCACGAATGTGAAACATGTGCTGCAATTAAGCAAGCCAAACGGTTAAAGCCTCTCTGGTATGGAGGACGATGGCTGAAGTACAAGTATGAGGAGGCCTGGCAGATTGACTATATCACACTCCCACCAACCTGCCAAGGCAAGCGCTATGTGCTTACCATGGTGGAAGCAACCACCGGCTGGCTGGAAACATACGCTGTGTCCCACGCCACTGCCCGGAACACTATCCTGGGCCTTGAGAAACAAGTCTTGTGGTGACACGGCACCCCAGAGAGAATTGAGTCAGACAATGGGACTCATTTCCGGAACAACCTCATAGACACTTGGGCCAAAGAGCATGGCATTGAGTGGGTATATCACATCCCCTACCATGCACCAGCCTCTGGGAAAATTGAGCGGTACAATGGGCTGTTAAAAACTACACTGAGAGCAATGGGTGGTGGGACTTTCAAACACTGGGATACACATTTACCAAAAGCCACCTGGTTGGTCAACAGTAGGGGATCTGCCAACAGGGCTGGCCCAGCCCAATCAGAACTTTTACATACTGTAGAGGGGGATAAAGTTCCTGTGGTGCACATAAAGAATTTGTTGGGGAAGACAGTCTGGGTTATTCCTGCTTCAGGTAAAGGCAAACCCACTCATGGGGTTGCTTTTGCTCAGGGACCTGGATATACTTGGTGGGTAATGCGGGAAGATGGGGAAGTCCGATGTGTACCTCAAGGGGATTTGATTTTGGGGGAAAACAGCCAATGAACTCAATTGTATGCTGTTGCCTGCTCTATAACACTTTTATAGCCCACCAGCTAGATATCTTCAGGTCGCCAGCAATTGACCCTGACTTCCCTCCGATCATCACCTCAACAAAGAATGAATTTTGAGAAAACCAGACAAGCTCAGCAGTGACCAGACAAGTTTGGCGGTATCATCAGCAGGCAGCAACCCAACACTACGTACCGTCCCTCCTGCCCTGAAAGACTATTACAAGAGATGGAGCCTGACATCATGGACTGGATGAGTTCAGCAATTTTACAGGGATTGGTCCATGGACTAGGGAATGATATCTTTCTCTGTGTGTGGGTGTGGGTGTATATATATGTGTATATATGGGACAGGGGTGATGGTGTGCTGAGAGATGTGGGATCTGAGCATGACATGAATGGTATGGAATAAGGGGTGGATACTGTCCTGGGTTCAGCTATAGCAGTCACTTTTCTCCTTCTTAGTAGCTGGTGCAGTGCTGTGTTTTTTTTAACTTTCAGCCTGGGAACAACGCTGATAACACTGATGTTTTTAGTTGTTGCTAAGTAATGTTTACTCTGACCAAGGACTTTGTCAGTCTCACGCTTTGCCAGGGAGGAGGGGAAGCCGGGAGGAAGCAGAGACAGGACACCTGACCCAAACTAGCCAAAGGGGTATTCCATACCACAGCACGTCATGCCCAGTATATAAACTGGGGGGAGTTACCCGGAAGGCCGAGATCACTGCTCGGGTCGGGCTGGGTATCGGTCGGCGGGTGGTGAGCAATTGTATCCTCTCCCCTTGTTATTTCACTAATCATTATTATCATTGGTGGTAGCAGTAGTGGTTTTGTATTATACCTTAGTTGTGGGACTGCTCTTATCTCAACCCGTGGGAGTTACATTCTTCCGATTCTCCTCCCCATCCCTCCGGGAGCGGGGGGAGGAAGAAGGGGGGGAGTGAGCGAGCGGCTGTGTGGTTCTGAGTTACCGGCTGGGCTCAAACCACGACAATCAGATTTTCAGATTTGCCTCACATCTTACTGTTTTGGTACTTCACCCAGCAGCACTGAATTGTAAAATAAATGAGCTTTGATTGAAATGCAATCCCCATTTAGAGTTCGTGGAAAGCCCCACTCCATGGTTTTAAAGGATCAGTGACGTATTTCCAGAAGATCTGGTCCCACTAGAACACCAACCACTGAATGGATGATGAGGTTCTTGGAGGAAAGAGTGGTATGTTCAAACCTCATGGTGCCAAGGAGGACCCAGAGCACACCTCATTCATGAGGCTCTAGCGAAGAGACAGTTGTACCAGGAAGTACAGCAGGCTCCTGCAAACCTCATAAAAGGACATGAATTTCCAAACCTTTGGTGAGAAGTTGCATCTACTATGAAATCCTTAGGACAATATTTGTGGATAATCACCTGTGCTCTGTTGTATCCCGATTATTAACTCCAAGTACCTTCCAAAATTGGAATGCAGAATCGCTGTTGGCTCTCTCAGTGCTATGAGGCTTTATGCTTTACTTTTAAAAGCAAATATACATTGTCCTAGCCACACATAAGAAGTTTTTAGAGATATACAATTGATTACATTGGAGACTTGGTAACCAGTGCCTGAATATTAGTTTGAAGGACTTTGATAGCTGAAGATGGGTCTCTGCTGTTAAGTACTGCAGCACTGAAATCATGCACCTAAAGTAGATGTTTTTCAGTATTCAGTATTCCAGGAGAATGCAAAACATCTATTTTTACTCACAGTTGACAGCAGTGCTGAATTAGATGGGCTTCAGTACCGATGCAATTTAGTTTACAATACTGGATTGTTTTCTTCCTGAAGGAGAAAAAAAACCCAACCAAAAAAAACCCCCAACAAACAAACCCCAAAACAAACAAGTGGAGAAATAATGTAGATGACTTAAAGTCCCAGTCTCTCCTATGAATCTCACAACAGGACATTGGAATGGAATGATGTTGCTGTTTGAACTATGTCCTGTGTGCTTTCTATTTCTTTTATATATGTTCATTAACAAGCTGATAAGGACTTTTCCATAGGTTTAGTAGCATCAGAGATAAAGTATGAAAAAAAAAACCAAGAGGTAAGCTTTTCTTTTATTCATGCACAATACATAAAGTAGCTTTGATTACATGATCTTTTTTCCATATGCCTTTGTACCTCATCAGGTTTTTCTCCTAAAATCAATAGTTTGTACATTGTCTGCAAAAGCTTCACTTCAGCATCTTCAGTAAAGAGAGTGTTTTGCAGTAATAATGAGTTCCCATCAAAGTAAAAACATTTTTGTATTTATGTTGGAATGAATAATTTTAGATATATAAAATTTAAGGAAAGTTTAAAAATTATTTTGTTTGAAACGTTTTTTATTAATATTAGCTTACTATCATTAACAAAATAGTAGTAAGCTTTATTATGATGACTGAAATGTGTTGATGTGCATTTGAGCTTGGCACTTTTTAAAAAGTGCTTAGATTTTAAACTTGAAAACTGTAAAATTATAAACGTCTTACAACTTCCTTTTTTGTCTGAGATTCAGAGTTGCAGGTGGAAAGTCTCTATGCTCTATATAAATCTGTCAAAAACTCTCAGAAAAAGTTTTACTTCAGATGAAAATATAGTCTCGAACACATTACTACTAGATTTTAAACTGGAGACATTCACAGTGCAGTGAAGCAGTGCAGTGAAGTTGGGGGGAGGGGAGCATCTTCTCATTGGATTTGTGTACACTGTACATCTAATCGAAATTAGGATATCCATCCCAGGTATGTCATATTCATCATTCCTCCTGTATCAGGCCTCAAGAATCTGTGAAAATGATACTGTGGAGTTTGAACATAGTTTGTGTGAAGCAGATGGGAGATGGTGGCAAAGAAGTTGAGGGAGAATATAAGGAGCATATGGTCCAGTACAGATCCCATTAAGTATCTTTTTCTATGATCCACAGCCTGGAAAATTGCTTAGCTTCATTTAAAGGCAGTGTTTGATAAAACGGTGCTGAAACATCTTCAAAATATCTTGTAGGTCAAAAATGCCTTCAACCAAAGTTCCCTGGACAGCCATTTTGCTGGTGATGATTGTCCCTTCACCCTAGCTGGTCAGACTGAACCATGTTGTTGTAGAAAGATTGCACGAAAGATTGCACAAAAGATTGCACAAACGGTTGCCACATTTTCACAGATCCAGGGAAAAATCTCCTTGTGACAAAGCCTGAGGATTCCTCCAAAAATTGTAGCAAGTCATGTACTCTCACCTACTGAGCGATATGTAAGTTAGTGGGTTCACCATTTGTCAGTGGCAGTTTAGAAAATGTTTGATCTACATTAAATGTTTCATATGTCCTATCTGTCTTTGCTTCATTTCAATCAATGAAAAGAGTTTGTTCCATCAGCAAAGTGTTTATGGTCGTATAATTCTTTAAACTGTGTTAATTCCCATTTATTTTCTCTAAATCCAGACTGCCTATCCATGATTGCCAGATGTTCATGATAGTGGCATGACAAAGTTTCTTCTTCTTCACTGGCTCCATTTTTCCAGGAAATATCATTTTGGTTATCTTTTTATTAAATTATTGCCATGTAACATCAGTCTGAGATCTGAAGAACAAACTTAGTTTGCCCTTTGCCAGGTATCATCCTCTGTAATACAAATTCTACTTGATAAATCACACCCACACTTTGCCATATGATACTACTAGTGATGTCTTTGCAACCTTTTTTCATCATTCGTTACTTTGATGAAGTGAATGATTAGAACATAAGCAATGGCATTTGTTCAGGATGCGCCAGAAAGAACTGCAGTCTGTTCACTTCTTCACTGCCCACGTTAGCGCTGCACTGTAAAAAGGAAAGATTACTAGAAAAAGTGTTACTTTTAATCTAAATTTGTACATAATATTCTGAATATCCTGTTCAATGACAAGATGCTGTTTTTTAAATACCGCATCTTAAAGGAAAAAGTCAGCTTTAAAGAGGCTTCAAGGCAGCTGTTTCTAGGAGAAAAATACAAATTGAGGCATCTTCAAGGCTTTAGCCATGACATTTCAAATATTAGTCCAAAATGGTTTCCTTATAGGAGGAAAAGAGGACAATAAATACAAATAATTTCAAAATGAAGCTACATATACTTATAGATGGGCTTACTGGACATAGTTTCTTGTAAAGTCAAGCGACTGCAGTCAGCCCTCAAATACTTGCCTCACTGAAGTTTGTGTGCATTTGCTCCTGTATCCAGGTTCTACATTTATTAGTCATAATATAGTCCATCTATGCAGTAGAATATGCAACTAGAGTATGTGTCCAATACCTGCTAGTTAAAATTGGCTGGAACTGAATGTATTATGCAGTATTTACAGTAGCTTATATTAGTCTTTTTATTTTGACAGGTTTTCTTTAGACTATCTTTGAGCAGTAACAAGTACTACAACTTGCTTCAGTGAAAAACTTGTAAGAACAGAAAAATGTTATAGTCTTCTACTTTCTCATGTTTGCTGTACTTAAATGCATGCCAAAAAACTTTTGTTATTAGTGGTACTGTCTTGTAGGAGTACTTGATCTATTTTTATCTGTGACAAAATTATTCATTGGCTACTTTTCCACAAGGCAACAAATTCTGTTTTTAATAATATGGTTTTAATAAGTTGGAAACCTAACCACTTAAACAAACTAACTTAAAAAATGTCCACTCTGACTTTAAAGTAAATATCCTATGGATCTTCATTCTATCAAGGCAAAACTTTGGTTTTTTTGTTTTTTGTTTGGTTTTTTCTTTTTAATTTTGTTTCCTACTATGCCACTTTTTTTTTTTTTTTTTAGTGTGAAACTCCTTTTCACCAATGTAAAGATTTTTTTCCATGGCAACTGTGTAACTATTTATGTTTACTCAGTATTGCAGCATTAGTAGATTGTTTATAACTGTTTTAACTTTTAACATAGCTCAAACTTTTCTGACAGCTAGACAGCGGAGGTTAGTAGCAGTGAATGGGAATAATTTCTGAAAAATTTCAGAAGGTTTTCCAGGAAGTGCTTGCTTCCTGCTACTGCAAATTTTCACAGAAATGTCTGGTTAACTGTGGCATAAAAAGAGTATTTTTGCAAAAAGCTTGAGGCAAGTTGTGTCTCGAATTTACCAATGAATGCAAAGAGGGTAAAGGCTGTGTTTCATATCCCTCTGGGCTCTTTCTGTATCAGGATAAGGGCTGATTGCAGAAATAAGTGCTTCAGCTTTCTTCACAGAGTATAGGGCATATTATCACTTCATGGTCTTTCTCTGAGACTCGTGATAGTGCCTAAGTGGCCAGTAAAAAAATTTGTACCATTACCAAATTTGAACATGACTAAAATACAGCCAGTTCAATCCCTGGTATGGCAGTGTTCTACACCAGCAGTAACATGCCACCATTAGAAGACTATGCAGTGATATTTGTGTATGTGCCTGAGTTTTGGATTGTTTAAAATCTTCATTCTAACATGCGTTGCAGATAAAATAGTTACAATGATCATACTGGAAATAAATGTCTTTTGCTGTTTTGGGACAATGAAAATTGCATCTCTATATCAGTCGAATTCATTGAATTTCAGGGAAATAACACCATCTGCTTTCCTGTAGATTTTCTTTGAGGCTAAGGAGTGAGAGAAGGGAGAAGCTTTAACTTTGAAAGCTGAAGATTTTGCACTTCACAAGCTGATGGGAACTTTGCCATTGATTTCAATGGCAATCAATAAATGAATTCTTTCCTTGACCCTAACAGCTTTTTCTAATTTGTAATTCAGCTCCTGGTTTTGGCGGAGAGTAAGGGATATCTTTGTTTGCTTGCTTTTTTTTGAGGTTAAGTATATAGATTTTTTCCAACTGCCTTACATTTGAAAACAAATCATATCTGACATATCGCAATCCCTATTCATGGCAAATTTTCCATTGCAAATTTTTGCAGACTCCCTAGGAAAAGAAAACAGCTTCACAGCCTTACATAGTTTTGACTTTCCTGCCAAAGGAGCCCTGAGAGACGAAACAGTCAGTTGATTCTTCTTCAACTATACTTCCTTTCTTTCAAATCACCTGAAATACATTATTGCCTTGTCATCCACCAGTTGCGTCAGGGCAGTGGAAGATCTTTATTTCACTGAGAATTCTCAGTGTGCTTCAGGAGCATAAATCTCTAAACTGCAAGCTTGGGAAATTCATCAGGTCCCAAGGGCCATGATAACACACAATTCCAGGACAGCCACACAGAACAAGTCCTACAGATTACTATTGACACACTGAATCTCTCTCAAAAGTATAAAGATGAGAGTATGATACAATTTTGCTTTGATTTTGTTCCAGGACAAGAAGGCAACACTATGCAGCAGCTGTTGTTTCTCATGGAAGATCAGAATAGGACCATGTAGCCTGCATTGGAACAATCCAGGACAGAAGCCAAAGTTGCAGATAATAGTAGCAAGAACTAGAACTAAAACTTTGAAGCAGATCAAGGCAAAGACAGAGATGTTTATTCATCCATAGAATATTTTGAAATTGTAAGGTAGGGAATGTTGTGCATGTTTTATGTAATAGATTCAATATTCTGGCACTGAGCCCAAGGAGACACAGATTCTGTAAATTAAAAAACATACAGGTACTTAATTAAATTCTACCTGGACTTGTGCAAAGCATTTGACACTGTCCCACACGACATCCTTGTCTCTAAATTGGAGAGACATCAATTTGATAGATGGACTGCTCAGTAGATAAAGAACTGGCTCGATGGCTGCACGCAAAGAGTTGTGGCAAATGGCTCAATGTCCAGTTGGAAAACAGTAACGAGTGGTGTCCCTCAGGGATCGGTGTGGGACCGGTCCTGTGCAACATCTTTGTCAGCGACATGGACAGTGGGATTGAGTGCACCCTCAGCAAGTTTGCCAGCAACACCAAGCTCTGTGGTTAGGTTGATATGCTGGAGGGAAGGGATACCACCCAGAGGGACCTTGACATGCTTGTGAGGTGGGCCAATGCCAACCTCATGAAGTTTAACCAAGCCAAGTGTAAGGTCCTACACCTGGGTCAGGGCAATCCCAGGCACTGCTACAGGTTGGGCAGAGAAGAGATTCAGAGCAGCCCTGCAGAGAAGGACTTGGGGGTGTTGGTTGACGAGAAGCTTAACATGAGCCGGCAGTGTGCGCTTGCAGCCCAGAAAGCCAGTCGTATCCTGGGCTGCATCAAAAGAAGCGTGACCAGCAGGTCAAAGGAGGTGATCCCGCCCCTCTACTCTGCTCTCATGAGACCTCACTTGGAGTATTGTGTACAGTTCTGGTGTCCTCAACATAAGAAGGACATGGAGCTGTTGGAGTGAGTCCAGAGGAGGGCCATGAGGATGATACAGGGGCTGGATCACCTCCCATATGAAGACAGGCTGAGAGAGTTGGGGCTGTTCAGCCTGGAGAAGAGAAGGCTGCATGGAGACCTCATAGCAGCCTTTCAGTATCTGAAGGGGGCTTATAAGGATGCTGGGGAAGGACTCCTCCTTAGGGACTGTAGTGGTAGGACAAGGGGTAATGGTTTCAAACTTAAACAGGGGAAGTTTAGATTGGATATAAGAAAGAACTTCTTTACTGTGAGGGTAGTGAAGAACTGGAATGGGTTGCCCAAGGAAGTTGTGAATGCTCCATCCCTGGTAGTGTTCAAGGCCAGGTTGGACAGAGCCTTGGGCGACATGGTTTAGTGTGAGGTGTCCCTGCCCATGGCAGGGGGGTTGGAACTAGATGACCTTGAGGTCCTTTCCAACCCTAACTATTCTATGATTCTATGATTCTATGAAATATCTTACTTGTAGGTACTCTCATTCTTTGATAAATGCGACTGGGTCTAGGAGCAGCAGAGAGTTTTTTCTGAAAACCTGTTCTAAAAACTTTGAAGTTGCAGGTCTAATTTAGGCAATTCCTGTAAACAAGCAAAAGGACTCCTGGAAAGTCTGTGACAGGGGAAACTGTTCCATGAGTCATGTACACATTGTAGGCTGGAGTACCCTGAAAAGCATCTTCAATTTGTCCATCTCTTGGACAAAAATAGATAATCTCAGCAAGAGAAGCCAGTGAACTTTTACTCCGTTTTCCTCTTTTTATGTTGTATAGATTAAGTCTCACCTAAAACATTTCACTCAAACACAAATGTCAGCCAGGAAATTTAAGAAAAAGGCAGAAAACCACTTTGGTGGAAGAAAATATTGTAGTTTAAAATTCCCTGTTTTGTTTCCCTGTATGTCTGACAAGAAGGAAGAAAAGGAATATCTGAGAAAATCCTGAGAATAACTTTTTCTCGGAAACAATTGTCTTGAATCACCACTGTTACATGAAATAATCAAAGAGGAAGAAATAGGATTGGGGAGAATGCACACTGTGCTGGAGAAAAACCTAGCAGCAATAGTTTCTCAGACATCAGTTGCTGGTCTCAATTTTATAAGGTTTCTTTTTTTTAGATTTTCTATAAGATAAAAAATATAGCAACTTTTTGGTTTTCTAATATAATAATATAATAGATATCTGTATTATATATGTCTGTAGAAGATATCCGTATTCTTCTATGTATGTCCTTTTTATACAAATGCTATAGAACACAGTGAAAATGGTTAGCTATAAATATAAATTCAGAAGGTTAGAAACCACTTAGAATAAAGTAAGTCTGAAGTGATACAATAACAAGAAGAAAGTAGCATTTTTTTGTTTTTTCCTTCTTATGAAAAAATTTGAGGAAACTGAAATTTTTTTTTCGGTTTCCTCAAAGAGGAAGAGTGTAGGCCTGTTATTTCCCTTGCTGAAGAACTGAGTGGGTTCACTACAGGTGATGGTTTTCATTAGGAAGGAAGAAATTCCTTTTGAAAGAACTTCAATTTGACTTAAAATAATTGTTATGATGATTAGTTTTATCAGTCAAGAGCAGAAATTCTCATCCCTTTTTGTGGAAATCATCCTGGTAATGGAGCTAACGGTACTTGGGTCATGCATCAGGAACATAAGAAAGCATTAGAATGCAGGTAAGACTGTGTACCTGTACTAGAGACAACAAAGTGCAACAGGGACAATTTCCTTTAAGAGTCTTCAGGATTAACAGCATAATAAATTAGCTCATGTGAAGTATTTATGAATGTAATTAACCTTTATAATAACATTGTTTTCAAAAATGTCAAGGTTTACAATATCTCTTATAACGATAAACAGTTATAGGTAGAAAAATAAAAGCTTTTTTTCAAACTGTTGTGCCCTCTGAAACAATTTACAATAAAAATATATTTCTGGCATGCTGGAAGTTATGTTAATTACAATAATGCCTTGTAGCACACTTGACACTTTAGTCTTTTGTTTAGCATAGGTTTTTATTCATCTAAGAATTTTCATATTGCACTATTTTTCAAATTTAATTAATGGTGCCTTTGTACTTACACAGCATCCATGGAGAATTTCTTTAGTTTTATTTTGTTCTCTATTCTGAATGGCAGATTCTGTATTCTGCCATCTGTCTAGCTTTCCTGCTTGATACAGCTTCTAGGAGGTATTTTCAGAGGTGAGGACTACCTTCAAGAATGATGTTAAATAAAAACATGCATTTTATTTATTGGTTAATGCAAAACTATTCTTTCTATACAGCACAATAATAATAGGCAAATAATGATGGTAGATTCAGTTCTCGTCATAATAATACACAGAGGACTATAAACATTAGAAACTGAGGAAGTCACATTTATTCCAAACAGAATTCTGCCAATAATGCAAACTACCCTGAAAATTCAAAATAAATCTGTATCATAGAAGTGAATTGAATTTTTCTATTGATATCATGCTTAAAACAATAAAACAAATTATTTTGTCAAGCTATGTGATTTAAATATGTTAATTATTTGACATTATTCCAGGCTACCTTTCCAATATTCTTTTGAAACAGTTGAAACACACCAGTTTTTAAAACTATACAATACCGTACTCAATACCAGATCAGCTCATACACATAAAGAAACCCCATGGAAAGAGAAATTCAGTCAGGCCTGCAGGCCTTCAAGAATGCTTAGGCTTAAATGCCTCCAGAAAACCAGGCTGGTGGCACAAATTTTCTACCTTTGCACCAGCTGAGGCAGCTGGCTTGTGTTATAGGATGCAGTCACTTCCCAGAGCAATCTTCTGCACTAGTGCGTTATACATCTTCTGGTCTTTCCTTGGACTTCACATTTGCACATCTACACACAGTCACTGAGTCACTCACATAAAGATGGGTGAAGTTTGGCTAAGGGTTTTCTGAGATTTAGAGTTGCTGTGTGAAGTTTATTTCAGCTTATCTAAGCGTACTCTAACTTTCTGATGTGACATATGACACTAAGCAATGTGCTTTGGTTGATACTCTGAAGGGAAGGGATGCCAATGCCAACTTCATGAAGTTCCACCAAGCCAAGTGCAACATCCTGCACCTGGGCCAGGGCAATCCCAGGCACCGCTGCAGGTTGGGTGGAGAAGTGATTCAGACAGCCCTGCAGAAAAGAGCTTGGGGGGTGTTGGCTGATGAGAAACTGAACATGAGGTCCTTTCCAACCCTAACCATTCTATGATATGTGGCCTATGTAATGTATATATTTTGCACATTATTATTTCTTCACATAAAAACTTCTCACAGAGCCCTGTGACACCTTAATGAAAGAATATGTAGCTGAAAAGAGTGGTTAAATGAAGTTAGAACAGCAGGGAAACCATGTAAATAATTCATCTAACAATAGAGGCTTGAACATTTGAATATATTCACTCAATTTAAAATAAAAATATAATATTTAAAATCTTTTAATATAAAAATAACTATGGGGAAGTGAGGATCCAGGTATGCGTTCTTTGGAACAATCTCAAAAAAAAAGAAAAAGTATTAAGTTGAAAGTATAGAATTAAATATTTGTCAACATCCTGAATTTTTATTACTCAATAAAATAAATTGTATAAGTGAACTGGAAAACAGCAAAAAAAAAAAAAAAAAACAACCCAAAAAAACCCCTTCAAGCTAGGAAGGATGTGAGGTTTCTTTCACAAGTAACTACTCAAACACTTTGCCCTCATTGGTTAAAACTTTCCTTCTATTCCAGGTTAAAAATGTTAGCTGTCTAAGTACTTATACATTGCTTATAAAAGCATCTGGACATAAAAGCACCTGGACATAAAAGCACATCAATTTCTATGGGACTTGGATGTTAAGTATTTCTGAAACCCTGCATTTGACTGCTTCCCAAGCCTGATTCAGGCCGTTAAAACTCTCCTATATTTTAGCTGCTCCGTGGAATAGTACTTCTAATGCATATAGTCTGCAGAGAAAGGTAGATAAATTTGAAGGTCTTTTACAGTCAATGGCATTTAAGTTATTTGCACAAACACAGAGAGATGGTATTTCTGTTGTCTTCTTAAGGTCCCTTCCGCCAGAGACCTCTCCATTATATATCTATAGTTCTTCTAAAAAGACTGCATTGTCAGACTTCTAAAACGTAGACTCCAGCAGGGCACGCTAAGGGTTTAGGCAGGGTACCAACAGAGTGTCTGAGAATGTAAGTAGCCAAGAAACCTTCCAAAAAACTCAGAAAGCTACTCCTCTTTTGACCCCCAGTCAGCAGTGGGAATGTCCAACTGCATGTAATTACTGTAATCTACAGCTGCACACTGAGGTTGTGTGTGAGCATCATGTGAAGCGTAATAATGTAATCTTATTAGTATAAACTGAGATACCCCAACTGTCATTCACGGGCCAAAAAAACCCCCTGTGAATAAGAAAATAAGAACTGTCAAAACAATAACAATGGTAATCATCAACTTGCAGCATTAGTTCATTTGAAGAAATCGTGGAGGACTAATCATGCAAATATCCTATCCTAAATGTCATTCTGTTTATTTATGCAAATATCTTCTTATATTCTTATCTAATGCAGTGGACATGTATGTTTCTGATGACAGAAATATTTGCAAAGCTTACCAGATAAACCTTGTGCTCTCTTCAAACAGCTGATCGTTTATTTATGGTTGGGCTCAATGATTATGGTTGGACTCAATGATCTCAAATGTCTTTTCCAAGCTAAATGATTCTATAAATGACACAACCTGCTCTATAGATAGCTGTCATCAGACTATGTGAAGAAAATTTATTGGAACTGCTAATTAAAACTCTACAACCACAATGAAGCAGGAGAGGGAACACGGATCACTAGAGTTACTTTGTGGCATCCCAATACTCTCTTTTAATCCTGATAAATAATCATACTTTTCCTTTTAAAATCCATGACATCACAGACACTAATTAAATATCATTTGGGCAGGAAGGGAACATGCCATTATTCTCATTTTACTGATGGATAATCTGAAATGTGAAGCAATTAATAAAAAATTAACAGGTAATAAAATCAATACTAGAACTCACCACTGTTTTGCTTATTACCCTAAATCCTTAATATCCCAAAACACAGTAGGAAAAAAGGCATCTTGTCAAGAAACTTCAAAATCATCATTTTGCATCTGTTTTTTGTTTGAAAGCTCTGGCACTTGTCTGGTTCCCTGGTGAGCTAATTTCTTGACAAGATGCCTTTTTTCCTGTTTTTTCTAGGTACATGGCATTCTCTAGAATTATATTGCTATAATGATTATTTTTTTTTTAGATTTTAATTCTTATGTATTCTTTTGTCCATTTTAATAAATATATTTATTTCCTTTGTTACTATGGTCTTCCAAGCTGAAATTAGTTCTGGTAGATATAAACTCTGGTAGGTAGAAGGAGGCTATAAAAGATAACACTCAGAATGCATTTTCCTTAACTTCCCATTAAGGAAAGTTAAGCAGGCAGAAGATCAGATAATGTGCTGTGTGAATTGAAAGGAATCTGTCCTTATTTGAAGCAACTGAGAAACTCATACATCAAAATAAAGTTCAAAGAGATTAAAAGGGTCACTTGTGATATCAAATCTATACTTTTAAAGTTTGAACTAAACAAGGTGAACAAGGTGTCTTTAAGTTCAATTATATAAAGTAAAAGCAAATTTGCAGAAGCAGTTGAACTAGGTCTGTTATATAAATCCAATGTTTTCTAATTAAACTGAGAATTCGGGAAGGCAACCTTGAAATTAAAGGGATTTAGGAACTTACAAATGACAAATTTGGCAGTTCATTAGCTCTAATACTCTTTTTGAGATAAGATTTATTTTTCACTTCTGCTTTTAGTGATTCTCATGCCTTTGAGAATGCTGTAATTTAAAAGATACTCTGAAAAATCTTTGAGAAAGCACAAGAAAGTGTTATTTATAGGGGTTACATAGTCCTTTAAAAGGTATCCCTTGGCAAAGATATGAAAAAAACTGTAATGTCTGTTGAGAAAAAACAATATATTACAAAACTCCAATATATTACAAAAAAATATATTACAAAAATGCAATGAAGCCTGTAAGGAGCAAAAGCCTGTAATAAAAGCAGCATGATGGGTATCATCTGTTGAAAAAAAAAAAAATACAGACTTTTTGAAATTATGATTTAGTTGTAGGGAAAAAAAAGGAAAAAAAAAAAAGGAAAAAAAACCTTCTGAACCTACTTTCCCATTCCAAGATGCTATGATGTTTTTATTTCATTTTGTTGCTGAGGCTGGTTCATACCTTAATGAAAGTTACGAAATGGAGAGTAAGAGTGTTCACATTTTAACCATACAAAGAAATATTGATGGCTCTCTTTTATACAGCAGCAGATATGACTTAATATCTGCTTCACAATTTAGTGAACTCTGGAGGACTTCACAGTTCAGTCCTCCAGATTCAATGAGCGTGTCAGATTTAACCTCTCTGCCCAGTCCATCAGTATCCTTAATTATGTTTAAAACACATGCTTATCTCGTTATCTGAACATGTCTCCTTATCTCCACTTTCATCTTCCTTTTTCTTGAATTTACAGGAAACCCTCTCCGGTTTAGGCTACCAAGGATACAGCTTTTCAAAACCACATACATCAGTTCTATCTTCCTACAGATACATTCATACTATGTGGTATAGTTTGGAAGATCCTAGTCTTTTTGTTTCTCAGATGTGTTCCTGTGTAACATGTCTCCTATTTTAATTCTTCCCTGTTAGAGTATATGGCCTATACTTAAATTATTGTGATGCTAACACCATTATCGTATATTCTGTAGGCTTAGAGAGTAAGCAGCAAAGTATTCTATTCTTCAGAGAACATTTTATTATTTTTGTGAGAAATGCTGAAGGTCTGTATTTAGTTGTAAATGCCACTGATTCACAGACTGTAAAACTGCAAAGGCTAGTAACAGCTGGAAAAGTATGCCGTTGCTGTATGTGTAAATGTCAAGTTAGCTGCTATTGGGATAAAAAGTGTGAACATAATCAAAGATCTCTAGATAGGGCTAAAACAAGATGAAGAGTGTGTATGGAGTGTTAATTCCAGTGACTAGCCAATATCTTGACCAGTGAAAGTATATTGTTTTGTCTCCAGATTTTCATCTAATATTGATGGTTTCAAGAACTTGTCATGAGTGATATCTTGTAGCATCATCCAGTGGGCAATGATATTTTATCACAAAAGGATAGTGACTCAACAAAAACAAGTGCCATTGGTTGGCAGAACGTTGGCCACACACACTATCATCCCTAGAAAAAAATCTTTTTCTTGAACAACACTGTCTTATGCCAACTATTGCTCCCAGATGTTTCAGGAGAAAGAGACAAGTGAAGGCATATATTGTAATCAAGTATTTGTGGATTTTCCAGTTCTTTAGCAGTATGTTTTACTGCCACCACCCTTTTATAAAGAATTGTATTTTTGTATAAAATAATTTTCTATCAAAACACATTTTATAACTGAGGGCCCATCAGACAAGTGATGGTGCCTCTATGAGAAAATATTCAAGAAAGGGGAAAACACTTGAACAAGCAGTGAGGGAGAAAAGTGATAAGAAAACAGCCCTGTGATTCTAAGTTTAGGGAAGAAGGAGGGGAAAAGATGATCCAAGCGCTGGAGCAGAGATTCTCTTGCAGTCCCTAGAGGAGATTATGGTGAAGGAGGTTGTCCCCCTGCAGTACTTGAGAAACTGTGGTGGAGCAGATTGCTACACTGCAGCCTGTGGAGGACCCTATGCTGCAGCAGCTGGATGTGCCCTGAAGGAAGCTGCGGCTTGTGAAGAGACCAGAAAGCTGTCCTTGATTTTACCACCTGTGTACAAATGTCTAAAGCTGCTAACTCTAATCTACTTTCTTTCCGGTTATTATCATAGGTAAGTAGGAAGACAATATAGAATTTAGAGGCTAAATATTTAGTGAAAGTTAGGTTGAGGGTCTCTCACTCCTCACTCCCCAAAGGTTTAGTTATATATGAATGAAATTCAGTATAAAGTTCTTAAGGCTTGTGGTTTAGGCTTGTACAAAATAGGGATTCAAATCATTATTGTTGCTTTAAAATTTTTTCTTTTCACAGAACAAAAAAAATGAATTACTATTTTCTAAGGACTTATGGGAATCTTTTCCATAAGGTAGAGGTGATGAGAATGAAGAGTATAATTAATCTGAAATGAGAATACCATTTAAATATATCAGTTGTTGCAAGCTCTTTAGCTTCTGACTAAACTTTTAAACAGACCTAGGACACACTGGTTATCTCTGACAACATCTTAGCATTCAGCTTTAAATAGCTCTATCTGCCTTACAGTTGACTTACATTTTAGGTTTTATTTGAAAAGCAACATTTAGGGACTCAGATAATTTGCGATCCTGAAACATTCCAGTTGTTGACAGTTTTTGCTGTCTCCTGAGGGCAGGAAAATAGTCTTACACCAACACTGAAATAATTTACTTAGAAAAAAGAATATTTTTCTTCGTTATTCTCTGCCTATTCTAACAAGCATAACAGCAGCACCACCACTCTGTGAATCTTAATGATAAACTGCACTCATGGATGACAAACTTGCAGTGGTGGTATTTTAATTTGCTCATATTTCTGATGCTGGTTGTTAACTGTTTGCAAGAAACTGTTGTGCAGAAGAATCTGTAAACTATTTTCACAGGAGGACACCTGAATTACTTCACTTGTTAGTGAGCCAGAGAACTAAGCTAGCACTGAATTTCTGAGATCTTGCTGCGCTATCCCCCACACTCATTTGCTTCAAAATGAATTCTAACTTTAGACAAAGCACTTCGTTACGTCATGATACAAAGCTATTTTTTCTTAAAGTTCAGAATATTATTATATAACCACAACATGTTCCGGTAAGCAATTATAACAGAATT
Organism: Strigops habroptila; assembly: GCF_004027225.2. NCBI lineage: Eukaryota > Metazoa > Chordata > Aves > Psittaciformes > Psittacidae > Strigops > Strigops habroptila. The sequence continues at coordinate 83,653,606 of NC_044278.2, forward strand.
CTATCCTACGTAGTTTAAATCACTTGGCTTTGGTTCATGGGTCATAACATCTGCAAGGAATGTAGTTTTCAGTAAATGTACACAGTGGGTAACTGGTCACAAGTTTGTGATTCTTTCTTAACTTAATTTTTCTTTGGAATTTAGTTTTTGTTATTTCAAGCATGCCTTTAGTAAAGCAATCAAGTATTTATTGAGAAGCGCTGAGAGAGTTGGGTTGTTTAGCCTGGGAAGAGCCAGGCCTTCCGGGGAGACCTTGTTGCAGCCTTCCAGTTCCTAAAGGGGCCTACAGAAAGATGGAGAGGGACTTTTATAAGGGTGTAGGGATAGGACAAGGGGTAATGGCTTTAAACTAGAAGAGGGTAGATTTAAATTAGATATTAGGAAGAAGTTCTTTACTCTGAGGGTGGTGAGACATTGGAACAGGTTGCCCAGAGAAGCTGTGGATGCTCCATGGTTCTAAGTGTCGAAGGCCAGGTTGGATGGGGCTTTGAGCAACCTTGTTTAGTGCAAGGTGTCCCTGACTGCGGTGAGGCATTGGAGCTAGATGGTCTTTATGGTCCCTTCCAACCCAAACCATTCTATGATCCTCTGGTTATTACCTTTACCACAATGAAGAAAAATAAACAGCATTCTGGGATTGATCATCATGCAACAATTCTAATAAAAATAATGGTCTGGGTCCCCAGTGTAGCACATCATGCCTGTAATAAAGCCATAGTTCTTCAGGACTGTATTTGTACTGTGCAGTAGCAGTAAGCAGTTTTAGGATAGAGATAATGCCACAGGCTCCTGCACAAGGAAAACAGGCAGGGCAGGGGATTTGTATTTATCATAGCGCTATCGCTATTCCAGAATTCTTCTGAGTCTATGTATAGATAGAGAAAAATAAATTCAATTAAAGCATTTCATGATCTTTCCTAGTCTGCAATTTGAGTGGCTTAAAGGCAGCTCAAAGACATCTCATCTCATCTTGGTCTGCGCTATGTGCCATAGCTGTTGGAAAGCTAACCAGCGGGGCACCTTTATACTCATCTGTACTGAGAAAAAGGAATTATTATGAATTACTATACTAAAGTAATGAATGATGTGTATTGCTTTATGATGTAGCAGGAAAATTTTTTCTAAAATAGGGAATAGATGTGATACTAATTAGGCAAACCCATATGCCATAGAAGATATGTTAATAACTGTTTTATTCAAGGTCAAATGTTATGTATTAGAATTAAAAGAGGAAATATTTGCAGTAGAACTCTTATGTAAGTCTAAATTTGTGATAGTATAGAAGTATTTATTTAAGACTGAATGCTTTTGATTGTCTGTGTTTTTCAAAATGTCCGGTCTGGTCTGTTGCAAGGCCTATGCCTAACCATTCATTGGTCATAGCTAAACTTTTCTGTTCTCAGGATTTTGAAACAATATAAATGAAAGTCAGTTCCAGACTTAATTTGTTAATTTCAAGAATGATATTCAGCTTGCAGTGAAGGCATCTAGATTTAATGATGCCATTCAGTTACTACTTTTAACATATTGGCACTGACAGAGATGTCCTGGAGTTATCTGAGATGTTCCAGATGTGGCTAATTGGTATGAACATCTCCCATTCCTTTTTGATGACTAGCAAACAGCACTTGATATGTTTGTGGTGGGTTGTTTTTTTTTTTGTGTTTTGGTTTTTTAATGACACTATCTATAATAAAAATAGTCCTACTAGAGCCACATTCATATTTTATAAAAACATACAACCAAAAATACTCCCCCACCCCTTCCACCCAAATCTGTGTGTTGGTGAAGACCAATGAGTGGAAAAGAAAATAAAAAAAATGAAGTAAATATATTGATTTTGTGCAAAGAAGACAATTTTTTTTTTCTCATTCTTAGTCATATTTAAAGAAAACAATGTTCCGTTTCTAAATACATTCTTTGGGATGGTATGGTCCCAAACCGCTGACTCTGAGTCCTTGCAAGGAGGAAGAGTCCATGAATTGCCCAAATCTTTGGGTGTTTCCCAAGTCTGCATTCAGTGCAGTCAAAGCACTGGATCTGAAAAATCACTGTCCAAGGAGTTTAATTGTTTTCATGTTTAAGTTTAGCATTCTTATTTCTAGTTATGGTCCTGGTACATAAGTATCAGATGTTGCAGGAATTTTCTTAACTTCTTAAGGGTTCTTAAAACTATGAAATGGACTATTTTAAGGTTTTTTTGTATTTCTGTGATACATATTATGGTCTCAATTTTTACAGAACATATGTTCTGAAAATAGACTTATTATTTTAGATAACAAAAATATTTCCAAAATATTTTTGAAATTAATTTATGCAGCTGAAGATAAAATATTCTAAATAGTGAGTTCCAGTACAAATTATTATCCTTACACATTTAAATTAAACTGCATGAAGAATTCTAGTCTCTCAAAAACATGAGTGTTTTTCAATTGACTGGGAAAATCCTTAAAAACCAGCTTATCTTTGAAAAAAAAAAGAAGATTAATGAAAAGTAGTAAATCATACACATCCACACTTACTATGTCAGTTACTAACATTAAGTCTGCTCTGTGGGTGAGCACACTTCTCTACCACCCCTCTCTGGCAAACAGTTCTGTGATTTTGGGTGTCAAAGTAGGGACTTTCTTTATTCTGCTCAATCTGTTTTGGTTCTCAAAGAGAAGATGTGTTTTTCCTGGACCTGATGTCAATAAAATTAATAAAATATTTGATAAAAACAATAAAAATTACACCTTCATGTGAACCATTTATTTTAAATCGGTCTGCTTACACACAATTCTTTTCTGAATATAAAATAGCAATTAAAGAATATTTATGTCAGTGACAGGTCATCTTTTACAGGAATACATCTATGCCATCTTCAGTACACACCAATGGCATGCATTTTTTAGTACAGTGATTTTTTTCAAGAAATCTCTCTAATTTTTCCTATTATAAACCCTGGGATTCATTAAAATAAGTGGGAAAACTCTCATTAAAACCAGGACCTCTCTTTCTAAAATATGGACTGTCATAAATGTACAGGGTTTCTGTTTAAGTAAGAGCTATTAATTTTGGTAACTTGGAGTTAAACTATGAAAATAAAATTAATTTTATCAGAGTTTACATTTTTACAAATATCATCCTTATATAAACATCTTATTGAAAATATCAATTTAAAGTAATTGAATAATGACACTCTTCAATGCTCATATTTGTAACGCTGATTCCATTTAGTTTGACTGTTAATAAATAAGAAATGTATTAGAGGAATTTCCCCAAGTTCATTTCCTATAGGAGAGCCTTGTGAGATACATCTATATTGATTCCTCAGCCCCATAAAAATGTGCAATAGAGGCTTTGTTTATAAGAGATATGTAATAAATACAAACTTAACTGAATTACAAACATGTACCTTTGAATGGACAAATCTTAAATCCACCCTCCTGATAATCAGTACATCAATCGTAATAGAAATTATTGAAGTAATAAATGGAATTGAAAGCTTGTTTTAATTAAAAGGCGATAGTGCAAATATGTTACATATACTTTCTAAAGATCATATTGCAGTGCTTCAGCCAAGTAAAATCACCATCAGAAAAGCTGAAAATACCTTTCATTGCACTTAGTTTAACTACAGCAGTTTTCACAGGAAGCATTTAAATAACAAGCAGTATACCAAGATTCATATCAGGCCTTCTGGATTACTACTTATAAATTACTAAAATGTATGAACCATAGTATATTTTAAAGTAATTTAGCATGAAAAATATGTCGAGCATGTATGGTATTCAGCCAATATTTTCTAGCCTGCAAAATAAGAAAACAGAGAGTATTATAACTATGCAAATTACAACATATGGAACACCTATACAGCACATGCACCATAAATCCAGTTAGAATTTAGGATCTATTAAAAATGAAAAGCCTGATAACTGGAGGACAGACCAGATGCTCCGCTGCAGCACATCACTACAGTCCCTTTGTCTTCATCTGACAGAAGTCTCAGGATGGAAGATCCACCTTTGACCATGATCTTAGTTCCAAGTAGTGGCTAAGAGCATTACATATCACCAGAGAATATATATTTTTAAAAAAGTGTGGCATCTATAATTTAAACAATAGGCCATTCACTGTGAGATAGAAATGTTACGTTGTCGTGGTTTAAGCCCAGCTCTAACTCAGAACCACACAGCCGCTCGCTCACTCCCCCTTCTCTCCCCGCACCCCCGCTCCTGGCAGGATAGGGACGAGAATTGAAAGAATGTAAATCCCACTGATTGAGATAAGAACAGTCCAATAGCTAAAGTCTAATACAAAACTACTACTACTACACCAATAATAATAATTATAAGGGAAATAACAAGGGGAGAGAATATGAAACTAAAAGGGGAAAAGGAAAAAACAATAAACAGAAGTGATGCACAATACAATTGCTCACCACCCACTGACTGATACCCAAAGCAGCGACCTGGGCCTTCTGGGTAACTCCCCCCAGTTTATATACTGGCCATGACGTGCTGTGGTAGTTTGGGTCAGATGTCCTGTCTCTGCTTCCTCCCAGCTTTTTCTGCCCCTCTTCACTGGCAGAGCATGAGAGACTGAAAAGTCCTTGATTGGGGTAAGCATTACTCAGCAACAACTAAAAACATCAGTGTGTTATCAGCGTTGTTCCCAGGCTGAAAGTCAAAAACACAGCACTGCACCAGCTGCTAAGAAGGAGAAAAGTAACTGTTACAGCTGAACCCAGGACACATGTTCTAAGTAAAAACTTAAGAGTTTGCTCTTCCTTTCTTGGAACTATCTAGTGCTGATAGAAAAAAAAGAATAAATAACACTGAATCTGATTTACGATTGTGAGTTTGCTATGTATTTGGAAAGTACATTAAATCTACATTACTGAAAATGTTTGCTAAGAATTTTATCCTAAGTTACAGAATCATGTTGTGTATTTATTTGGCCTAAATGAAGAAATGTAAAGTTGTTACAATCTGAAGTGTTTAAGGCTATGCTATTTTGAAATTTGGTTATAAGAATCTACAAATACTTAAATTCACGTCTTATATTCTCAGTTCCAAATTCGTTCTAATATTTACAACAGTGCATACACATAGACACACACATATATACATCCATGCATATATACATTTACTCCTGTAATCAAACCATGTTACACAATTTAATTTGGTGTTAACCACAGAAATTTTCAATTACAACTCATACAAGCAAAAGCTACCACTTGCCTAGTACAGAAAAGCATATTAGTAACAATGTTCAGACCAAAATACTTTTAGAAACAATATTGTTTCAAACAGATATTAATACTTTCTCCTCCTTAAACTGCTAAGAGCTACATTGTCAAAGATGAGTGGAAAAAATTGCAACTGCATGAATTGTTTCTTTTGTTTATTTTTCGGTTTGTTGGTTTGTTTGTTTTTAACACATCACACATTTATTATTTATAATATTAAGTAACCCTATAAGAAGATATTTTGGATTTTGTTGGAAAAGTATATAAAACTTACAACAGTTGTCATAGAAGCTAGTGGTTACCATACGACCTGAAATAACTATCTGGAAATGCATTTTTGTCTGATTTTTTTTAAATATTTCACAGAAAGACGTGTCTTAACCTTGGAACACAGGTATAAATCACTTAGCTGGGCATTTTTGTTTCCATAGCTTTAAGAATGTTTTTATTTGGAGGGAATCCTATTCAAGAGAATGATGTTTCAGAATCCTTGTTTTTAGTAGAATACTATCATCTAGATCACTAGAGAAAAAATCACTGAAATTAAATTTCTCACCTTTTTTAGATGTCATTAAGTGGTGGTTGGATTCCTTTCTTTCTAGATACTTGGGACTAAACAGTTACAATAGAATTCTTTACATTGCTTTTGGAAATGTGGCAAATTTTTGTAAATTGTACTTTGGCTTTTCTGAAGATTAATGGAAACCAAAATCTGTAACAACCAGTAACACAGCATTATGAATGAATGCACCAGGAAAAAAGAAGTAGACAGTAGATAAATTGATGCACTTCTTTTTTCAAGGTCTAGATTATAATATGGGTAGGAACTTGCCTTTCAACAAGAATGGTGGAAATAAATGTATTAGCATGTTGGTCTCAAAAGTCTGGATGAGAAGCTCTGCCTTGATAAAGCATGAATGTGTTCTCAGAAGCTGGAAGTAATTCAGAATGGTCTTTGGTAGATGGCTGGGGTAACAGTGTAAGCATAATGGGAATACTGACAATTATATTTTATAGTTTTGCCTTCTATACCATTACCATGAATGATTTCTAATGTTCTACAAATTATTAGAACAGGCAGTTGGATTATTTCTGGAAATTTGTGCCAGTGTTAAAAAAAAAAAAGCTTATGCAAATATTAATTAAAAAAAAAAAAAACAAAAACAAAAAACGACCAAAAACCCAAAAAGCACTAAGTTATAGGTTTTAAAGGCAATTTTAAATGCAAAAAAAAAATGCCAGTAGGAAGTTTTAATAGGTGGCTAGACATGCATCCACAGGACACCTGCCTCTAAAGAAATCCTCTAATGTTAAATGCCATTAATTCTTTGTATTTCTCATACACATTGACATTTTAAACACGAATGAAGAACATAACTAAGTAGTCTGTGCATATATATATATGTCTCAGATTCCTCTTAGATATAAAGCAAATATTCTTTCAGTGATTCTCTTTAAGTTCTGCTGAGTGCTCTAGACATTTATTTGCATGCTTTTTTACTTCTTCCTGTAGTCAATACTGCACACTTCATGTCATCTACAAAAAGTATGATTCCTTCCACCTAAGTTAATGTATTTGATCTTTAGGGTCCCCTTATATTAAACTGACAGAAACATAATTGATTTTTTCCACCTAACATTGATCTTTGGGTAGAGTTCACTGTGAAAAACCTTTCTTTCTGGTAGGATTCAACTCAAGGATTGAAATAATTATGTAGATAACTAGTAGGCATTGGAGCATGGATAGCCCTTCAGCCTTTGTGGATATATAGTATAGAATAAAATTATCAACTCTCTGAACTTCATCGACTGTACTTGGCAGAACTGACTATAATCCACTTCACGTGTAGATACCTACATTAAAGACACACTATAAGATGAATCCCACCTCCTGTTCTTTGCAGATGTTTGTATTTCTATTGACTATTTAGGAAACCTAGGTGACTTTCAGATGGCTGAATTTAGGTAAGATGATGTCCATTCTCAACATTTGGAAAACCCTGCCTATAAACTCTAAAACTCAAAGTGCAGCATTTTGTGTAAAATAGCATTTAGTGAGATTGCGAGATATCTGCACCTAGGTATTCTTTAAGATATTCACAAAGTATTCTTCACATAGGAAGATTTGAAGACATCTGTCGTTTTTTCAATTAATAAAACCCCCAAAATATATTACATTTTGGAATTTCTTACTCCTTCCTGTTACAATTATTTAATTTTGTATGGATGAATTAAAAATAGTTCAAATCAAAGGAGAATCATGTGGAGGTGGGGAACTCAGCACAGAAAGTTACAAAGGAGATACTCAGAGTGTGAGTAGGAAGACAGGGAGAGAATTAAAGAGTAAGGAAACTTAACAGAAGCAATGACAATGTGAGACATACTAGGAGTTTCCTACTGGAATTATTTATTATTTAATCTGTGACACAATTATAAGAGCTTGCATATTTGATGTCTCACCATGGGAACACAATAGCCATTGTGCATGCTTATAATTGTCAAAGCAACATGACAAATAAAAGGAAATATACAGAATATCAGAAATGAGTAATAAGACCTTCTAAATAATTGAAATTTGTAGTGGTGAATTATTCAAATCAACATTTTTATATTATAAAGCAGCAGATATAGGCAATTTGGTAAACTGCATATATGTATCACTTGTGCTCAGAAAATGATTTGTGAAAACTGCAAGATTCTAGTTGTGATCAAAAGTTTCTGAATATCAAGTAAGAGAGTATAAAAATGCAAATCAAAATATTTGGATAGAGTACCAGGATCTAGGGATTGAGAAATTCATCAAGGCTCAAAACACGCAGCTGAATCCTCACAAGCTAAACCTATGCTAGTAACTTAACTACAACTTTTGTCTATTGCTGAGGGCAACTCTGTGGAACAACCTGCATTTATTAAACCATTAAACTCCCTTATTCTCCAGAACATCATGGGTACATTCACAGTGCCTTTTGGGGATCATCCATAGTCAGTGTTAACTCTCCGACTGTCCCAAGAAATGCTTTGATAGACTGTTAATGGCACAAGCCGAAATCTTTTTGTGGACCACACTAGCAGTCTGACAGAATATGCAATGTCTGTCCACAAGAATATGTCCAGGAGCATTTCCAGAAACTGATTTATTTACCAAAATAGATGTAACCAAAGGCTGCACTATCAATGTTGTTTATTGTTCCATTTTTTTTTAAAACTCTTACTTCAGATTACACGCAGCTAGATAATTTATGTTACATAGTATAACATAACTGTGCTTTCAATAAACCTCTATAACTGGTCATTTCTGAGTCCTGTGCCCTTGAATATTAAATATGTATCTTTAATCCATTAAAAAGTTTTATTTTGGCATGCTATTTCTCTGTACATTAGGGTGTACTAATTGGAGACATCTGCCTATCTGTTCAACAGTCCGTAATCCCAGATTTACTTGTGAGGTGTCAAGACTAAGGTACGGTTCAAAAAGATTACATTAAAAATGCCTGCTAGTCCACTACATGATTTCCATTTTATGTTGCCTAGCAACCTTTCTCTGGTATCAATGCCAGCATACAGATTGGCAAAAGGATCTACAAAAGAAAAACAGAGATAATCAAGAAAAGACTGAGATATCTGAAAGAACTATAGAAAAGGATAGAAAGGGATCCATTTATTAAACTTATTTTCATGAATTTGTGCATGCATGTTCATTTGTACACTGATACTTTGTAAAAGAGTAAAGATGCCACTGTGGTCATTGTGGTCTGTGCACCTTAAGGTGATGTCAAGAATGAATGGATCTGGAAAAAACCCAAAAGGATAAGCTGTGCCATGACAACTGTAAACTGAAGGTTTTAAACACAAAAATCCATCCACTTTTCCCTTAAACTTCCTGAAGCGCTCTGCAGTTCTTAATACATACTTTTCAGAAAGAAAATTTGTGATAGTTAATAATAGGTCCATTTGTAATGCTGTCCAGCTTTTTCACATTAGTACAAGTTCCCTAAATGAAAAGTTGCAGAATTCTGGGAACAGCACAGGAACTGCTTTACGGTAGAGAATTGGGTACATACTATAGTCTTGAAATTTAAGATATTTTTAACTTGTTTTAATTTGAATAGCTATATCAAAGACTGAGCTTCATGGAAAATCTTGCATATTCTTCTGCAATCATATATATCTGGATATAGATCCTCCATTGTGTCCGAGAATATTATCAAAATTATCCCTTTATGGTGATGTCTACTTACATCTGCATTCCAGCAATAGCCCCTACGGAAGTACCATACCCAAGGTAGCATATTATTATCAGCTGCTTCTAAACAAAAACCAAATGTCATACCTCTCTTTGACTGCCTTTTGATAAAGACCATGTCTAGTTCCCTTATGCATTCACCTACATCCTCAATGCTCTTAAGTACAGTTTGCACAAGCATGGGAACGGATCACCTGAATGATGAATATTAAGGCACAGAGAGCTTCCATCCAGCTTCAAACACTTCCTTCTCAGTACGTGATTCCTGTGAATCTCCATCTCAGATATCCATTCAGTGTACCCACTAACAGTGTGAGGAAATTTAATTTTAATTCTTCTCCCCCTTTTTATATTATGCAAGATTGAATTTCACAAGGAAGACAGTGATCAGAGCAAGACACTGTACTCTTCAACTATCACATTCCAAAAATTTAGGCTAACAATATGGAAAGAATTGTGAGGGGAAGGAGAAAAGGTACAGAAATACTGTGTCTCATAAACCCATTTTTCTCTTTATTCCTTAGGTATTCTGCTTGTCAGAGGGATATAGATTCGGCTACTAATAGCTACTAAAAAAAGGCATAAATTAGGATTTACTTCAGTGCCACATTTATTTCTAAGCCTTGTTTCTGTGTCCCTGACCTTTTCCTCTCTATGTTGATCAACAAACCTATGCTTTGTGTTACTATAAATTCTGACGCTTTTTGCTGTAAGACAAAGTGAACTCATGTACATTTGGGCTCTTAATGAAGGGATCATCCTGATGACCACCTGAAGCAAACACTTCATACTTAAGACAGATGATTCAGCACTGGCTTCCACGGCTCGTGGGCAGCTGTCCACATTGATGTGCCCGTGGGAGCTTGTTCCGTTCCATATTTCTGGTTAGCACTGGAATTTAAGCACCTTACCCAGTTGGAATAATGCTGTAACTACTACAAAAAAGGTCAGGCATCACTGTCAGATCTGTTAAAGGATTGTGTCACTGTGGAAATCTGTCAGTATTGACTTCTTGCAATAAGTGTTTTGCATGAAGGCACTTACTGCAAGCAGTACTCTTAGCTTGCATACCTTGATCCTGTATAGAGCGTGAAGACAATGAGGCAAGTGAGGAACTGTGTCTATGTATCTTCCCAGGCGCACTCAGAACATCCTTTATGTGTCCTTCTTTGACACCCCCACCTGCCCCTAGTTAACACCCCCTTCTCCAATCTGTGTTGTCCTATATTAGAGGGGTTCTTCCGCCTTACAGAGCAAAGTGAGAAAACACTGCCATCCTACATGCTGCTTAGTAAGAGAGCAATCTTCAGCTCCCAGCATCTATATTCCCTTACAGCAAGAAACTAAGTATGTAAATCATTAACTACACTGCACTGCAGGCAGCAAGTGTAATATTTATTGTCTGAACATATATCTGCGTGATCTACTTGCTTTGGTTTTGGGTGTGACAGATGGAAACCGTGGTGTCCACGTGTGCCATATTTCGCAAGCTTAGTGTTTCTGTGAGACTAGAAGACATGACTCTTCTTTTGGAACTGTCTTACAGAGGCTACATCTTTTTGCCCATGAAAACTGCCTTTTCCATTTTCTGGATAGTTCATCTGGGGTAAAGGGAAAGAGGTACTGCTAGCAGAGAAGGAAAAATAAACCTCCAAGGTTTGGGGTTTTCTGTAAAACAGAGTAATGACAGATTTGAAGAAGGAACAAGACTGAGCTGAACTATGGAGGGAAAGAGTGGGAGGAGGGGGTTTTAGTGTGATGCCCTACAGCACTTTTTCTTCATGTTGCTGTACTGTCATGTTGATAGAGCTGAATCACCTGAATCATTCCAGCTGAAGGCTGCCTAATCATAATATCTTCCACTGCGCAAATAGGGGAATAGGATGTCAGCCTTTAGGCAGGTATCTCATGATTAAATGCAGTTTGGAAGAAGAACTAGCTTAAATTTAGATCTCTATTTTTAGGCATCTGAATCACATCCCAACAGAAAGTGGTCACTGTGAGCCAAAGGATGACCCTGCAGTCCCTCTCACATATTTCCTACAAAGAATAAGAGAATACTTTTTAGGAGCACAAAAATATTTTATGCTTGCTCTGCTATTAATCCTTCAAGGAAAAGAATCATGGAAAAAATGGAGAAGATAAGTATTATGACTTTAACAATTAGCAACTGACAGAGGAACTACAAAGCCTCTGAGTGCTACCTACAAATTGCATGTAAGGAATGGTAGAAGGCAATGTCAAGTAACGCATTATGAATGCTGTACAACCATCACATCTCTTATTAACATGTTTTAATTTGCTGCATTTGGCTAGAGTCTGGAACACTGACATTTAAAACTAATCTATTGGGAGAGGTACTTCGAGACTAAAATTAAAATTGTGTGTATACCTTTCAGGAGAGCAGTCAGGAAGCAAGATATTTTCTAGCATCTAAGTATGTGATTAAACAATATATATTATACTATATTATTATACTATACTTGTTAACTCATACCTATAATAAATGCCCATCTTTATTTTTATGATTGAATTCATGTTGCTGAATACTGTACTTCAAATCGTAGAATCATAGAATGGTTAGGGTTGGAAAGGACCTTAATATCATCCAGTTCCAACCCCCCTGCCATGGGCAGGGACGCCTCACTCTAGACCATGTTGCCCAAAGCTTTGTCCAGCGTGGCCTTGAACACTGCCACAGATGGAGCATTACCACTTCTTTGGGGAACCCAGTCCAGTGCCTCACCATCCTCACTGTAAAGAACTTCTTCCTTATATCCAACCTGAACTTCCCCTGTTTAAGTTTGAACCCATTACCCCTTGTCCTATTGCTACAGTCCCTGAAGAAGAGTTTCTCTCCAGCACCCTTGCAGGCCCCCTTCAGGTATTGGAAGGCTGCTATGAGGTCTCCACGTAGCCTTCTCTTCTCCAGGCTGAACAGCACCAACTTTCTCAGCCTGTCTTCATACGGGAGGTGCTCAAGCCCCCTTATCATCCATGCGGCCCTTCTTTGGGCTTGCTCCAGCAGCAGCATGTCCTTCTTTTGCTAAGGGTACCAGAACTGCACACAATACTCCAAGTGAGGTCTCACGAGAGCAGAGTAGAGGGGCAGAATCACCTCCTTCAACCTGCTGGTCACACTCCTTTTGATGCAGCCCAGGATATGGTTGGCTTTCCGGGCTGTGAGCGCACAATGCCAACTCATGTTCAGCCTTCATCTTCTACAGACTTTTGACTTGTAATTGACATGGTACAGAGCCCATCTGCATCTCCACTTCTGGAGAGCTGAGACTCCTGAAGCTGTAGGGTCTCTGAGAATATCATATCTATCGCTTGCTCACCCTCATGAATGCTACGCAGCCTGCTTACTTTCTCCTGTAACTCCTTGACCTGGTGACATAGCACATCAACAGCAGCACACTTCCTGCAGAAGGGATGACTGTCAGCCTCAGCTTCACAGGGAGGCACCAAGCACTCCCTGCAGCCTGAGACCTGCAGAGCTACTTCTACTGTCAGAAGGTATGTCTGAGCAGAAGCCTCTGACACAGCTGATGCTGCAAATTCAACAGCTACTGGGAAACATGCTCTGTGGCATGTCATAACCATTTCTTAGGGAACATACTACAAAGATTGGGGATGAAGGGGCTTCCTTGTTCCTTCTGTGCTAACTACTGTGTGGGTCCACTGCCTCTGTTAGCTGCATTTAGACAGTTACAGAAATGGTGGCCGGTTGTTGGGTTATGTGCGCTACAAGTCTCCCACTCCCAGGGAAATGGTCCTCCTACTCCTATGGAAAAGTGCCCTCCCTGCATACCCTCCTGACTGGCTGCACCCTGTCTGCCTGTCCTGTTCACCATGCTCCTGGTCAATATAAAGTGGTAAGGCCCTGGAACGGGCTGCTCAAGTGAGTTGCAAATGCTCCATCCTTGGAAGTGTTGAAGGCCAGGCTGGATGGGGCTTTGAGCACCCTGGTCAAGTGGAAGGTGTCCCTGCCCATGGCAGGAGGGTTGGAACTGGATGATCTTAAGGTCATTTCCTACCCAAATCATTCTATGATTCTATGATTCTATGATGGGACTCCCCAGGGGCATTTAAATCTCCCGTGGTTGCTCCTTGCAACCCCCAAGCTGCATCATCCTCACTTGCATGGGCTGCTGGCTGCTGGCTGGGCTTTCAGCTCTTAGTCAGGTTTCCCTGGCCCCGGGAACACCACTGTCCACCTCAATCTAGTGCTCAGACACAGAACTTATCATTGCTGCTGCTGTGTGCTTTGCTGACTGAGATAACTACTTGCACAATGTATTCAATCATTCCGTCACAAAGACTCTTCCTTAGGGACCGTAGTGGTAGGACAAGGGGTAATGGGTTCAAACTTAAACAGGGGAAGTTTAGATTAGATATAAGGAAGAAGTCCTTTACAGTGAGGGTGGTGAAGCACTGGAACTGGTTGCCCAAGGAAGCTGTGAATGCGCCATCTCTGGCGGTGTTCAAGGCCAGGTTGGACAGAGCCTTGGGTGACATGGTATAGTGCGAGGTGCCCCTGCCCGTGGCAGGGGGGTTGGAACTAGATGATCTTAAGGTCCTTTCCAACCCTAACTATTCTATGATTCTATATCTCTCTCTCTTTCTCTCATAGTTATGTAGCTGGGACTCCAGCCCCAGGTCAGGAGTGGAGAGTAATACTGATGCTCCAATGACTGCTATGTAGGTGTTCAGAAAGACCCTCAAGGGTTTCCTTGTTTCTTTACCTGTATATAAGCATAATTCTGTTGTCTTTGCTTGCACAGAGCGGCCACTGCCCTCTGGGATGTGATCTGAGTTGTCCAGTCTGTTGTTACCAGAATGTGCTGGTGGCCTTGGATAGACATGGCAGATTCATGGTGTCCTGAATTTTTCAGTTCTTGCAGATTCCACAGGCCTGTTAGCCTTGGTAGACTTTCACATGCTAGCCTTCAGCATGTACTTCTCCCTTCAACCAGCTATTTTCTGGTATCTGTTTCCCTGTCTCATCCATAGGTACCTATACAACTTTGAAAAAAATGAAAAAAAGAAGGAGCTTATATGAAAATGTATGTCCTACATGTGTTAGTTTGCTAAAGCAAGTAGCCTGGGAAACATATTGAATAAAAGACATACAGGTAAAGGATCTGGAATTTAATATTATTTACATCGGAATAAATGTAAAACTAAAGAGTCAAGGAGCTCAGAAAATATAGAAGCATTGACTAGTATCTTTCTATGTGAATAATGTGATAAACAATAGAGAAATAATAATCTTTAATAAACATAAAAATACAATGTTATTAGAAAGAGTATCTTTCCTTAATTTATCCTTAATCTACTTTTAACACACACATTCTCTCTCTCTCTCCCAGTGTTACATCTGTTATACAGCATCTCTAAGAAGCATACGGCTTCCATTCATTCATTTCAGTGCTTTGCCTGAGGATACAGAATAATGATCCTTAGCCTCTTCCTCCATTACTTTTAAAATTATGAGCTGCAGAGAATGACTTGAAAACTCATGTTTGAAATAATCTCTGTTCTTACAGTGCAGATTCATGAGCCTCCACAGGATAGATGCTGTGTAATCCTTCCTCATAGGTTTGATAAATACTAGATCAAGCAGAGAATCCCTTAAAAGAAAAACCTTGCTAGAATAAACAGAATACAATGTGTTTAAAGTACACAAAATCTTGATTGTTGCCTTGACATCCACCCCATTTCCCTTCCTTATGGGGTAAAGCAGAAGTCCATGATAGAATCTGGGATATGGAATAGCCAAGAGCTGGCAAATGAATTCCATTTTGCAAGCACAGAACTAACAAGCAAGAAGCAACCTTATGCACTGTTATCTAGTCCTAGGGCCTGTGTTAAAAAAGTATTTAGGAAAAGTCAAGTTTGAAATATGGCTGAGTGGGCATCATTTGATACTCATAATATTTCTTCTAATTTTCAAAAGCATTTTATGAGTGTTACAAATGCTCTAGAATAGAACTTTTCACAGAAATAAAATGAGACATATAAAGTTTTTAATTTTTTTCTTTTTGGTAATCTTTTATAAACCGTTCACAAGTATTTGTACAAGCTCAAAATGAATATGAATTCTCTTTAACAAAACATTTTTGGGGAAATCTAAGTTGGTAAGTGCTTCCTAATGTATTTGAACAAAACTGGCAAAGGGATTTATATTGCTTCAAGTTTTATAGCATAGAACCAAAGGAGTGATTCTTCTATAATACATGATGAACTTACTTTGTTATTATTCAGAAAGAATGTATTTATAATATTTTAATATATTATTATGGTTTTAAAAAATATTTCAGAATGATTTATTTTGTGAGAAAAAAATTTAGATAAGGTACACTGGTTTTAGGTCCTATTCTGTTACCACTGAGGTCAAACGAAGGTTCTGTGAAAGATTAGGTAATACAAAAGGGCCCATAAAAATCAAGTATTTAATATAGATATATATATAATATTTACACCAGTAAATTAAAGAAGACATTTAAATTTTCCTTTTTCATGGGTTACACTGGCATGCCTTTAGCTACAGACTAATGTCAAAAGAAATATAAATCAATTCCTCTGTAATGCCTCATATTAAAATACTGTGGTTGGATGGGATATGTTAATTATTTTGCATTTTATTATTCTAAGAGTAATTTTGAATGCATTTTCAAGATGTGTTTTGTTCAATAGGCATCATAGAGTGAAAGCAATTTATAACTTTTTGTTATGGTTTATCAGACTTTGATTTATCAGCCTACTTTCAAGACAGAAATGTTCTTTGATTTCTAAAGCGAAGGGGACAGAATTGCATACTGAGAATAGGTTTGGTCCAGAAAATACCTTTTTAAGTAATGACAGAAATATTGACTCTCTATCCCTATCTGATTTTTTTATTGGGTTTGGGGTTTTTTTCTGTAGCTTGGGGGTGAATACTATTCTCTGTGATAGTGCCTGTGAAACACTAAGGTATTGATAACTACATACTATCTGTCACTAAAGAGTCATAATACCAACAGAGGCATGGAATCAAATCTCTGGAATATTGTAATTTCAGATGACATTGGCAGATACAAAACACTTTAATCTAAGGTACATGTGCAATTTTACAAGTTACATGACCTTGCTGTCTTGTTGGGTAGACAGTACATTCCAGGATTGTGGTGCACAATCATGGCACTGGGCTGGGTATCACGTTGGTGTCTTATTCTGCAGTCCCATCAGTCCTGCCTTGGGTCCTGTCCTAGGCAGCCCTGGAGTTTCTCTTCTATCACCAGTATCTGTCTTTCTGTTTGTCTCCAACTCTTCACAGAATCTATGTGTGTCTCCCCAAGTGCCCTCCCCTCATGTCTTCCCAAGAGTCTATCCCCAGATGCCTCTCCTGAACATAGAATCATAGAATAGTTAGGATTGGAAAGGACCTTAAGATCATCTATTTCTAACCCCTCTGCCATGTTTCCCCATGTACCTGTTCTCCCAGGTTTCCCAAAGTGCCTCTCCCCAACGTGTCTTCTGTACCTCACAGCTGTCCCTCTTTCCTAAATACATGTGATCCAGAGCACCTGGGGCTCCCCTGACTGGCTGCAGTTTGGGGTCCAATGGGATGTGTCTGGCAGCGTCACAGCCAACTGGATCCCCAGGGCCTCCTCCACTCAGGGCACCCTGCACCTCCCAGCCACCCAAACTAAGGTGCCACGAAGGTCTGACACATAGACATTTAACATCAGATATTTTTTCCTTCCAACCTCACTTTTTCAGAGCTCACAATATTTTGCTGCTAAGGTTCAAGACTTAATGATCAATCTTTTTCATTGTTTCTACTATATATGAAATATACATTTTTCCTCCCAGCAAGCAGGTTTACTTGTTTTTATTGACTTGTAAACTAGTTACTTCCTGATCTGAAAGGGAAGATTTGGGGTTTTTTGTTTGGGTTTTCTTTTCCTTCCAAACACAGAACTTGCCCTAAAGCTCCAAATTTTCACTTTCTGGGGCAATCTAAAGAAAGTACTTAAGGATAAAGTATCAGCAGCCAAAGCTAAAGCCAGAACAGGAGGTTGTGTATTGTTAAGGTTTCTAGTATCATTAACTATTTTGCATCAACTAACTAAGAGTGGGACCTCTTGGCATTTTTTCAGGGTGAAGATTGACCTGGACATGTGCAGTGCTAAATTACATGTTTTAATTTATTAAGCATATCAGACAGTTCTTATATATATATAGTTTCTCTGCAAGATGTATTAAAAATAAAGAAAAGGGAAAAGTCTTGTTAGGATTTGATTGGAGTATGATATAATTACTGGATAGATTTTTGGTGTCACATGTCTATTGTAATGTAAATAATCACTATATTTATGCATTTCCGGCTTATAGTTTTATAAACAACAAAGTCAAAGAAAATGAAAGCAAAACAAGCAGGATAGTATGTACATATCTCAAAAGTGTTCTTTCTTGCTCCTGATGGTTGTCTTTGTTCTGTTTCTATCATGGCATCTGTTTTTCTTTTATTTTTGACGTTCAGTTTATAAAAGCTGTAAATGGATAACAGGTTCTTCTTACATCTAAGTTCTGTTTGGGACTTTCTCTATGAATTAGCTCAAGGCCATTATAGGGAATAAACCCATGAAACATAAATTGTTTTCTTATCATTGGAGGCCTTTTTCTACAGAGATTAAATGGTCAACAAATGCTTTATACCTGTCACAAAATTTAAGAAACTTTGCTGTTAGATGCAGTATCACATGCATTGTATAATGTCTGAGTCCATCTATTAAAGAAAATCTGAATTGCTCTACGTGAAGTAGTTTTGCAATGCTTGTCTCTCTGTTTCCTGTCATTCTGACTCACGCAAGTTTCTTGGAGAGGGTTAAGACACATGAGCACATGGACTTTCTTTCATCTTTGTGTAAAACTCTCATTTATATAATGAGGATTTAAGCTTTGGATTGAAGATGTTAACTTTACATATCCAGAAGCTCATTAACCCTAAAGAAAAGAGGTTTGACTAATCCTCCCTACAGAATGACTGTGACATTCCACTTCTGAGGTTTTACTCTAAATGAAAAAGTCAAGAAGATATCTAATTTTTAATTAGTTCTCCCCATTTGGGAGATCATCTGATTTTACTGGCAGAATTAGCAAGTGAAATCACTTAAGATCTACCATGTAAATGTCCCCTACCCCTAAGGCCTCAGTATATTGAGTACAGTGTTAACCTGGAAACATTATTATTGATTTTAAATGAGAGCAGCTCTGAAATTTGGGGAAATCATTACATTTAAATTATTGGTTTTATTCCTTTCTTGATCACTGATAATGTAAATTACACAGGTAAAGCTCTTTTTTGCAATTTCTGTCACCTTCCCCCATTTTACTGATTATAAGCAATAATTTATATTCATTCCGGACATATTTTATAGTGTTTTCTGACAAACAAGATGAAGAACTTGCAGGGTGTATCAGAGAACAAACAAGGCTGCAAGTCTTTTCTTTCGTTCTTGATTTTTATTTTATTACTTCTTTCGCTAACTTATACATAGTATGACATTTTACTGAAACAATTTAGAAAAATATTCTGAGATTGTGTGGTTAATTTTTCAAGTACCATTTAAGTGCTAAAATTCAGCCATATTTCTGTGGCAAATTTGTGACATTCAAATTGATTGCAAATAAAAGCTCTTTCTGTGGTATCAGTATGGAAGCTCATTTACTGTAAAATTTACAATGCCTACCTAAATTGTGAATGACTGCACCCTGTAGCCATACAGACAGCTGTCACATTCTTAAAGCTAATCCCTCCAAAAGTTCTTAAAAAAGGGCCCAGTCTTGACTAGTCCTATAGAACTGTCGTTCTTATGATACATAACTTTACTACTTGAAAACTAGAAATAAGCAGAGATTTGAGTAGCTTTGCTTCTCAGTCCCCTTTACATAAATTGTACTGCTAATACAAAAGACTCTCTTAAAAAGAATTAAGCATTTTCAGTTAAATATCAAAGTGAAAACCAGGTAGTTTAAAAAATCATTTGCAATTGCATGCAATTTTTGTGTGTGTACATATATATACATACATATGCATATGAATCATACACAATCATAGAATCATATAATTGTTCAAGTTGGAAAAGACCCTTAAGATCATTGAGTAGTACCATTAATTTAGAACTGCCAAGTCCATGATTCCACCATGAAAAATGTCCCTAAGTGCCACATCTGCATGTCTTCTAAATACCTCCAGAGAAGCGACTCAACTAACTCCTTGGAAAGCCTGCTCAAACGCTTAACAACCATTTGGTGAGACATTTTTCCTAATATCCATTCTAAACCTCCCCGGTGCAACTTGAGGCCATTTTCTCTTGTCTTACTGCATGTATTGCACACTTACTCAAGGCTAAACAACTCCAGTTCCCTGAGCCATTCCTTGTTAAGACTTGTGCTCTAGACCCTACACCAGCTTTGTTGCCCTTCCTTGGACACACTCCAGCAGCTATGACCTGGCAGTTTTCCTGGTTGAACTTCATACAACTGGCCCCAGTGTGCCCAGGTCCCTGTGTAGAGCCTTCATACCCTCAAGCAGAATAACAGTCCCACCCAGGGTGGTATCATATAGAATTGTAGAATCATTTAGGTTGGCAACAACCTTTAAGATCACTGATTCCAATAAGTATTAGCAAGAACACCTGCTGGAATAGCAAAAAATACATTCAGGCATAATATAAAAATTAAGCTTTCTCAATTCCATCTTTTACTCCAAAGGAAAAAATAACATATGACATATTAAAATGATTACACATTCTTACATTGTTCTGGGTTCAGCCGTAACAGTTATTTTTCTCCTTCTTAGTAGCTGGTGCAGTACTGTGTTTTCGACTTCAGCCTGAGAACAATGCTGATAACACACCGATGTTTTAGCTGTTGCTAAGTAATGCTTACCTCAATCAAGGACTTTTCACTCTTGTGCTCTGCCAGTAAAGAGGGGCAGAAGAAGCTGGGAGGAAGCAGAGACAGGACACCTGACCCAAACTAGCCAAAGGGGCATTCCATACCACAGCACATCGTGCCCAATATATAAAATGGGGGAAGTCACCCGGAAGGCCCAGATCACTGTTTGGGTTGGGCTGGGTATTGGCAGGTGGGTGGTGAGCAATTGTATTGTGCATCACATGTGTTTATTGTTTTCTTTTCCTTTTCCCCTTTTACTTTTATATTCTCTCCCCTTGTTATTTCCCGTATCAGTATTATTATTGGTGGTAGTAGTAGTAGTTTTGCAATACACCTTAGTTTGTGGACTGTTCTTATCTCAACCCATTGGATTTACATTCTTTCGATTCTCCTCCCCATCCCTCTGAGCGCGGAGGGGAGGGAAGAAAGGGAAGAGTGAGTGAGTGGCTGTGTGGTTCTGAGTTACCAGCTGGGCTTAAACCACAACATACATTTTCAAACATAAATTCTTGTAAAAAAAGTAGCAAAAAGGAGGTCTTGATTTCACAAATCCACCCACACTCAGTGGGGAATGCACCTTTTAAAATCAGAGAAGTGGTATGCGAATCTATCTTAGTAATGGAGAAGACTACTTAAAAATGTAATCTAAAGCAGCCTGAAAGAGTAAGTAACATCAGAGAAAAAACCCCAAACATATTACATTTATTATCATTAAAAAAAAATACAAGGAATACATCAAATCTTTGGGAAACTCTGCAGTCCTTATTAGGATAGAGAACTAGATACTTTCACCAGAGAGAGGCTCATACAGTTTTGACAGCCTCAGAGATATATTTCTTTCTTAGTCACTAATGATTTCAAAAAGTCATGTATAAAAGCAACAAGGTTACAAAAATGATAATGAAATGGCAAGAAAACAAAACAAACCATGCATTTTTACTTCAAATAAGTATTAAGATTACACTTTAAAAAAACAGACTTAGAAACTTCGCTCATTAGACAGCTTTATTGAATATAGCCCACCAAATTTAGAGAACACTGCCAATTTACATTGCAATAGATTTTTGCCTTCTATTATTAATATATTATTAACAACATTAATATTAATAAAGCAAACTATGTGGGGCTATTCTATCAAGACAAATTGTTATTATTATTTTCAGTAATACCTGCATCTGTTCTCAATGATAGAAATCAACACTTGTTATTATATAAAATGTTATAGCTAAAAATGGAAATTTTCTTCTAAGAACTGTCAAGAAGGATATGAGAATTCATTAAGAGTTGCAAAACCTATGTTAAACAAAAGAGGGGTACTTGAAAAATGCTTACAAATCAGCCTAACCAAATGGAGCCTGGAGAAATATGTTAGCCAAACAGAACGGGATCCAATTCTGTAGTGCTCTTGTTCATGCAGTCATTTGCAGCTGCAGAATATGGATGTAAGTCATTATCATTTTGATATTTCTAAGAATGTAAATATGTATGTATACTCAAAACCAAAATAATTGGAATCTGAATTTTAACTTCTGGGACTTCCTTTCTATGATTTATTTCTACTGTTGGAAAAATGAGTATAAAACCAGTTCCTTTATTGAATTGTCAGATAATTTTGATTTGCAAATAGGGCCCAAAGCTCTGCAATATTTGGATGGCCAAGAGTAAATGTATATTTTCTGAATATTTCTCTGACAACATAGTCCCTTTTGCTGCTTCTGTCAGGTTCTTCTTTATGGTTGTCAGATACAGGCCTTGAAGAAAGAAACCATTTTGACAACTACCTTGCCAATAAGGTTCTATGAAAAATATCTTGGAAAAGCTATAAAGAACTGATATCCGTCATACAAGCCACCTGAGAATATCCATTCCAGTACTGAGACCCAAAATCTGCCCTATTTATAAGCCAGTCAATATGGTTTTATGCAGAGATGGGTGATGATTAGAAGTCATGATTTTCTTTTTTCACTCTCTAAATTTCAAATTTTTCTTGTCTTTATTTTATGTTATGATGTCTCAAAAAACTCGTATCTTACGTCCCTAGAAAAGAACACAAATGAAAGTATTACCCTAATGGAAAGAGATATTCAGCTATGAAAAAAAAAAAAAAAATCTAAACAGTAGGAATTCATCAAGATATAATCAAATAAATGTCTTCGCAGGAGCTGTTTCAAACACTTTGAAATGTACAGTACAGTTTGTCACTGTATGTATGTCCTCCACCTTGCTACTCGTTGGTTCCTTTGCTCTTTTGGGTTACTGATTTTAACTCAGTTACATCAAGTTCCATCAGGAGTATGCTTTATGAACCACGGCTATGTTGCAGGAGTCAAATTGCTATATACAGGCATTTCATAATAACTTAACTACAGACAAGCATACTGATATAACTGTGTAGTGAATCTTGCTTTTTAAGTAGGTACAAACCCTATGATCTACAGGTATTGCGAATAAATCATCTATGTGCCTTTCTAGCTCTGAATTTCCCTAGAAGCACTTTGGTGTGAGCTCCTTGGGAATGTACTGTTACATCAGCACGTACATCCCACAGACCTTGTAAAAAAATATGGTTGAAGTGTTATTTCCAAGTCATTGGCAAGACATTTGACTTTTTTAGTTTTAAAGAATAACTACTGGAAACAAACTGGTGTTTCTATTTTACATTATTTCCTTACAGTCAGAGGACTGGTTGGTCCAGGCTGTCAAAGTTCTTAATTTATCCACAACTTCTTACACCAACAGGGTAAAATAAGTATCCTGGACTTCCCAGAAAAGAAGAAAAAACCTTAGACATTACACTAACAGATGTTGGGTTGGAGCAGAAAAATTCTCTTGGTTCCTCCCTTTGAAATAGTGCTGTTATGCAATAAGAAAAACAATAACGTGTCAGAAGAGATACAAGTATGACAATAACTCCTATATCTTCTGAAAGTTTCTATGAATTTGGTGCCTCTGAAATAGGAGGGATAAATGAAGCCTAAATTTTCAATTTGTCTCAGAATTTCAACTACTGCAGTATTATTGTGAATTACTTAACTAATACTCTACTGATAATGTTTTTTGGAGTGAGCAATTATTACTGCAATTTATGAGGGACAAATGTGACGATAAACTTTGTTCATTGTGGTTTGAGATTTCTATACAGATGATGTTGGCAGAATCACTGGGTTTGGTATGCAGCACCAAGGTTTAAGACCTTGGTTATGCAAACAGATCAGAATGAGACTCCCTGCAAGCATGCACATAATCAAAGCACACTGATACTAGTGCAGGGATGGCTTTTATATATTTTTCTATCATTACATACTAAATCCAAATTTTGGGCTTGGGCAAAGCCAGATTTCCCAAACCCAAATTAAGAGTCCAAGTTTTCTATTGGATCTTGCCTGTCACCATATTTCAGAGGTAGTATTTGCTTCAGGTTGGATCTATCAGTTACTTGTGCAGTTATTCTTATTTTGAAAAAGCCTCTGTAAAGCAGCAGTACTTTCCAGCCTGGATACATGGATCCATGTATCAGCTTGGAATAGTCAAATCTGTATGCCAGCAAGCCATCTGAGAATGCTCACTGCAGCTAATTCCCACAGTAGATTTTGAAAAACATAATTAAATTGTGTTCAGTATCACAAATGTGTATGTGTGAGAACATAACGAGAGTTTTACCTCTGCCATCGTAATGCAGAGAAAATGTATCTACTTAACTAAAATGATCTAACTATAATCTGATTTGGATACTCATTTATCAAGGACTAATTATAATACACAAATGCTATTTATAGTTACAAGTACACTATCAAACACAACACAGTATAAAATCCAATGAACATATAGCATTTGCAGAACCAGCAGTGCCACCAAAAAAAAAAATAGCAGTTGCCATATTTTATTAATCTTATGATAAACTATCACCGCATTGTAATTATATAAGCATAACAGTCAGCCAGCATCATTATGTGAGCTACTCCTTTCGTTGAATCTCTTTTAACTTAGAAGTCCTAATACATATGGATGTTACATTGTTTTACTGAATGTGAATTGTTGTAGGGATAGTGGGTTGAGTTATTCTCCAGTATTATTCCAATATAGCAATGATTTATGCTAGGTATTAATTTTGTCATGTTTCATATTGTAACTATTTATATATAGTTCTTGGCAAGAATACCTAGTCCAGTATTCCTTAGGTAATGAGCTATTAAGTTCAACAAGTGAACTTAGAGTGCCCTTAGAAATAAAGTATTCAAATTTACCTTTTGTTCATGTCAGAGGCTAATAATTTCACAAGTTAATAACTTCAATCTTACACAGGCAATCAATATTATTCTGTTTGATAAGTTGGAATGAACATAAAAATTACCTTAGTAAGAGATATCAGTAGCATCCAAAAAAAAAAAAAAAGTTCTTTTTAGTAACTGAGAAACAAGCAAGTTTATAAGAATTAGAATACCACTTGAACAAGGAACTAAAAACTTACACATTTTGAAAAGACAGTTCTAATTATTTTCATTACATAAATAAAGCCTGCAGATATGATTCAACAGCCAGTGCTATATCTCAAATTAACTTCATGTCACAGTGCTGACCTCTGTTTGGATAAATAATGATTAAAATAATATCTCATTCCTATATTATTAATTTCTTTGCCTCAATAATAAAAATTCAAGAGCCTTCAATCTGTCACGGTCATGTATGTAGCTTGACAGAGCTCATCTTGCATCAAGGTGTACTAGATAAAAGACATTTTACCTCTAAATGCCTGAGTTACTATTATTTAGACACAGCTAAATAAATTATCAGTCTGTTCTGATTTAAAAAGTCAACAATAGGCTAAGTAGACACTTCAATTACTTCACTCTGTAAGAAAAAGAACATTTTACCTAAAATGTGATGATTGATTTAAATAGAAAACTTCTAACAATTGCAAGTGTCTAGTAATTCGTGGCAAAAGCTGAGGACAAACAAAAGAGAGTAACAGTAGGTGAAATACTGAACATCCAGTCAGAAGCCAAGTAGAATTTTAAGTTTAAAGGATAGTCCTATATGTTCTTCTTGTTCTCTGTTAATATACTGATACAGGCCAAAATTATATTTTTATAAACCTTTCCATTGAAAGTTACAATCTCCAATCTGCTTATTAAATGTTGAGTATTTTCAAATCACTTGATATTATATACTTAAATCTATTCATCTGATATAAAAGATCAGTTCTCACAGTAGACTCCTTTCTGGACAGGGGTCTGCAGAAGCTTTGCCTGAAATTGAAGGGATTGTAGAAGAAGCTATGGCATACACATAGTTAAACAAGAACAAATCACCTCACACAAATGAATCAAATGAATTCATATTAAAAGCAGGTGATCGTTTATCTAAAACAGCATTGATACTCGGATTGCAGAAGAATGGCTAATTTATAAAGACATTTTCATGGGTAGATAGAGAGCTATATCTTTACAACTCTTATAACAAACAAATTAAGACACTACAAAGGACAGAATTAAGAGATGTAGATAAACAAGATCATTCAGTAGCTTGTTCATACTTTTCTCTTTCTATTGAGACAAACAAATATTTTAAATCTTGCTCTTCAAATTGCAATTTTACTCCACAGTAATCTATAGCCTGGAAGATAGGGCGTATGCAAAATAACCCAGAAAAAAAGTAGGTTTAAATCTGCAAGGAGAGAAAGGAATATGACTCTACATGTACTATATCCTATTGTCCTGGGTTCAGCTATAGCAGTCATTTTTCTCTGTCTTAGTAGCTGGTGCAGTGCTGTGTTTTTTAACTTTCAGCCTGGGAACAACGCTGATAACACCAATGTTTTTAGTTGTTGCTAAGTAATGTTTACTCTGACCAAGGACTTTCTCAGTCTCATGCTTTGCCGGGGAGGAGGGGAAGAAGGGAGGAAGTAGAGACAGGACACCTGACCCAAACTAGCCAAAGGGGTATTCCATACCACAGCACGTCATGCCCAGTATGTAAACTGGGGGGAGTTACCCGGGAGGCCAAGATCACTGCTCGGGTCGGGCTGGGTATCGGTTGGTGGGTGGTGGTATCCTCTCCCCTCGTTATTTCCCTTATCGTTATTGTCATTGGTGGTAGCAGTAGTGGTTTTGTATTATACCTTAGTTACTGGACTGTTCTTATTTCAACCCGTGGGAGCTACATTCTTCCAATTCTCCTCCCCATCCCTCCGGGAGCGGGGGGAGGAAGAAGGCGGGGGAGTGAGCGAGCAGCTACATGGTTCCAAGTTACCGGCTGGGCTCAAACCATGACAGTTCTTTGTGACGCCCAACGTGGGGCACGAAGCGTTAAGATGATGACAGATCTGACCAGAGTGTGTCTAGTCATATTTGTGATAAGCACTCATTGTTACTACTCGTCACAATGGTGATTATTTGGCTCTCAGACTTGTTGCGCTTGATCTCAGAGTTTCAGCATGTTGTACCTTACTTACAGCCACTATTTGCTGTTTTAGTGTTTATCGGCTGGGGGGCCTGGGCTAAGGTTCTTGTTTCATTGTACTTCATGGTGATGACTTGTAATACAATAGACTCATTGATCATGAAACTGGTCTGGTTTGTGCTTCCAGTGTGGCCATCACCTCTATACTTTGGGAGGTATATAATGAAATATTTTAGCAATTGCATATCTTTTTTTTTCTCCTTGGGGGGTAAACTTATGAAGGAGGCATTCCATTTCACCCTCCTTTCCCCCACCAGCCTATTTGCAACAGCAGTTGAGAGTTCTGAAGGTTTTAGATGGCCTTTGAATACCCTTGAGACCTGCCTGCTGATTGTGCTGGGGATCAGCATGTTGGCAAACATACGGAGTGTGTTTAACCCATGGCCATTCCGCTCTGGGAACACCCTATTTCATCTGATCTTGAAAGTTAAGCAGTATCGGGTTCAAATCTGGTCTAGGGTTAGACAATGGTGTAGGAGGACCACCAAGAGATTTTCCCTGAGGCTGGACAGTCATGAGTGGCAGGGTGTGTGGGATAGTATGGGCAAGTATCTAGGCCAGTGGGCCCCTCCAGTGCTTTGGAACTTCACCACTGAACAAGTGCAACATCCGGAAAAACTAGTAAAACACTTAAACGAGGTGTGCTGTCGTCCTGGTTATACCAGAGAGGGACAACTGGCTGCAATGTGCTGGGGCTTGGCCTATGCCTACAGAGCCCTGCTCAACACTATCCAGCACCTTCAAAGGGAAAAAAGTGTCTCTGGATCTGATGGCAAAGCAACAGACAATGCAGCTATGCCAACTACAAGCACAGCAGCTACTCAGACCCTGACTACAACAGACAACACAGCTACTCCAAGTACAGCAGCTACATCAATCCCAGTGACAAGCACAACAGCTACTCAAAGCCTGACCACAACAGACAACGCAACTACTCCAACTTCAAATACAGCAACTACACCAACCGCAGGGACAAGCACAGCAGCTACTCAAACCCCGACAGCAACAGACAATATGGCTACTCCAAGCACCGCAGCTACACCAACCCCAGTGACAAGCACAGTAGCTACTCAAACCCCGACAGCAACAGACAATGCAGCTGTTGGTGTTACTCAACTCCCAAGCACAACAGCTGCACCAACCCCGGCAACAGACACTGCAGCCACTCCAACCCTAGTGGCAGACGCTACAGCCACTCCAATCCTAGTGGCAGACACTGCAGCCACTCCAACTACAGTGACAAACACTGCAGCTAAACCAAATGGCCAGTTTGTGACAATGTCTGCTGCCCCTGTAAGCAAAAGCAGACGAGAGGCACAAAGAGCAAGCCGTGAAGCGAAGAAAGATGAAGACCCAATGCCATTACTACACGGAACAGGATCTGAACAAGAGTTACTACTATGTGGATCAGAGGAAGAGGAAGAAGAAGAAGAGGTGACTTCTCGACCCCGGACCTCAACCGAGCTACGGAATATGCAAAAAGATTTCACCCATCTTACAGGGGAGCACATTGTCACCTGGTTGCTCCAGTACTGGGACAATGGGGCCGACAGTCACGAACTAGAAGGTAGGGAAGCCAAGTGACTGGGATCACTTGCTAGGGAAGGAGGAATTGACAAAGCGATAGCAAGACAGAAGCGAGCCCTCAGCCTTTGGAGGAGGCTCCTGGCAGCTGTGAAGGAGAGGTTTCCCTACAAAGACGATATTATGAGTCGCTCAGCCAACTGGACCACGATATAGAAAGACATCCAGTCCCTGAGATAATCAGGCATTCTAGAGATGATCTATTGTAGGCCTGATGCCAGGAACACATCCGTAGATCCAGATGAAGTCGAATGTACACGACCCATGTGGCGGAAACTTACACGGAGTGCACCATCATCATATGCCCACACATTGGCATCAATGACCTGGAATGACGGAGCATCACCAACAGTGATTACCTGATTCGTCAACTCCGAGAGTTCGAAGACAATCTCCCCCCTTCCATCATTTCAGCTGTGGAAAAACTGTCCCAGAAGTTCAAACAATTGAGAAACATTTTATCCGATCTATTCAGCTCCCCACGCGTACCAACCCATGTCTCAGCTATTAACAGAAGGCGCCCTACTGCTCGAGAAAGAAAATATAGGAGGTACACGCCACAGGCCACCCTATGGTTTTACCTGCGGGATCACGGAGAAGACATGAGAAAGTGGGATGGAAAATTACCTCAGTTCTGGAGCAACGGGTGCGTGAACTGAAGAGGAGAACAATGGTCAAGGATGATCCTCCCAGGAAAGCTGCTGCTCCCGTCTCTGGTGAGCAGTTTCCCAGATGGAAAGAGTGGAAGAGCTGATTTTACTCCAGCTCCTGTGATAAGGAATACTAATCCCTTTCTATAGACATAAGTGGAGAATTTTTTGATCACTATTAGAGGGGCCCTGCCTCCAGCCAGGTGGAGGAGAGGGATAATCGGGTTTACTGGATTGTGTGGATCAGATGGCCTGGCACATCAGTCCCACAGAAGTATAAGGCTCTAGTAGATACTGGTGCACAGTGTACCCTAATGCCATCAAGGTATCAAAGAGTGAAACCCATTTATATTTCTGGAGTGACAGGAGGATCCCAAGACTTAACTGTACTGGAAGCTGAAATCAGCCTGACTGGGAGGAAGTGGCAAAAGCACCCCATTGTGACTGGTCCAGGGGTTCCATGCATCCTTGGCATAGACTATCTCAGGAGAGGGTACTTCAAAGACCCAAAAGGGTAGAGGTGGGCTTTTGGTATTGCTGTCTTGGAGACAGAGGAAATTAAGCAGCTGTCCACCTTACCCAGTCTCTCGGAGGATCCTTCTGTTGTGGGGTTGCTGAAGGTCGAAGAACAACAAGTGCCAATTGCGACCACAACAGTGCACCGGAGGCAATATCGCACCAACCGAGACTCCCTGATTCCCATCCATAAGCTGATCCGTAGACTGGAGAGCCAAGAAGTGATCAGCAGGACCCGCTCACCCTTTAATAGGCCCATATGGCCAGTGCAAAAGTCTAATGGAGAGTGGAGATTAACAGTAGACTATCGTGGCCTGAACGAAGTCACACCACCATTGAGTGCTGCCGTACCGGACATATTAGAACTTCAATATGAACTGGAGTCAAAGGCAGCCAAGTGGTATGCCACAATTGATATTGCCAGTGCATTTTTCTCAATCCCTTTGGCAGCAGAATGCAGGCCACAATTTGCTTTCACTTAGAGGGGCGTCCCGTACACTTGGAACCGACTGCCCCAGGGGTGGAAACACAGCCCTACCATCTGCCATGGATTGATCCAGACTGCAGTGGAACAGGGGCAAGCTCCAGAACACCTGCAATACATTGATGACATCATCGTGTGGGGTGATACAGCGGAAGAAGTTTTTGAGAAAGGGAGGAAGATAATCCAAATCCTGCTGAAGGCCGGTTTTGCCATAAAACGGAATAAGGTCAAGGGACCTGCACAGGAGATTCAATTTTGGGGAATAAAATGGCAAGATGGACGCTGCCAGATCCCCACAGATGTGATCAACAAGATAACAGCAATGTCTCCACCAACTAACAAGAAAGAAACACAAGCTTTCTTAGGTGTTGTGGGGTTCTGGAGAATGCACATCCCAAATTACAGTCTGATTGTAAGCCCTCTCTACCACGTGACCCGGAAGAAGAATGATTTCAAATGGGGCCCTGAGCAACAACAAGCCTTTGAACAAATTAACAGAGAAATAGTTCATGCAGTAGCCCTTGGACCAGTCCCTGATGGGCCAGATGTGAAAAATGTGCTCTATACCGCAGCCGGGGAGAATGGTTCTACCTGGAGCCTCTGGCAGAATGCCCCAAGGGAGACTCGAGGTCGATCCCTTGGCTTTTGGAGTCGGGGATATAAAGGATCCGAGGCCAGCTATACTCCCACTGAAAAAGAAATACTGGCAGCCTATGAAGGGGTTCGAGCTGCTTCAGAAGTGATTGGAACTGAAGCGCAGCTCCTCCTGGCACCCCGGTTGCCTGTGCTGGGCTGGATGTTCAAAGGCAGGGTCTCCTCTACACATCATGCAACTGATGCTACATGGAGTAAGTGGGCCGCACTAATTACACAACGAGCTCGAATAGGAAATCCCAGTCGTCCAGGAATTCTAGAAGTCATCATGGACTGGCCAGAGGGCAAAGAGATTTTGGGATGTCACCAGAAGAGGAGGTGACGCGTGCTGAAGAGGCCCCACCATATAATGAACTGTCAGAGAGTGAAAAGCAATATGCCTTGTTTACTGGTGGTTCCCACCGTATTGTGGGAAAGCATCGGAGATGGAAGGCAGCTGTGTGGAGTCCCCTGTGACAAGTTGCAGAAACTGCTGAAGGAGAGGGTGAATTGAGTCAGTTTGCAGAGGTGAAAGCCATCCAGCTGGCCTTGGACATTGCTGAATGAGAAAAATGGCCAGTACTTTATACTGACTCATGGATGGTGGCAAATGCCCTGTGGGGGTGGTTGCAGCAATGGAAGCAGAGCAACTGGCAACGCAGAAGTAAACCCATCTGGGCTACTGCATTGTGGCAAGATATCGCTGCTCGGGTGCAGAACCTGGTGGTGAAGGTACGCCACGTAGATGCTCATGTATCCAAGAGTCGGGCCACTGAGGAACACCAGAATAACCAGCAAGTGGATAAAGCTGCTAAGATTAAAGTGGCTCAGATGGACTTGGATTGGCAACATAAGGGTGAATTATTTTTAGCCCGGTGGGCCCATGACACCTCAGGCCATCAAGGCAGAGATGCAACATATAGATGGGCTCGTGATCGAGGGGTGGAATTAACAATGGACACTATTGCCCAGGTTATTCACGAATGTGAAACATGTGCTGCAATTAAGCAAGCCAAACGGTTAAAGCCTCTCTGGTATGGAGGACGATGGCTGAAGTACAAGTATGAGGAGGCCTGGCAGATTGACTATATCACACTCCCACCAACCTGCCAAGGCAAGCGCTATGTGCTTACCATGGTGGAAGCAACCACCGGCTGGCTGGAAACATACACTGTGTCCCATGCCACTGCCCGGAACACTATCCTGGGCCTTGAGAAACAAGTCTTGTGGTGACACGGCACCCCAGAGAGAATTGAGTCAGACAATGGGACTCATTTCCGGAACAACCTCATAGACACTTGGGCCAAAGAGCATGGCATTGAGTGGGTATATCACATCCCCTACCATGCACCAGCCTCTGGGAAAATTGAGCGGTACAATGGGCTGTTAAAAACTACACTGAGAGCAATGGGTGGTGGGACTTTCAAACACTGGGATACACATTTACCAAAAGCCACCTGGTTGGTCAACAGTAGGGGATCTGCCAACAAGGCTGGCCCAGCCCAATCAGAACTTTTACGTACTGTAGAGGGGGATAAAGTTCCTGTGGTGCACATAAAGAATTTGTTGGGGAAGACAGTCTGGGTTATTCCTGCTTCAGGTAAAGGCAAACCCACTCATGGGGTTGCTTTTGCTCAGGGACCTGGATATACTTGGTGGGTAATGCGGGAAGATGGGGAAGTCCGATGTGTACCTCAAGGGGATTTGATTTTGGGGGAAAACAGCCAATGAGCTCAATTGTATGCTGTTGCCTGCTCTATAACACTTTTATAGCCCACCAGCTAGATATCTTCAGGTTGCCAGCAACTGACCCTGACTTCCCTCCGATCATCAGCTCAACAAAGAATGAATTTTGAGGAAACCAGACGAGCTCAGCAGTGACCAGACGAGTTTAGCAGTGTCATCAGCAGGCAACAACCCAACACTACACACCGTCCCTCCTGCCCTGAAAGACTATTACAAGAGATGGAGCCTGACATCATGGACTGGATGAATTCAGCAATTTTATAGGGATTGGTCCATGGACTAGAGAATGATATCTTTCTCTTTGTGTGTGGGTGTGGGTGTATATATATGTGTATATATGGGACAGGGGTGATGGTGTGTTGAGAAACGTGGGATCTGAGCATGACATGAATGGTATGGAATAAGGGGTGGATACTGTCCTGGGTTCAGCTATAGCAGTCATTTTTCTCCTTCTTAGTAGCTGGTGCAGTGCTGTGTTTTTTAACTTTCAGCCTGGGAACAACGCTGATAACACCAATGTTTTTAGTTGTTGCTAAGTAATGTTTACTCTGACCAAGGACTTTCTCAGTCTCATGCTTTGCCGGGGAGGAGGGGAAGAAGGGAGGAAGTAGAGACAGGACACCTGACCCAAACTAGCCAAAGGGGTATTCCATACCACAGCACGTCATGCCCAGTATGTAAACTGGGGGGAGTTACCCGGGAGGCCAAGATCACTGCTTGGGTCGGGCTGGGTATCGGTTGGTGGGTGGTGGTATCCTCTCCCCTCGTTATTTCCCTTATCGTTATTATCATTGGTGGTAGCAGTAGCGGTTTTGTATTATACCTTAGTTACCGGACTGTTCTTATCTCAACCCATGGGAGTTACATTCTTCCGATTCTCCTCCCCATCCCTCCGGCAGCAGGGGTGAGGAAGAAGGCGGGGGAGTGAGCGAGCGGCTGCATGGTTCCAAGTTACCGGCTGGACTCAAACCACGACACATATCCTAATAAACTGCTTTGTGAAACGGAAACAAACCTTTTTTTGCTGTGCTCTACATCTTAAGAAGAAGGACTGTTAATCATGAATGGAGAAAACAGCTTCCCTGGAGATCAGTATTGTCTGAAGACTAACGCCACTGAACAGATACTTCTTGTTATTGGCTAACTATTGCTCATCATTCAGCACTCTAGCCTTCTAGTCAGCGTCAAATATGTAACTTAGTTTAGGAAGCTAATAGTCTAATAAAAATGACTGGGATTTCAGTCTACAATGAACACATGTGAAAACCAGACTTTAAAATTAGGCACTGCAATAATATGCTGCAATGCCTAAATTCCTTTTCATATCTAATCTTCTATTAATTTCAGACAACTCTTAAACTGTTTCTATCTGTTAATGAAGTCAATCATACTGGAAATATGTTTATTATAGCAATACTTTGTGAATAGTATTTTTTACTGGTTCAAAATGAGTTATTCATAAACAATGTCTACAGCAGAAGAGATTTTGCTTTTAACATAATTGAACTAATTTATGTCATGAAATTGGATAGACATATTTTGGAGAACATAGCCTTAATTGCTTCTGTAAAATCAAGCAAACAAACAAAAAAACAAATAGACAGTCAGGCAACAATAATTCATAATCTACCCAAGTAGTCTGGTAAAAGAGAGGAGACCTAACAAATACAACTTACCTGGATGAGAGCATGAAAAGCGATTTGAGCTCTTTGAGAACTGAGAAGAGAGTCCTGAGTTCTTTGGACTATACAACTCTGGATAAATTATCTTTGACAGTCATAATGAAATGTGTTGGTATGACAGAAAAGTAAATTTATTATGTTGTATGTCATATTATTCATTTAAATTTGTATACAGGCACAGTGAATCTTCAGGCAGCTCAAACAAGAAATAAAAGAAGTAGTAGAATTGGCTGTATTTTTGTGATTCTGGGTCATCTTATTAAATGCCAGGCTAACATATAGCAAACTATTATCCACTTTTTTATGAAAAAGAAATCCTGAAAAAACCTGCTGAAACCTTCTGGCTAGATTCTTTTGTAGGTTAAACCATGCTCTTTAAGTTAAATTAAAACAGGAGGAAGGAACGGTGTTCTATAAATGTTTATCAGTGAACTCATGCCTAACTCTAACAGGAGTCATACCTCGCAAAAAGGTTTCTTCTCTCTCTCATGTCTTCTGACACTTCTTTTCTTCCAGTTTCTTCTATCACATTTCCAGACTACCACTCCTAAAAGTGCATGAAGATCAAAAAGAACCTTTAGAACAACAGAAGAAACAAATTGCCAAATGCCAAATCAAGTGTAGTTTTGTTTTGTTTTTTTTGGGTTTTGTGGGTTTTTTGTGTTTTGTTTTTTGTTTTGGGTTTTTTTTTTGTTTGTTTGTTTGGGTTTTTTTATGTTTGTTTTTTGTCTTTTGTTTTGTTCTTTTTTTGGGGGGGGAGGGGGTTTGGTTGGTTGTTTTGTGGTTGTTTTGTTTTTTGTTTTTTGTTTTTTGGTTTTTTAATTTAGCTTCTTAACCATTCTCCATCTTATAATTTATATTACCATTTCTGTAGCTTCATTGGCTTTCAAACTTATTGGGCTTTTATTTCTCAATTTCACTTGGCCGAAACCAGTCCATACATGATGCTCTGCCAGGCACATCACCTATTTCTTAGTAGAAATGCTCTAGCTGGTGGATTTCTATCCACCCAGCTATATTTCTATTGGGGAGGGATGGTATGACATGGCAATCTAATGATGTTAGGCTGTACATCAATAACTTTTGTTGGACATTAACTTCATTGAATTTTAAAGTAAGGTTATCTATTTGACTTGTTTGACTAGGTATTCTTTCTAGCATCTATATATATCTAAACATATAGGTTAGTAAATTACAGGTAAAGAAGTACTGATAAGGGAACTTAGTGTCTGCAGTGCCATTCAACTTTCAAGTGCATAAGAGACTCAGACATCACATTTCTGTCTGGCCATATAATACACTTATATGGACAGATAGGGTCAGGTGTAAGAGCTAACACAGCATTTAAGAATTTATGTTGTGTAATCACACAAACTGAATGCACAGGCAAATCAGAGACTTCTACAGAACTTAGATACACTATAGCAAGAATAACCTAAAACAGTATATATATGAAAAAAATAATCCTAA
Source organism: Strigops habroptila (assembly GCF_004027225.2). Lineage (NCBI taxonomy): Eukaryota > Metazoa > Chordata > Aves > Psittaciformes > Psittacidae > Strigops > Strigops habroptila. The sequence goes on from NC_044278.2 coordinate 83,689,256, forward strand.
TATATAGGCAATAGCTAACAAAATATGTCAAATATCAAAAAATAGCCATCAGTAGAGGATACATGCCTTTAGGTATCTTATGCAGCTGTCACTCGAGAAGGGCACAGGGACTATGTTATAGCTGTCATATCTGTTACATCTCTTTGAATGTCAAGGCAACTATATGGTGCTGAACCTTACCATTGAATATAATGTAAACAACAGTATTTCACTTTCAAAACCATATGTAATATCTAAGTGCACACAAATTTTAGTGTGTGCAGTCTGGAGCTAATTCCGACTTCGTGCTATCCTATGCCTACTTTATCCTTAGTTCTTGAAAAATTCATTCTTCTAACCACAGAACTATCCTTAAAAAAAATCTGTCAATCATCTTAATACCTAACCTACATTTGAAAAGGGACCTGAAGACAGTACACAGGAACTAAAGACTATAATCTGTGCATTTGCTTCTTACATGAGCAGCAAGCACAAAGACATTAATTATGAGGCAGATTCATGGGAGGATTAAGTTCCAGACAATATGTGTAGAGAAAGCCAGATCCGCTGATGTGCTACTTCCACATTTTACAACATACAATTATATTTTGAACTTTAATGTACAAATCTACAATAACTAAATTATCAGGTTTGTTTCAGCTATGCTTTCTTTCAGAAACAAATGGTAAAATGTAATATGTAGCTAAAATAGATAGTTTAATTTTAAGTTCTCAAAGTAAAACTCCATCAATTTGTGGTAATTTTCTGTATAGTTAAAATGGAGAGCACAGAAGGAATAATCAATACCTCTGAAACTGGAATTGACTTTGAGTGCACTTTTTAATTAACTTCTAAATCACAGTTTCCTCTTAATAACATTTTAACATAATGAAATCTTTTATTCTGTTTGTAGTGTTCATGGACTTTTTTTTTTTTATTTAGCTAAAATCTTTCCTTCTACTTGATGGCAAATCTTCACACATAAAATATAAATACAGTGGACTGTGAAATTGCCAGACACAGCTTCCTAACTAACATTTTTTCTTAATTAAACTTCGTAAGGATCATTTATATGAAATATAGAAGTCCAAAAATTCTGAAAATAGATATTTTTTTTTCTAAGAAGAGAGACTTTAAAGTATGTTTTTTACAGTATGGATACATTTCAGTAAGATGATGATATCAAAATTCATAAAGAAACAAGCAACAAGTAAATCATGACAGATTATAATGATGATGAACTAGATATGACAACAACATAGAAGTAAATTTTTTGATTTAAGGCTAGAGCATTTGAGAACAGGAATCAAAACCTAGAGGTTAATAGTTATTTGAAGTAATAGTTATTTGAAGTCTCTTAATGTCAAATACTATTAGTGGTGTTACTGGAAAACTTAACTGACTATAGGTATGTTACAAAGAGGGACACAAAAGTGATGGATATTTATTGCTATTTTTTCTATAATCAATCTTCTATCATTGGCATTTTATCATTTGAACTTATTGTGCTTCAATGGCACGTAGTTACCTTAATATTTGGTAGTGCATGCATATACATACACATTGCTGGACCAAAACTCTCTTAAATGGTATCAGCAACAAGGTTATAAAACTTAGATACATAAAATATACTGTAGTAAGAAAACAGGAATTTCTGTTCAAAAGTTTTCATTAAATTCATTATTCTGTTCTTTTTAATGATGTCTTTATGATCTATGTGGAGAACTTTCAATATTCAATGCCAACTTTGAAAAAAATACAGAATAAACTGCAAAAAAATGCAATTTATTGAGCTGAGAATAAAGTGCTACGCAGGTAGTATCTATTGCTTCAAGACTAAATATTTATTGCCATCATATTTATCATCAACTAAACTTCAACAAAGCCTAAAAATATTCTGCATATGTTCTCTCCCTCCCTCTCTAAATAATATACTTTCTGTACAAAATGCTTGTGTCATAATTTTTTATTAATCTAAAATATTTTAACCTCATTTACCTTAGAATTCTATATCTAGCTCCCCAGAAGACATTATATTTTAGGGAGCAGCATACAATGAATACAAAGAAGGAAGAAATCTACCCCATTACTCATAATTTCTTGATTATAAACAATTAAATATGTATTGAAGAAGAATGAATTTCCTATCTCAGCTTCTATATATTTTCCATTTGTAATATTATGCAATATTATGAAGTTGTAATATATATTATATAATATATTATTATGCAATATTATAATAATATAATATTAGAATTGTAATATTATGAATATTATGAAGTTCAATGTAATATTATGAAGTTCAATGAAGAATTTGGTCCTGCAGCACTTCAGTATATTCAATAAAAAAAGTAAATTTATCGAAACATGGAACATGGAATATTTCTAATTCTATACAGTACAAGACAGATTAAATTATTGGATAATATTTAATTACGAGATGAAGAAAGAGGAATAATACACAGGCAGGCTTATAAAAAGATGTTGAAGACCTATAAATTCCCTCCCCAATAAAAACAAATAAATTTGTATAATCTGGTAGTTTTAGTATAATAAATTACAGAAATGTATATGCAAAGCATTCACTTAGCTATCCATTACTGGTTTATTTTTCTGAGAGGACATGAGCCACATTCACTCAAATTGTCATATTTCAGCAACTCTGACATTGAGAGATCATTTTCAGTGATATCTTTGAAATGGTCACTTCTCTTTTCAAGATATCACGAAAGCTACAGCCTCAATAGCACTCTACAGTCCACTGCTGGAAAAACGGATGAGTGCATGAATGGTGGCAGTGACTTTGGAACTCCTAAGTAGACAATGTTTCACATATTAATTCATCGCGTTGCAGAAGTGTCTTGTTCAACACATTTCTTCAAAGAAAAAAAGAAAAGGAAAAAAGGAAAAAAAATTAATTCTGTGGGAAAAACCAGAAATCAATCAAAAAACACCTGGACATTCATATAAAAAATGCATCTGTGTTCATATCAACAGAAATATCCTAGACACTTTATAACCAGTTCACAAAAAAAAAAAAAAAAAAAGTCAGAGTTTCAGCTCTGAAACTCTTTCATGAAGATGCTTAACTCATATCTTGATCTATCTCAACTCCCATAGACAATACTTTCAGTTAAATCCTTTCCTTCTTCGTTGTTATTTTACATTTGTATTGTTTTTAGGGTTTCTGGCCATCAGAATTCTTCGTGAGGGTGGAAGTCAACCATGTAATACAGTTATATATGCTATAAATGTAACTAAGATGTTAATTTAATCTTAAAACTTAAATACTGAACCTGAGAGCTTAACATAGGTACAATACTAAGGCTAATACAAAAGTACTAAGGCTAATACTAAGTACTAATACAAAAATCTCTCTTCTGGGTCTTCACTGCCTTGCTTATCAATTGTTTCGAAATGGAAAACATGAGGCAAATACAACATATTATTACTTTCCACGCTATTTATGTGAATAAAAATGAATGCTATAGTGGGGTGTTTTCCAAGAAATGTTTACTGCCAAATGGTAATGAACACTAATTTACATTTAACCAGGACAGTATTTCACGCAAATTCCAATTAATAGGAACACATTTTTCTATGCCAAGAGATAAGTGGCTTTTGATAAATTTTAAAGTATATCTGAAATTCAAATTTGATTTTTGATAATTTGATTTTTGATCAAAAATAATTTTTCATGAAAAAAGAAGCACATTTTACTCAATTATTATTTAAAGGTGTATGAGCCAGTTTATTCAATACTGCCCCCTTAACAGAGACCTAAACTATGATTAATGTTAGATGCTTTGTGAGTGAAAGTACATGTAGCTCCTAAATTCTCTAGTGGTAATGTCAGCAGGCAGCTATCTTTAGAGATACTAAAATAAATACTCACAAATAATTTAAAAAAATAATATTGAATAAATTATTCTTTTTGGTTTTTTGTGCTTTTTTTTTTTTGTTGTTGTTAGTTTTTTTTCTTGTTGTTGTTGTTGTTTTTTGGGTTTTTTTGTTTTGGAAAATGAGTTATTTTTCTCTGATAATTAGAAGTATTACCAATGCTAAGAAATCAAGCTTTCAAAAATTTGTGAAGACAAATTTAAGATAAATACTGAAACTAGAATCCAGATGTTTTACTAGACTTGAATATGTTTTATCATTAACATTGTATTTACTTTAATTGACAATTATTTAATACCATAAAACTAATACTTCCTATGCAAACGTGCACACAACAAATTACAGTACATTAGTGTACCACTTGACCAATAGTTTCAGCTGCTTGTGACTCAAGGCTTAGTTTCCTGCAGCACAGCTGTGTGACTTTGGCACTGTTTTGCTGACAGAATTATTTTAAGTGTGAAAATATAAGTCATCTAAAGTAATAGAAAATTAAAAAAAAAAGCAGGGGAGAGAAGAAAGAAGTGTAGGTGTTGAGATGGTGATAGTCAGCAGGTCAAAAATGCTGACATGAAAATATATTAAATCCTGAGAAAAATTCAGCAACAACCAGGATCAGCCTGTTCAAAGAACAATGAGGCACTTCCCCATCTGACTACTAACCACCCAGTAAACTGAGGCTCATCAGAAATCAGTATTAGGGATGGCAAGCATATTAATGCTTTGTACGGTAGCTTCTTGGTTGCAGCTACCACATGTATTAGCAAAAAAGAAAAAAAAATTGCTTTTCACTCCTAAGGTGTTCATATCTTACTGACAGTCTCTTCCTTTACGATAAAAGAAGCCCAAAAGAAGTGACCCAGAATAAGAGAGCTATCCTTGGTACAGTAAGGCCAACCCATCCTTCACAACCATTATGCTAAGGAAAACTGAAAGAAATATACAAAGAAGGATGAAAACTGGTTAAGATTTTCTACTCCTAGAATTTATTAACCTAACAAACATTTCAATAATTGCCATTTAAGATAATTTCAATTACAGAAAACATTCCATTTGAAGAATTACCACAATATGATTTAGAATTGAAAAGAGTTTCAAGTTCTTAAAATAGGTTGGTGACATGGTAACAGGCTTTAATTTGGAACAATTTTGAGTATGCTTATATTTTGTTTTATGTCTGCAGTTTGTTCAGATGTATCCTAAATAATAGGAAAGTTAAATAATAGTAGTATAATTGATTTTGTTTAAACTATGATTTTATATCTCTTTCAACTACGTTTCATAAATGTATTTGCTACTACATTATGAAGAAAAGACAAAACAAATTTGATTGAATACTATTCAAGAACATTTCTGAAAGAATACCATGTACCTTGCTGCAACTTTTGTACTTGCGAAGGTCAAAAATGTTGGTTTCTTTTTATTCTTCAAATTACTCCAAATGTCTACAGCATATTTGATGTCAGACACGATACTGTTAAAATAGGGATATCTGAATGTGATTAGTTTTCTTTCACTTTCCCTTTTACATTCATGTATGTCAGCATTATGTATTGACATTCATCGATTTGCAAAAATATATACTGATAGCACAGGCAAAGTCTGCACAGTAACGCCCTTAGCATTTTCCACTTCACATAAATTCATATGTCTAACTGATTTAAAATAAGAGTGTCTCTTATTCTTCTCGCCAAATAGACAAAATAGGATGCCTTTGCTAGCCAAATTTACCTATTTTTGTCTGTCATTCATAAAATTGTGATCGTAGGACATATCTTTCTTTGAGGACAAAGCAGTGATAAAAATAACATTGAGAAAAAAGACGGAAAGAGCACCAAACTTACAAGATAAATAAATGAGTCATGAGCTACACCACGACACTACCACAATCTAACTTCAGATGCCTTTTCTCCAAATTTATAACTTTATTTTGATTTTGTACACCATAAACCTTAAACTCAAAATGTTACCTAAAATACTACTTTTCTTGAACATTATCAGAGACTCATGTTTAGCAGTAAACCTAAAAGAAAACAATACAAATAAAATAATTAAATTGCTCTCATATTGAGCAAAACAGTAAAGGAATGTAAATTTTAAATTTTAATTTTCCGGAAAAGTCTTGACCAGGATTAAGAATTGCAGCTTTAAGAAAACAATGACATTATTCACTTGAAAATTATTGTGTTGCTGTGAAATTATTGCAAAACAAATAGACAAGCAAGCAAACAAACAAACCAATCAGACGTCAGCAGTACTGGTTAAGTAATGATATTTATTTGTCCATTTTCAGACTTTTAAGATCAAGTTAAATGGATTAGAATTGCATGTTATTTCTTCTTCCTAATTACCTCTGTGTAAAGCTGAATAAAAGCATTAGTTTTCAATTACATGAAATTAAAAAAAACAAACAACCCCCCCCAAAATTTTTAGCTTTGGACACAATTAATTTTCTTTGACATCTGCATTCTAAATGTTTAAATAACAGCTCCTAACCTTTGTCTACTTTTACATTCAACAGTGATAACTTCCGGAGATTGGTCCATAGCACCCCAGAAAGATGTTTGATAGCTATGATGAACAACCCTTTGGAGATGCCATCTTCTTCCCACTGATTATGAGGAAAACTCACAGTGAGCAGCCCAGACCCAATCAGAAAATATTGTAACTTGGGTTGCATAGCTGAACAGGAAAGCAAAAGTCAGAGGGCTCAATTACACTCGTGGATGAAAGCGAACAAGGGAAAGATTCTTACTCCTAACAGTCTACAATGCTTAACTGCTAATTTACTATTGGCTCTTTTTCTTGAACATTTGTCATTAGTCATTTTCAAGACTAATCTGTCATTAAAATGGCTAAGTTTAAGCAGTCTTTTTTTTCACCTGACCACTGGTCATTCATTCCCTTGCCTTTAGTAAATTAACAGTAGCCAGGATAGCCAAGGCACAGGAAAAATCGAACAAGGAAGGGAAAACATACTATCAGTTTACTGGAAGCAAAAAGGATAGGCAAGAAAGATCTGAGTTATTACTTAAAGGGCACAAAACACTATTGAGTGAGCTGGGAAGGATGAAGTCTTTACCCTTTTCCTGCTTCAGTTTTCATTAAGGAGGTTATGCATGAATGGACACCACACCAAAACAGACTAAGGAAAAAAAGTTACTTAAGTCAGATGAAATTTCATCAGGTTGATCAAATTTTCTGCAGAGTATAAATGATATTCCAGAAGATTAGAAAAAATTACAAAAATATATTCTTTTTAAAAAAGGAGGAAAAGGACCACAGTTATCAGGTTCCAGTTGATGAAAAATGTTAGTTCAAAAATATGGGAAATCAGAAGGTGTTTATTACAGGCCAATAAATCATGTCAAAACAAAGAAATTTCATTCAACAGAATACTTCATCTCATTAGTATGTTAGAAATATTACGTGTTTCAGGTAGTGCCTGGTACTATTTTCTTAAATGAACTAGAAAATAACAGTGAAGAAAAAATCTACTGCAAGGTGAGTGGAATGGTGGGAAAACTGTACTCAGCTGTTATTCATTGCTCACATTAGAACAAGAAAAAAACATTAAGTCTGTTTACATATGCATTTTTATTTACTTCAGTACTGTTCAATACATTTATCATTTTATAATAGAAAATAGAGTACACTATTGAATTTGCAGAACACTTCAGACTGGATTAGGCTTTCGAGACCACATTAAAATTCAAATGATACTGAGAAACTGAAGTAGTTTATCTTAAAAAAATACCAAACCCAACCAGAATGCACTTATAGCTTAAAAGAGTACAAAAGATTGTTGTTATCTTCACTTAAAATCTACAGCCTCATTGTCAAACAGCACATATGAATGTCTGGGGCAAATAAAAGAATTTCCCAAAAGGTTACCAGAGTGATTCTATAAATTAGGATTTTCTTCAGTGTCCTGCTTTAGATCATCAAAAATAATTTTTCTTTTATTGTAGGTTTCTTCCTACTAAAACTCAAGCATATCTAAAGATACTGTTTAATTTTCATGGCAAATAGAAAAAAAAAAAAGTAACTGGAAGTACACATTTTTTTCAGTCTTGGAATCTGTTCACTGAGACCAGAAAATATGGGAAGTATAAGGCAGTAGAAATACTAAATAACAACTTAAGTGGCAGAATACTCATCTGTGAGGACAGGGGTCTTATGTACCATGAGACACACCTGAAAACAAGGAAATGGTTCTCCTGTAAATGCATGCATTCATAAGAAATTAAAGCAGTATGGACCGGAAGCTATACCCAAAGGGCAATTGAGACTGAGCTGGAGAAAAAGTGAGAAGACATTAAGATCATCATATGCTACTCGTTTCAATACACAGTGTCAGTAACAGTCATTCAAAAAGCGGCAAGGTTTACATCTTAAGTAATTGTGTGCAAATGAGATGTAGAGAAATGTCTAGATTATTTTATTTTATCTTGACTCAGTTTAATTACAGAACTTTTGCTTATAATTTCCAGTGGCAAAATAAAAAATGCAAGTTCATATTTAACATTAATAGAAGTTAATTGCTGTTCTGTACTTAAAAATATGTTACTTTAATTGTAGGCTGCAGGAGGAAAATATTTATTTAGAAATGCATACAATAATACTCTGTTCTTTATTTCTGAAATAGCAAAAATTTAATATAAACTTTTAAGATTATTACACTTGTTACTAAACATGCTAATCTGAGCAATTACATGCTATTCATCTATGTATATCTCAAAATAAAACTGTCAATATATAATGCAGTACAGTTGATGTTTTCTACTTTCTAGTTTTCTACTCTGATTACACAGATTGTCATTTAGAAGGTAAATAATTTTATCAGAAAGGACTCTTAAAAATAATCCAATATCCTTTTAGATAGATAAAGTGTTTTGATTTTTAAAGCTAAATTCTATAGGGATAGCCAGTTTTCCTATAAAATAAAGCAATAAATTGTAAATCAGATCTATAAAAAAAGCATCATTCCTTTTAAAACAACTTATCTACAGAGGGATATTAAAAAATACCTCATATCACTTGGAGGTAAATACCAAAACCATGATTATTTTTCATCTCAACCAGACAACTTCTTTCCTATATTCAATTTACTCATCCAAATGTCTTATGACATTGGTTAATATTGCTGCTTATTCAGATGCTGGAGAAAGACACACAAGCTTGGAAAGAAAGTCACTCAAAAGATAACCTCTACAGTAATGTGACATTACAAATCTGGTATTATTCCACCTGATCTTTGTTCCTATGAGAAGTCCAGAAGTCTTTTGTTTTCTGTCAAATACTAAAAGGTTTTTAAGGGTGAAATACAAATAAAATAGATACATATATATATATATTTACTTCTAAAGAACCTATAAGCTGAAATATATGCATCACAAGGTCATGTCCAGAACAATAAACAAAATCACCCAATGCCTATTCTCTGCTTCGTTCAGGCTCTGGGACTCAGGCCAAATGGCACAGCACAATTTACCTCAATATGGTTAAATGCTCTTATCATAAAATCATAGAATAATAGAATCATAGAATGGTTTGTGTTGGAAAGGACCTTAAAGATCATCTAGTTTCAAACCCATTGCTGTGAGCAGGGACACCTTCCACTAGACCAGGTTGCTCAAAGCCCCATCCAACCTTGGCCTTCCACGCTTTCGGCTGTGGAGCATCCAACTTCTCTGGGCAACCTGGTCCAGTGTTTCACCACGCTCACAGTAAACGATTTCCTCATAATATCTACTCTAAATCTACCTTCTTCCAGTTTAAAGCCATTCCCCATCTTCTATCACTACATGCCCTTGCAAGAAGTCCATCTCCATCTTTCTTGTAGACCCATTTAGGGACTGAAAGGCTGCAACAAGGTCTCCCTGGAGCCTTCTCTTGTTCTGGATAAACAACCCCACCTGTCTCTGCCTATCTACACAGAGAGGTGCTCCAGCACCCTCATCATCTTTGTGGCCTGGACTCAATAGAGCAGGTCCATGTTGGAGGCCCCAGAGCCAAACGCAGTACTTCAGATGGGGTATCACAAGAGTGGAGTAGAGGGTAAGAATCACCTCCCTTGACCTGCTGGTCATGCTGCTTTTGATGCAGCCCAGCATCAGAAAGGCTGGCTTTCTGGCCTGCAAGCTCACATTGCTGTGTCATGCTGGGCTTCTCACCAACCAACACGCTGGAGTCCTTTTCCATAGAGCTGCTCTCAATCCGGTCTCCACCCAGACTGTAGTTGTATTTGGGATTGTCCCAACCCAGGTGCATGGCCTCGCACTTAGCCTTGTTGAACACTGGCACTGGCCCATCTCTGGATGGCATTTCTTCCCTGGCTGTAGCGCATTGGCTACACCAGCCAACTTGGTGTTGTCGGCAAACTTGTTGAGGGCACACTCAATCCAGCTGTCCATGTCACTGACAAAGATTTTAAACAGCGCTAGTCCCAATATTAGCCCCTGAGGAACACTACTCGTCATTGGTCTCCGTTTGGATATTGAGCCATTGACCACAACTCTGAGTGCAACCATCCAGCCAATTCCTTATCCACCAAGAAGTCCATTCATCAAAGCCATGTCTCGCCAGTTCAGAGGCAAAGATGTCATGTGGGACAGTGTCAAATGCTTTGCACAAGTCCAGGTAGATGACATCAGTCCCTCTTAACTTATGCACCAATGCTATCATCCTGTCATAGAAGGCCATCAAATTTGCCAGGCATCACTTAGTGAAGTGATGTTGGCTGTCACAAATCACATCCTTATTGTCCATGTGCCCTAGCATACTTTCCAGGAAGATCTGCTCCATGACTTTGCTGGGCAATGAGGAGAGACTCACTGGCCTGCAGTTCCCCAGGTCTTCCTTTTTTCTCCTTTTTAAAAATGGGGGTTATAATTCCCCTTTTCTAGTCAGTGGAAACTTCACCAGACTGCCATGACTTCTCAAAGATCCTTTAAAACTTTAGCTATATCCAAAGTGCCTACTGAGTGTGTTTCCTGACTTATGCTAATTCCTGAACTCGTTTGCGAGATGCTAGTTTGTACAACCTAAAACCATTTTAATGATTGTGATAATGCCTTATCAGTATTGATCATCTTATGCCAGTTACATTGGCTCTCTTTAATTTAATAAGTCCAATTTCATTTACTGATATACGTGTAGTGGTAAAATCCTAGATACTTCTTTTTTATATAGCCTGTTTTGCAAACTATGTGTGTCTCCATTGTTGTGATTTGTTAATATATAATATTTGAAAGAATTTTTCGCTTCATACTGAAAAATAAATGTTAAATAAAAAATCAGCAGGAAACTGCATATTTTTTTTAACAGAACATGAAAGCAAACCAATTCTGAGAAGGCTCGGGGTCACAGAAAAATATGACAGCAACTATTATTGAATCTAGCTAAGAAAAAACCATCCTATTTTCTTTTCACACCAGAATTTCCATGGAGAAGAGAGACTGATATGATAAAATTCATAGAAGCACTGCTAAAAGTGTTAGACTTCAAGCAAAACAAAACAACATGGTGATTTTAATAAGAAGTTCGATAACCTGAAACAGATAGTAACAGCTTCCGTGTGAATCAGCAAGTGGGAGACACGAGTGGCTTTCAAATATTAAGGTCTAGGAATATTATGTGGAATACGGCATAGGAGCACAAAGGTGTTGCGTGCTCTGCCAAACCTCTACTAGATGGAGTTTAGGTGTTTCTTTTGACCATAACTTTGGAAAGATGGCACTTTTTTTCAATTAAGTGTAATCTATTGCCAGCTTGGGTACTGCAAGTAAAAATTATGTATTTCTCAAGAGAACTGACAACCATGGAAAAGAGAGAAACTATGGGAACTGATTTTAGAATTGAAGATCCTTAATAGTCTTTATTTTGCCTACTTTTCTAAATTTAATCAGTATTTTTCTGGTTTCATAATTTTATGTTCTCTAGCCTTCATTTACTTATGAATCTTTATCCACGACAAATCATGTCGTATTTACTCTTCCTAAGTGAAATTTTATGACCATTTAAAAACTGCTTTAGGGTGTGTTTATACAACTGCTTGTGATTATAATGAAATTGTTTAAGAAGTGACTGTCCCTAAAGCTAATATGAGAGACCATGCTCTTCTAGGCTCCTGCAATGCAGAATAAAATGCATCTGATCAAATCATTAGTGGGAGCAATTCATATATCCTTATTTTATCCAGTGTTACTAGGGAGGCAGTAACCAACAACTACAGAGTAGCAATTTTTGTTACTCTCTGAAATAAATGTAGCTGGGTTGTGTCACCACACTTACAGAAATCTATCCTGTGCTGTGCTAGCTCACTGTTAATTTTGAGAAATAACATTTAACCTTTTAACTTATCAAAGGCAAACTAATTCTCAGAATTTCAATCTCAGTTGAAAACTCGCTACAAAAACACACACAAGATCTGACAAGTGAATCAGGTCTGGTTTACTCTCTCTCTGGTTTTGTTATTCCTTTCTTGCCATTAGAAAACAATCATAGTTAATAAGTGTAGATATATTTACAGTATTTTAAGTGTCTCTATATACTATTATGGAAGGAAAATCAGCTCAAAAACTTGAAACTCCACTTCTGGACTCACAGCATTATATGTATACATTACAAACAACATAACAGTTTAATTTCCCACTACTACCATCTTTTCCCAGTGTTTCACAGTTTACTTATCTAAACCAATTCAGAATATATGTGCATTTCATAAAGCTTGTTCAAATGCTTTGTACACAAAAAAATTTTAAAGAATAACTCTAATACATTATTTATGTGTTTATCACTTAGCACACTGCCACTTTCTTTCCAGTAAGTTTTGATCTCTCAATGGATGTCCAGTCCCATCAATTTTTCTCTACTCTCTTTCACTTGAGTATTCTATAGATCTATTTCACAGCACCTTTTTAACACCCTCAGATTCTTGCTTCTAAATGTATAATTAACCACCCACAAAACCAGCATCTTTACAGTTGAAGTACATGTTCATTCATTCATTCATGTGAGAATTCCCACATACAAGTGAGACTTGTTTTAAAACCGTTCATTCTAGTATTGTCCTTATCCAAAGCACAGTGATGTATCTTGGGGTTTTTTCTGCTTCTTCTCATAAAAATTTAGTGTCTTCTGGATGAAAAAGACAAGACAGATTAAAATTCAGTAACAGAATCACTACTTATCCTTTTAATCTGCTGAGAAGTATGTATCTTCTCTTATTAATAACTATCGTTTCATACTAACACATATGCTTATCACCTTCACGCTCATTTGCTGTATATCTTTTGACTTTATGTAATGTGAAGGCTCACATAGACTGTATACTAGGACTATACATAACCCTAAGGGTACTGTTAGCAAATTACTTTGCATGATGGTTCCCTTATTGGTTGTTTTAGCAATCACTAACTGCAACTATGACTTAACTTTATTCCTGATTCAACAGTTCTCCCTGGGGTACAGGGTACAACATGTAAATAGCTTAATGTGAAACAGCTGAAACCTAAAAATAAACAATACTCCAAAGCTTTGCAATTGAAAGAAGGAAAAAAGAGGGTTAATAAAATCTGACCAGTTTGGATACCTACTTCAAGATTCTTCTCTTTGGAAATGCTTTTTACTACTTGGAGGACTTATTAAAAGAAGATACATCCCTGAACTATTTTTCCTACAAAAAAATGAGCATGATACTTCCTTAGGGACATGACTATGTGAATTTAATTCATTTGAAGAGCATTAAAAAGACAGAAACACAAAGAGAAAGTGTCAGGAATCTGACTCATAACAGAGACATAAAGATTAATCACTTTCATCTGTTTGCCTAACTAATAGATGAAGAAAAAACAACCATAAGCACTTTCAAGCAAAGTCTGTAAAAGTATTCAAGATTTCAATGGCTATGAATAAAATGGGGAAACTGCAACAGGTGAGAAAGTTCAGAAACTTGCTGTTTGATAAACAAACATACAGTGTGACTCACTATGTTCCAATGTGCAATCAATAGACACAGGAGAGATTAACCATGTTTATTATAATCTTGGAGACACTTCATGGAATGTCTGAGATATGGATGGAAGGCAGTTAATAACCAAAATGTTTTCCTTCAACAACTTAGTGACACGTGTTCATGTTTATGCCAACCCCGTATGAGTAGATAAGAGATATTTGACTAGTAATTATTTTGTTGTAATTCCTATGAGCAAGGTCCCTAGAACTCCAGTAGAGAACCGTTTTTTTTTTTCTCTCCTGATGGATAAGCAAGTCTAGACAACCTAACAGTTCTTCTTTTTATGTACCAGAAGTTTCAACTGAAACGCAAAAGACATTTCTGTTGATCTTCTCATGTGATAACCTAGAACATATTCTTTGCCTCACTGGCCTATGCCAAATGTGTTCACATGGAAACATAAAGATAAGAAACAATGGAAATGTAAGTAAACCAAACTCTTTCATTCTTTTAGTTTATGCTCAGGAAACCAATCTATTAACTATATGTAGTGATATGGGCTACTTCTTCAGCATAGCTTTTTTTGGGGTAGCTCTTGTTTACCGTACATTCAAAAAATAATTGTGAATGTGATATAAACTAAGAAAATCAAGAGAGTTTTCCAGAGTTTGTTTTATGATAGAGAAGTGCTCATATATCTTCACACATGAAAAATCAGGTATACATACCAAATGAATGCATCTCTTACTTTAAAAAAATGGTTATGTACTAAAAAGTGAAAGAATAAAGTAAAGACAAAAAGCATATCAAAGTCTATACACAATATATTGAAGAGCTGAGATTTTAATTATTAAAAAAAAAATCGAAGAGTATTTATTTCAGTTACTGACATAACTGAAATAAATATGAATAACAACTTATTTTTTTTTCTCTTATAATTTCTTGCAAGTGTATACTGGAAAGGTGATAAAAAACCCTGAATCGCTTTCTTGGGTGATACTGTAATATATTTATTGAATAACATCCAATGTATATTTACAAAACCAATTTTGTTAGAATATATTGTCATTTATATTTATCTATGTAACAGAAATAAAGCTAGAAAATCTAACTTGTCAACCGTTCACAGCAAATGACCAACTAAAATATTAATGCAAATTTTAAAACATCTAGGATTTATAATATGGGAAGGAAATTACATAGTTCTCAGCACATTTCTGAATTTTCCTAATCAGTTAAGAGGTATTAAAACCAGAACAGATAGCATGCTACTGTCCATCTATGTATTCACTGATTAAATCTACTTTATATGTACATACCCACATCTCTTAGAGCTTGTAACTAGACACTAAGTAACCAGAATTCACATATATTGTCATAAGAGATGCATTTCTAAAGTGTCTGAAATGATGAAAGTTTCATTTGTACAATTCTAGATGAAGAGTTTTAGGTTTTTCTTCGTAGTGCTCTCCCAAGCAGCACGTATTGTCTCAGATCACTTCCTGAATAAAAAAGAACTGTCTTTTCTGTTTGCTTTAGAATGTTTTTAGTTTTGTTTTGTTTTGTTTTAGTTTTTTTAATCACTGAATACTGAGAGCAAAATTGAAGCACTAGAGAATTTGCAGTCCAGCTGTTGTGGCATAAATCAATATTCAAAATACACAGTGGCTATTTTTCTTCCTTTGAAAGTAGGACTTTATGTCCTGAATTTCTTGTTCTTTTAAAACCAGAACTTTATCAATGTTAAACACAAACCCTAATATTGTTTTTTACCAGAAGCACTACTTCAGTAGTAAATAAAACAGTAATATACTTCACTGATAAAATAAATAAAACAGTAATAAAATTGTTAATTAATATTTGACTTCTGTTTTTCTCTGGAGTAATTTTCAAGCTCTAGTGTTTTATCAATGAGGAGTTAAAATATTCCAGCTTCAGGGAAAGAATTCCTTCAACTTTATTTCTTGATTTCACAAAGAGTTATCATATAACAAACTTTTGATAGCTCACAAGTGCATGGATGAAGCTGGCCAATGCAAAGAGGAGTACCTGAAGGAAAATACAATCTTTTTCATAATTTTCCTAGACATAAATCTTTTTCTAAAATACTACTTTCTAAGGTACAGGTGGATTGCAGGCATTCAGAATATCATCTTATTGCTGCCAACTTTTTATGCCTGGGGATTTATGAGCTAGCAGATGATAATATAGTTTTGCCTCTGTATCCCTCTCCTACTTTTCACCATGAAGCTTTTAATGCTGTAATTATGTCCCAGATGCACAGTGTACTTCGTGACACCCCTCCCAAGTGGGCAGATGTTCCTAAGCAGATCTCTCTGTTGTGAAGGAACCTCCCTTGGGTTTAACACTGTCAGAGTGCATTAAGAACAGATAGATAAGAAGCAGATGTGCGGTGCTATTTCTGTTTGACACACCGTCCCTCTATCCAGTGTTTTCTGCTGGTACATCAACACTGAGCCAACAAGCTAATGAATAGAGCCTGCAGAATAAATCGTTAACCTGTAACCTCACCCAGTCTGCATGCAGTCTGTTAAGTCTGTACTCCTGTGACTCACGCTCTTGTGTTCACTCTGCTGCTGCATTTGTTGTTTCACTTTCTTTTGCTCCCAGTTTTACGTGGCAGTCTCAGGAGGCCTACACTGGAGGGAGAGTAGGAAGAGGCTATGAGGGACGGTTAGTGACCTGGAAACTTACTTGTATGAGGAAGACCGAAGCATCTTTTTCCCTCTGCCTCTTCACATTGGCAGCCCCAGAGCACATCTGTGTCACATACAGGGGAGGGGGCGGCTTGGTGAGAGGCGCTGGGATGGATAGAAAATTGTATACTGAGAACCTTGACAGCCTCAAGGGCGTGATTTTTTTTTTTTTTTTCCTTTCTCTCCTACATACAGCGTATATAAAAGAGCCCCGCTTTCTCTGTGTGCCAGCTCTCAGCCTTTGCCATCCCAGGTAACTGCAGGCATGGGACTCCCCTGAGAAACGGGATGGGAAGGCGGGAGGTGGAGACAGGCTTCCAGACGACTTTTCCCTCTCTGGCTGCACTCGGTCACGGAGCTCTAAGAGAGGGAGGAAGAGCCACCTGCCTCCCGCTGTGACTGCTGCTGCTGCAGGTCCTCTCCGAGCTGTAGCTCGCTCGCCCGTTAATCAAATTAGCTCGTCTTCGCAGCCTCTCTCACCCGCTCTTTCCCGGCAAGTGTCTGTCTCCCCTGAGAGGTGTCTCTCATTCCTGCCTTTCTCTCCTCCCCTTTCCACTGATCACCGTGTAATTCTCGTCAGCTCTGGGCACCTCTCTCTATCTCCCTTTCTGCTGGGTGTCTCTACCTCCTCTCGGCTCCGCGCATCGCTACATCCATCCATCCTCTCTCTGCACTGGTGTGTGCTCGCATCTCTCTCCTCCTGGCGGCTGCCACCCCTCGCCCTACAGGCGCAGCGCTGCCTGGAGGAACCGCCGCCGCCGCCGGGAGCGGAGCCGCACCGCGCTGCTGCTGCGACCGCCGCCGCCGCCCGGCCCTGCCTGGCCGCCGTGAGTCCCGCCTCAGCCCGCGCCCGTACCCTGCCCGCCGCGGCACCATGTCCGGCTCCGGCAGGAAAGACTTCGACGTGAAGCACATCCTGCGCCTCCGCTGGAAACTGTTCAGCCACCCCTCGTCGGTGGGCGGCCCGGCGGGGGGCGGCTGCCTGCCGCCCGACAGCAGCTTCGAGCACTGGGGGCCCAGCCAGAGCCGCCTGCTGAAGAGCCAGGAGAGAGGCAACAGCGCCTTCTGGAAGAAATCCGCCTCCTCCGCCTCCTCCTCTGCGGCCACCACCGCCAGCCCGCCCAACGGGACGTTGTTGCCCGCCGCCAGCCGGCCCGGCGGGGGGCACGGGCTAGGGCACGGGCACGGGCCGGGGCCGCCGCCCCGCACTGTCTTCTACGTGGAGTCCCTGGAGGAGGAGGCGGTGTCCGGCGGGATGGAGGTGGCCCGGGAGCCCGAGAAGCCCCTGGCGCCGCCGGAGCGGGAGGAGGCGCCGGGGGAATGCGCGGATGGAGGCTGCCGGGCAACAGGTGATGGAGGCGGGCACAGGTAAGGGAACCGAGGCGGCTCCGGCGCAACCCGCGCGTTGTCCGCGGGTCGGGGTGAGTCGCGGGGTCCCTGCCCCGCCGCCGCGGTGGTGGGCTGCCAGCCGCAGGGTAGGGACGGGGGTGGGGCACAGATGGGCTGATGTGCGGACATTTTTGCGGGAGGGTGGTGGGGGCTGGAGGTGGGAGGGCTCTTCCGTTTGAAATTGCAGGATTTGGGGAGCGGAAGGGCTCCCCGCTGCGCGGGAAGGGCGGCCGAGGGGCTGCCCGAGGAGCTGCCCGAGGGTCCCGGGAGAGACCGGACATCCTCTGGGGCGGGGTGCCGCGGGCAGGGGATGCTGCCCTTGCCCCTGTACTATCTGCCCCTGCTGCTGCCTGTGCCCGTGTCCTGCTTTTTCCCTGCCCCACCTCCTGCCCGCGGGGCTGGCTCAGGCACACGCGCATCTCAAAGCCGGTACTCCGCGCTGGGGATCGTCACCACCCAACTTTCTGAGAAGTTCATTAAAATGCTAGCGGGAAGTGATGTTCTAAGCATTGGGATGGCAGGTGAAAAGCTCAAAAGTAAAAACGTCTGCTTTCCCGGAGCTCGACGACTAAATCGTGTCGCAGCCTACCTCAGAGAAAAATTATTAGTTTTACGAGTCATCAACTGAGTGACTTCTGAGAGGATGTAAAAACAAGCAAGATACATCCAGGTGCTTGTGTCTCGTATGAAAGTTCAGTTAATGCTGAATTGCTTTTCTTTCTCAATCCTTGTCCCCTCTTCTCCCCACCCCAGCCCAAACAGAAATTAAAATCATTAGAAGGAAATATAGATAACACAGAGCTCTCAGAAATATTGTGACACAAATAATCCTGAGGATGAAATGCTTCATTGGTTTAACTCTGCTTGCCCTCACCTCCCTATGGTTAAAATAATCGCATTTCATTGCCCTTGTAATTTACTACTTTCCTTTAGAAAAAAAAATGTATAGTTCGTTTCTAAACAGAAACGAATTATTTGTGTTCTTTATATTGACAGTAAAGCATATGGTATTAAATATTTTGTTATATTTTATTAGATAAAGAGACAGCACTGTGCATTTGTTTGGATTTAATATAGCTGTAGATAAACATACATGTGCGTATAACTAAGCATATTAAGCCTTTTAGAGCAATCTAAAAGCATATATTCTGTACTTGAAACTCACAAATTGTTTTGTCAGTTATCATAGTTAATTTCATAGAAGCTACATGATTTAAAGAAATGTGGAATAGCTGATGAATGAATTAGGTAACGTTTTTTAAGAGAAAGTAATGCTGAAGTTTTCATGAACATTGGAAGTTATTCTGAACAACGATGCTTATTGTAGGATTCAATACAAATTGTTATTGAACTACACTACAGACAAGTAAAACAAAATAAAATTATCTCTTCAAGTTTTCTGAACTAAATAGAAGAGGTTAAGAACTGGCACAAATATAATCTTATTCTATAGATTTTATATTAAGTGTGTCACTGATCTGAGAATCTTCAGATATCTGCATGATGACAGAAGCTTACTGAATTTTAATGGCACCACTTACTTTGTCCGTAAGAATTGTCTTGCTAGAATGAACTTCCTCATCACATATGTATTCTGTGTTAATATATATCTAATTTATTCTTACTGCTTTTGGTTTTTTATAATCCATTTATTCCATGTTCTTCATTCATTGCTACTGAAGCTACACATCTAGTCATCAGTAGCTCCTCATCTTGTTGAAGAAATACGCTAAAATTGTTCGAATTTAGAATAACTAAGACAGGGAGATACCATTTTATTATTAATGAAAATGCCACCTTTTGAGATATGTAAATGAGATAGTTTTAGAGTCTGAGACTTTCCTTTCTCTTATTCCATCTAAGATTCGTTCATTTACCTATATGAATTTTGAATGCTATGGCAAGGGGTGGTCAAGTGATGCAAAAATGTCAGTGCTGTGCTTGAAAGCTCTGTGATCCAACAAACTTCTAATGCCCTGGCAAGTTATGCTTCTGTAGAAATTAGTCTTTTTATAAAGAAGTTGGTGCTGACTTCTTTACTTTGTTATGACTACCAGACACGTTAACTACCGTTCAGTCCTGAATGACAGATACTACCAAATACATAAACAGATGAGTATGTGAAACTTCTACCGAGCTTCTAGGCATATACCTGGAGGTTTGGTACAGTAACTGTATAACTGTTAACTCCTGGCTCTCCTTAGTATTTTGTCATGGACATCTTTAGCAACTACTTTAGTAATTTAGTACTGTTCAGAAAATAATATTTTAGTGGTGTGAAAACAGTGAGAATTCAACATTTGGATATGTTCCAGTATAGACCATATCCACAACAGTTCTCTGGGCACTAATTAGCTAGGAACCAGTGGATATAATGTGAGGAGCAGGTTGACCTGGTGGCTTTGGTTTTATGCTTGAGATTAATAAATTTGTTGTTACTACTAATATGTATGTACAAGTGAAAATTAATTTTTTTTTTTCCTTTGGCTTCTACTAAAAGTTGGATTTTTTTTTTTTTTTTTTGAATGAATTCTGCACTGAAATCCTTTTTCAGTCCATCTCATGTGTGTAAGTCCTGGTTTTGGTTTTTTTGTGGATTTGTAGGTATTCTGTTTTCATATCTAATTTAAACACTTAACAGAATGATCTTGAATTATTAATTTTACTTTTAATATTCTGTTAGATATTATAGAATTTATTTAATGAGCATGGCTGGGTAATCATGGAATCATAGAATGGTTTGGGTTGGAAGGGAACTTAGAGATCATATAGTTCCAACCCCAAATGCCACTGGAAGGGACACCTTCCACTAGACAAGGTTGCTTAAAGCCCTGTCCAACCTGGCTGTGAACAATTCCAGGTGTGGGGCAGCCACGATTTCTCTGGGCAACCCATTCCAGTGCTCACCACCCTCACAGTGAAGAATTTCTTCCTTATACCTAATCTAAATCTACCCTGTTTCAGTTTAAAGCCATTCCCCCTTGTCTTATTACTACTAACAAGTCCATTCTAATTTATCGATTTGTTTTTATATGCTTCTAAAGAATGTCCTATCATGTTAATTGTACAGGTACTTACATGCATAAGTAAGGTTATGTGGACAGTCATAGAATCATAGAATGGTTAGGGTAGGAAAGGACCTTAAGTTCATCTACTTCCAATCCCCCTGCTGGGGCAGGGATGCCTCACACTACACCATATCGCCCAAGGTTCTGCCCAGTGTGGCCTTGAACACTGCCACAGATGGAGCATTACCACTTCTTTGGGCAGCCTGTTCCAGTGCCTCACCACCCTCACAGTAAAGAACTTCTTCCTTATATCTATCCTGAAGTTTCTTTGTTGAAGTTTAAACCCATTACCCCTTGTCCTGTTGCTACAGTCCCTGATGAAGAGTCCCTCTCCGGCATTCTTCTAGGTCCTCTTCAGATACTGGAAGGCTGATAGGAGGTCTCCATGCAGCCTTCCCTTTTCCAGGCTGAACAGCCCCAATGTTCTCATATGTGAGGTGCTCAAGCCCCCTTATCATCCTCGTGGCCCTCCTCTGGACTTGCTCCAACAGCTCCATGTACCTCTTGTGTTGAGGACACCAGAACTGCACACAGTACTCCAAGTGGGGTCTCACAAGAGCAGCGTAGATGGGCAGGATCACCTCCTTTGACCTGCTGGTCACGATTCTTTTGATGCAGCCCAGGATACGGTTGGCTTTCTGGGCTGTGAGCACACATTGCTGGCTCATGTTCAGTTTCTCATCAACCAACACTTCCAAGTCCTTCTCCACAGGGCTGCCCATTGGCATTAGAAAGACTGAAGATTTGTTCTTCATGCA
Organism: Strigops habroptila; assembly: GCF_004027225.2. Lineage (NCBI taxonomy): Eukaryota > Metazoa > Chordata > Aves > Psittaciformes > Psittacidae > Strigops > Strigops habroptila. The sequence goes on from NC_044278.2 coordinate 83,711,025, forward strand.
TGACATAAAGTACTGACATAATGGTTCTACATTCCATTTCGTATTTGTAAAAGCAAAAAAATTAATGTTTTAAAGTTAACTATTAGTATTAAACCACTATTTGCATAAAATTGCTTGAAAACTTGCATATCAAACTGTTTTAGACCCTGTATGACAAATCTGACAATAACTACATTAGATAGTTAAACATAGATTCTATTTTTATCTTAATTTTGTAAGAAAAAGCTGTTAGAAACCAAAATCTATATGCCGAATTTACAATTCATATTTATAAATCAATCACAAAATGCTTGGAAAATAGCAGTGGCTAAGATTTTCTATATAGCCTTCCCCTCCTAGGAGTTTATAATGGAGTTTATCATGATGGCTTTTTTCACATGACACATTAATCATCCCTCAACATGAAAAGTATTCATTTAATAAGCAAAGAGTCAGTATTTTCTTTACTCATTCCTCAGGGAATGATAGTATGCTTTCCTTGCTTTACACTGTCCGAATCCTATGAAGATATAATTACTCATGAGCCCTCAGCACTGTTCACCACTACACTCAGTACGTGCCTCATAGACTTCATGGATTTATCTTTACAACTGCCCTATTTTATGATGGAAGGGTAAATCAGAGATATAAAAGCAAAAAAAATAATTGATTTGCTCGTTTCAGAGCATATAGCTTTTTTCTCCTACTACTTTCTATGTTCTCAGTTGCACCCATAAATAATGAGCCCTTCTGCAAACCAGTCCCAGACTTCTCTGGCTGTATGCAAGAGGTGTGAGGAACACAGGATTCAATAAACATTTTGTTTAAGAGGCAGCTCCAACTAGCATATGCTAGGTATGCCTAGTCCACGTAAAACAAGCACTGTCAGTGTGGAAGTCTTTCGTAAGATATACAAGCATTTGAAAATACGGCTTCTGAAAGATGGCAAGTCCTCCCACCATTAGATGCTGTTTAATAGTATACTGTAAAGCAAGAAGTGGAAGGACTGAGTACTGTGCCCTTCTCACACAGCAGTTTCACACTCAAATCTTGCTTTGCTAGAAAGAGTCGCGAGGAAAGAGCTTTTTCTATCATTCCTGTCAAATTTGTCAGTGGGAAGCAAAAACTTCAGTATTAATGGGAATCCAAAAGGTTAAAAAGTGAGAGCACAGTTTTGTAATTCAAAAGTCAACTAAGCAATTTAGTTTAGAAGTTTCTACACTCACAACTGTTTATTTAAATTAAATAATTATTTGATAAGAAACAATAATGATCAAGGCAGAATCAGGAACATAAAAATGTGTATTTTTAAGCTAGAAAATCAAAATCTTTGGATAAACATTTCTTTTGTATTTTTCTGATCCAACAAATACTGTATTTTATGCTTTTGATCATTCACCTCTCCCACTTTCAAGTCTTCTTCCTTTTCTCTTAGCAAACTACCACTTTGTGGTTAGCATGATGATATAGAAGGTTACAAGTTTGAAACCTGTCCAGATAATCAAGAATTTCAATGCAGTTTTCTAATTTAATAAGAAAGTATATTGATAATTTTAGAAAATGTAGATAAAATTGCCATCAAAATTTATAATTTAAGTACTTGGTGTACCTTGTCTCAAGAGAGGATTCTGGGCTCTGGTTTCTATGTAAATAAAGTTTCCCATTTGCAGCTGTGACCTTGGTACCTGAGCTTACAAAAAGATGGGGATCAAGACACCTTCCCATGTCTTTGGCCGTCCTGTAAGCTCTCACAACTTTAAGTATTTTCTCAAGTGAACATTGAGAACGTTCAACTCAATGTCTTTCTCTTTGTGTTATTTACATATCAAAATATGAACTGTGGATAATACTGTGATAGCCAGATTCTAAAATTAGATACTGTAGACATCAAATTTATAGCTGTTTACATTTCCCGTTGACTTGGCTATCTCGTATACACTGCTCTGTTAGGAATGTAATTTAATGCTAGAGCTGGAATATAGATCACACCACTCTGCATTTGTAGGTTATGGAATCAGAAGAGAATAATTAATTTTTCTTTACCGTGAGCTGGCTTTTCCTCAATTATAAAACTTTAAAAAATGGTTACATAACTTTTATGCTTTTATACTTTTGACTTTCACTAAAAAAAAGAGGCAGGGTTCATACACAACACTGAACACAAACCTTTTTCCTCCAAAGTACTGGTTAATTCTCAGAGAATGTATGTTCTGTGCCTGGAATGCAAAAGAATCTTGTGATAAAAAAATAGTGCATGATCATAGCTAGACTGCAGGTGCACATGGATGGAATTAAAGGTACAAGGAAAATCTAGTTCTAGAATTTCCGAAGTGTGAAGTCTTCAGCTTTGCTATCCCTAGAATAGCATTTCTAACGTGAGTTGTTTAGGTTTTGGTATGTTGTGTTAGTTTAGATACTTTAACTAGGGAAGAAGAAGAACACACATCAATTCATGTGCTGTTACTTTTTCCATCCACCACTTGGATGCAGGGCTGAAACTCAAGAATTCACTGTACGTATCCCACTGCCACTTGAACCGACAGAATAACTTATGGCAAAAGGAAGTGAATTTTTGTGTGGATAATTACAACAGTGATTGTGTACTTTCTGTGCAGAAAGATTGGGGTATACCATAGCTGAAGGGATAGCAAGTCTTCTGTGTCTTCTGCTGCATTTGGGAACCTAGTAGTGACAGACTCATACACTTTTCTTCTTGGTGCTCCCAAACTTACTTCCTTTTGTTCCATCCTCTTTAAGCTCTTTTTGTCTTAATTATGTGTTCTCTTTCTGGTTGTTAGTCTAACTTTTTTTCTCTTTTCCACAGTCTCAAACTATTCCTGACTGCCTTGTTCAAATTGTAGGTTCCTTACCCAGTGTCGTGAAACTGAATGTAAGTAGAAGAATCACTGTCAGACATATTAGCAAAAGTAATTTTAATAGAAATTTATGAACCTGTAGTTCAACAGAATTTGATGGCAAGGTTCACTCTATTACATTCAGAAAGAGTTTGTGTCAGAATTGGGAATGATTTATACAGGATTGGATTAAAGTGATTTATAAAGAATTGAAATAATGTGTATGGAAACCGAAAATACAAAGGAATAAGGGAGACCTTCCCGTTGAGTCATGAGGTTCAGACTAGACCCCCGCTTGCTTTATAAACTGACAGAGCCTAGGTGTGGCTGGATCTAGTCCTGGTCTCAGACTTGGACAACAGTTTATGTCTAGTGGAATTTGAAAGGAAATTGAAGTAGAGGGTTTGAAAGTGAAAAGTGTAAGGGAAACCCTTCCATTGAGTCACGAGTTTCAGATTGGACCCTCTTGCTTCCTAAAGTTCATCTTGGAGAAAAGCCTGAGTGCAGCTGGATCCAATCTTAGTGTCAGACTGGTCAATGGTTTATGTCTAATGAAAGAAACACAGGGAGTAAGGAAATCCTCCCGTTAAGTCAGACTCAGTGGTCAAGGTTCAGACTAGACCCCCTTGCTTTGGAGAGGAGTCTGGGTGCAGCTGGATCAAGTCCTAGTATCAGACTTGGACAATGGTTTATGTCTAGAGGATTACAAATGTAATTTAGCAGCAGTTTGCATTGTTGAAATGAATCACGAGATTTCTAACAACACTTGATTATTGAAGCTAATATACATACCTTTAAAATTAAGTATCTAAACTAACACAACATACAAAATGAGATATATGAATATATAGATGAATATACATATATACATGTATGTATGTTAAAAATTTCCCTCAGGTGCAGTGAAAAGTAATATACTCACATCAGCTTTCTCAGCACTCCTCAATGGACAAAGGGTTGAATGTCAGTGAGCAGCAATAACAGCCCAGGCAGATAATCCCCCTATTTCGTAAATTGAGAGTTTACTGACTCTGAGAGGCGTGCCACTCAGAGGGAGGTGACTGGTCCTAGCCCGCTTGGGCCCGGGAGAGCTCACTGTTTCTTGGGACCACTATTTATAAGGTTGTAAGATCATGGAATCGTAGAATCATAGAATAGTAAGGGTTGGAAAGGACCTTAAGATCATCTAGTTCCAACCCCCCTGCCATGATTTGCTTTAGTCAGTAAATTTTCATCTTGGCCTCCAATCTTTGCCAGGGAATGAGTTACCATCTCAAAAGAACTCCTGATATGATCAGGGAGTATCTGACCTTCCTAATATCTGTGTGACCCTTCCCACCTTTGTTAGGCAATTACGGTTAATGAGCAGAGGTGCCCAGCTGTCCAACTCCTTGCACCTGTGCAAAGTCTGGGGCCTAAGAGTAGCTGCTTGGGGAAGCTGAGGTGTCCAGGAAAGGCAGGGGGAGGGGGATGCATCGCCACACGCAGACAGTGTTACTTAATTTTACTGGCTTCTCTTAAGATCTGTCTCCTTGATTTACTCAACAGGTTACTTACTGTAATACAGAACTGTCTATTTTTTCCTGTATCTTGTCCTAGATACTTTCACAAATCAAGTGCAACTATCCTATAGTTGCTTAACAGCTTGTCTGATCTCTCGTTCTTCTGTTTCTTTGCCACTAATCCTTGAATTTCAGTATCCTTTACACCTTCCTCCAAGTCCTTTGTCAGTTTTAATGGAATCTGAATAGAATTACCATTCCTGTGTTTTCTCCCCAGCTTCTAGTTTTACTGTGTTTCTCTGCCCTGTTTCCTCAACCATTGCCAAGTTGATGGTGCCATTTGCTATGTTTAATGGGTCAGTAAGACAAATAAGTTTGAGTATTTCATTCTGGCAATGATGAGGATTTATCTTATTTCTTTCTTAGATGCACATTTTTGAATAAAGTGAATTGTCTTCTGGACATGCCTATTTCTCTTCACTGAGTGTAAGAGTAGTCTAAAGTGGCTAGTTCAGATTAAAATGTTCAATTTAAATGTTTGATGTTCAATTACATTTGAGAAAATGAACATCATTTGGAGTCTACGTTGCAAATTTAAACTGTTCTAAAAGGATAGAATGAATTAAATTAATTGAATGCATTGTCATAGCATTAATAAAGAGCGTATCTCTCATCTTAATAAACGTAGGGGTGCTGTTTTGGAACATGGGCTCACTAAAACCACTAGAAAGCATGACTTGACAGTTATTTTTGGTTTTGTTACCCATGTACTTTAAATATTAGCTAACCCAACATTTTTTCTCTGGACTAATTTTCAGAAATGCTTGCACTGTTTTGCTGGAATATTTCCAAAAGATTCAACATGAAGAAAAGATTTGGCAATGAAAATATCAGCTGCACAGATCGTGGCTAAATCAGTAAAATACTTCTGAAACTATGGTTGTCTTACAGGTAACATCAAACAGCATTGGAAAGGGAAATGCTGTTCAGCCTTTCCATAGTAAATGCAAAAACACATACAGAGAAGAACAGCTGGAAAATCTAATTGATGTTGAATCTTTGTAGGTAAGCCTCCAGAAATACTGTTGGCTTGAATAACTGTTTTTTTTCTTCCTCTTTTTTCTTTTTTTCCCCCTGTTAAAACCAGTTTTTTAATAATGGTAGTATGGATAGATATATAGGTCTCTATGTGCACACAGACATCTTATCTGTATCATCTGTGTTTCTCTCCTTATATAAACATCATAATGCATACATATATTAAAAAATGGCATATATGTATACATATTTTGTGCATTTATGCATATACACATAGTTTTAATCTTTAGATTTCTACACAGTTATTAATAAATAAATTATTAGTTGATTTCCCTATGCAATTTTTGTGAGTAATGAAGTTCACTTAAATGATATAGAAGGAAAAAAAAATAGAGCATGTTGTTGGAATCTCTGCTAAATTCAGAAGGATGATGCTGCTACATATAGGTTAACATGTTCTTAACACATGAACATTGCTTTCTAATAGCTATTTCTTATCCTTGTGACACTTTTTTTTTTTTTTTAATACCCTGTTGCAAGCTCTTTTAAATCTCAAACTTGCATTTTTTAGGTGAAATCTGCTTCTTAAATATCATACTATGATATTTTGACAGAATTTTGTAGCAGACATATTTCCTGCAGGTGTTTGAACAATTTTTTAAAATATTCTATTTGCACTAGGGAAATTGTTAGATGTGTGCCATTAAAAGCTTCAAAAAGGAAATCTGTCCTGTAAAAAGTTGAGAACTGCTGCAACTTATACAGTTAGGTAAGTAATTGTGTAGTCATCCCTAGTAATACTGAAAAAACCCCAAACTAAGTCCTCAAACTGAAACTTTACCAAAAATATAATTTCAGTAGTGCCTAAATTTTTGGATTTGTATTTCAAAAAGTCATAACTTCCCAAGAATTTAACCCACAGATCCAAAATTTTAAAGTATTATGATTTTACAGTAAAATGTTCAACCTTTTATAACACTTGAATTTACATTTGTCATCTGTTTTTACCCTTCCTCCCACTCTAACCATATGGAAAAAGCAGCATGGTTCTGACCTTATGATATGTTTTTGCTCCTATTGTAGTGTTGCTTTGTGCAAAGCTCAGAGAGAGACCCCAAACCAAATCAAATCAAAGAGCACAAAAGATCCTTCAATCTGAACGGGTATAATCACACACTTACACCTTTGCTGAATGTAGCCCTAGGATTGAATCCTGTTTTGGCTTCTAATTGTTTCTAGTGATTCTTAAACTGTATAAGTAAGTGATTCGTACCTATAAATAGGGTTTAACATGTAAAGAGAGAAAATACAGGATGCATACCTAATGCATAGTTTTGTTGTGTTGTGTGGTTTTGTTGAAACTGTCTCCTACTGGAATATCTTATAGTTTACCAATGAAGAAGTTCTTTCAGAGCATAGACGTTGTCTTATGTTTCTTAGGCAAATGTTAGAAGTATGGAGAAAACATGCAAAAAGAACAGTCCATCTATATTTGCAACAGTATGTGGCACTTCAGATGCTCAGCTTTCTGTTCATAGACTTCTGGTTGTCTGTGGAGATATCAGTTCTTTTTATGTTTTAGACAAGTTAGGTGCATCACTAATTCAGGCCTTCAGGCCTAGTTCACCAGTTTTTCTCAAATTCCATGTTATTTCTCTACTTCTAAATTGGAATCTAGAATAATATTAGTACACATCCATTCATTATTAATCTCCACATGCGCTGTTACATTTTTATGCATGCAATTGAATTATGATCATTTGTGTATGTCAGGAAGATTATTTTTATAAAATTATTATATAATTTTATAGTACTAATCATCATGCTAAATGTGTACATTCTGCATGTAATGTCTAGTGGCTTTACTTATACAAGTTGATTTTTATTTTGTCAGTAGTTTTGCCTTAATTTTTATTATTAATTTATTCACAATGAGTACCTACTTTTTATATTAATTATCTGAAATTCTGAAAAAAGATACCCCAAAAAAGAAATACACCTCTCCCCCCCCCACCTATCAATAGTAAGGAAAACTTCAAAGTATGAGATTCAAAACAAGGAAGGAGGAAGGAGAAAGAAGGGGAAGAGAAGTAAATAATATAGAATAAAGAATTCTTAATATTTCTAATTAGTGGGAATAATTTTTTAAAATCTTTTTAATCTTCCATTGGCAAACACAAGGGCTTCAAATTGTTGCCACATTTCAAAAGACTTTTGATAAAAAAACCTTCAATAAATAGTTGTTTGTTAATCCACAATACCTTCACTGTATTTGATTATAATTAATTCTCCTGAATTGAAATTTGCATATCTTGAATCTTGTTATTTTAATTTAGAAGAGTAATGATGACTTTGTTTTGAAAATGTAATAGTCTTTGAGAGGATTGAATTTTAGATGAAAGTGAATGCTTCTGTGCACTGTTCATCTGCAGTGGAAATGGAATTTATGAAAACTGCTCTAAAAGATATGCAAGAGGAAAGCCTTGTTCACATACAAAATTAGGGAAAATAGTTCTATCAGTTGGAATTCTTCATGTTTCTTCTGGGCCCAGTATTTTCACTGTAGTCACTAATTAGTAAATAATGAAATAAAGCATGTGCTTCTTAAAAATAAAGATGAAAACAGTCTTAGAGGATTCACCATTGTGTTACAGAAGAGAAATAGAATGAAAATAATCTTGAAAAAATGGAGAATAATCAGCAGAGATACCCAGTGGGATCAAATGCCTAGACAGGAGTTCTGCAGAAGTGTTGCAGTTAGTGAAGAGCAAGTAAAATATGAGGCAACAATGCCATGCTGCTGCTAAAATGTAATCGTGCGAATATATGAACAGATATATAGCCTGAAAAACAAATAATTCCTCTGATCAGCTTTAGTAGAGCCTCAGCTGTAGTATATTGTCCAGGACAGTTGAGACAAGTATGGGTTGTCTGAGGAAATTCCAGGTAAAAAAAAAAAAAAATCACTAGAATTTTAGAAAACATGTTGTACAAAAAAAAGATTGCCATAGGATATAGATATATATAATTTTTTTAAAAAGACTTTTGTAACGACATTCCTTTACTCTTCCTATGAAAGAAATATTGGAAAAGACTTAAAGGATTTAAATTACCCATGAGATGATCAGTAAGAAACCGATTCTACAGATACTGATGCACATGAACAGATTTCCTGAGAGTGGTGCTGGACTATTTGATGTCTGAGCTTAGAAGAATAGGTTAGACCAGTGTTTGTCAATCATGACACATTTAAGCATGGAAGCCCTCCTGACTCGAAGAAGCGAGTGCTTTAAATAATCTCTCACGATCTCTATCCGTTAATATCATTCTATGAAAAGGTTGGCTACAGATACTGACAGAGTTAAAAAAGTCCTCTAACTTTTCATATGGGGATTAAAAATCTTTTGTTATCATCCTGTTTTTACAGCATTCTTTGAATATATTGTTTATAATTCAAGTACGACATCTCTTACGTTTTATGGCTTCTTTGTTTAATTTGCTCTTCCACTAGAGTACTGTGGTGTGTCAAATCTCATGACTATGCATAACCAAAGGTAGCCCCTACCATGTTAGGCATTTAACATACACATATTCGCATATCTTAAAAAACTTAGAGTTTAAAGAAATAGTACTAATTGGAAGTAAATGCCAGTATTATTATCTGGGGTTTTTTTTTTGTGTGGTTTTTTTTTTTTTTTTTTAGCAAAACACAGAAACAAAAATAACTGAAATACGTGGGGAAGCTTCTAAAGTGAAAGAAGCTGATTTGAGTCTGAGTCCTTAAAGGCAAGACGCCTTATCTTCCTCAAATAAATGTTGCTGTAAAACAAATTCATCCACAGTACTCATAAAAATGAAGTTAAATTGTATAATCAAAACTTGTGTGTTTAGTTCCTCAAACTCTAGAATTTTAATTATGTGAAATTTTACATGTTCTTTTCTGTGCACTGTCTTCATAGATACACCCCTAATAAGCCAATTCAATGCCACATTTCTCATATAATCCTAAAAAGAGTGCGAAGAATGTCATTAAGTTTTTTGCTTCCAGAAACAAACAGTGAATTAGATACAAAACAGACTTCAAAGTAGTTTTGAATAGTTTCCTAATAGCACTAAATATTCTCTAGTGCCACTTGTCTCAACCCCATCTAAGTTGTTAGGTTGATTTCTCTTCAGGTGACACTGTTTTCCTGACAGGCTTCCGGCATTACTAAAGGAGTTGAAATAATACCTTTTTATGTCCTAGGCTCTTAATCCTCTTGTCATAAGAGAGTACAAAGTGTTAAGACTGTAATTCACAGAATCAAACATGGATGTATAATCAAGGAGGTTGCTGCCCAAAGTGTCCTATTTCCTTTGTGGTGATGTTTGGGAACTATGTATCAAAAACAAGGCAGAGAGTAATTAAGAAAGGAAGAAATCTGCCATGTCTTATGAACCCTCATCTAAGAGGCTTCCTTCTGAAGGAGAAATTAGTCATAAAGATTCTTTCCAAATACTGACACTGTCCCACATGACATCCTTTTCTCAAAACTGTAGAAGACATAAATTTGATGGATTGACCACTCGGTGGATAAAGACTTGGCTGGATGGCTGCACACAACTGTGGTCAACAGCTCAATGTCCAGCTGGAGAAGGGTAACGAGTGGTGTCCCTCAGGAGTCAGTGTTGGGACCAATCCTGTTCAACAGCTTTGTTGGCAACATGGACAGTGGTATTGAGTGTGCCCTCAGCAAGTTCACTGATGACACTAAGCTGTGTGGTTCGGTTGGTATGCTGGAGGGAAGGGATGCCATCCACAGAGACCTTGAGACACTTGTGAGGTGGGCCAATGCCAACCTCATGAAGTTCAACAATGCAAAATGCAAGGTCCTACACCTGGGTCGGGGCAATCCCAGGCACAGCTACAGGTTGGGCGGAGAAGTGATTCAGAGCAGCCCTGAAGAGAAGGACTTGGGGTGTTGGTCAATGAGAAACTGAACATGAGCCGGCAGTGTGCACTCACAGTCCAGAAAGCCAACCGTATCCTGGGCTGCATCAAAAGGAGTATGACCAGCGGGTCAAAGGAGGTGATCCTGCCCATCTACGCTGCTCTTGTGAGACCCCACTTGGAGTACTGTGTGCAGTTCTGGTGTCCTCAACACAAGAAGGACATGGAGCTGTTGGAGCAAGTCCAGAGGAGGGCCACGAGGATGATAAGGGGGCTCGAGCACCTTCCATATGAAGACACACTGAGAGAGTTGGGGCTGTTCAGCCTGGAGAAGAGAAGGCTGCATGGAGACCTCCTATCAGCCTTCCAGTATCTGAAGGGGCCCTTTAAGGATGCTGGGAAGAGACTCTTCATCAGGGACTGTAGCAATAGGACAAGGGGTAATGGGTTTAAACTTCAACAAAGAAACTTCAGGATAGATATAAGGAAGAAGTTCTTTACTGTGAGGGTGGTGAGGCACTGGAACAGGTTGCCCAAAGAAGTGGTAAATGCTCCATATGTGGCAGTATTGGACAGAGCCTTGGGTGACATGGTCTCGTGTGAGGCACCCCAGCCCATGGCAGGGGGGATTGGAAGTAGATGAACTTAAGGTCCTTTCCTACCCTAACCATTCTATGATTCTATGATTCTTTGATTCAGTGATTAAGAACCAATACAGATATTTCTTAAATATTTTGTCAATTATATATCTATTACATTATGTATTAGTTCCCTTGTGCATGACACAAGAACATTTTGAAAAGGTCAGTAAAAAAGTTCAAGATACAGAAAACTAAAAAAAAAGTAAGATCAATTAATCTCAAGAATGAATCTTACAAAGATTTTTTTTCTTTTTTTCTGCAGACTCATTGATATATTATAACAGAGGCATATCTAGGCATATGTTATTTTGCAAGGTGAAGTCAATAACTTCAGTCTTCAGGGGCTTGTCTTTCTCTCTTGCCTGTTTTTGTAGTCTAAACAGAGCTAAACATGATTACTGTGCTGTAGGAAAAGCTCAAATATACGTCAGGATTTTTATTTTTGTTTGCTTTTTTCTGTTAGCATATAAAAACAGCAGTTGAAAAAACTGAATATTTTTAAAATGTGTACATTTTTGTTGGTGTAAGTTCTTCCCTGTGTATAGTTATCTTACTTCATTTTTTTTTTATTTTTTAGTCTTCTACATTTATACAGACTTGGTATATTATTGAAAACAGCCAAGGATTAAAATAAAAATAATCAGTTTTAGATGGATAAACTTTGCAGTATTTTTTGCCTTTTTAACAAATATACTCAGTCTTATATTGAAGTTTGTAGTTTACTATAAACATAATATTTCAACATTTTTTTCCTATTGCTGCTGATAAGTACTCAGTAAGATGTAGTCTCAAAGGGGAATGAGCCATACCAGTCTTATCAGAAATAACTACTTTTCTTAAAAGCTTAACAGGGGCAAAAAAAGCAGCATCATTCTTCTGCTAAGCCTTTTGTCACATATTGTGTATTGTCTCTGCTGTCTGACCTTTTAAAATGACATTTCTTTTTAAATCTCTACATTGCATTAGAAATTAATGTCTGAGAATAAAAGAACAATTCTTAGGTAGTATAATTAGAAAATTTTGGAGAAATGGCAAGCAAGGAAGAGTACTAAATTTTTTGTAACACTCTTTAGAGTACCATAACTTTTCTTAGTATTATGTTTGTGTATTGGATTATCAGATCCAAAACAATTTAACAGCTTTGCTAAATTTTCTTTGCTAAAACTGCAGGCAGTCAGCATTGATGAAGCTATTTTAGCCTTTTTTTTTACAGAGATGATTAGTTTACTATTAGGAGTTTCTCCAATTTAATTTTAGTCATCTAAAAGAAAGACCTCTAGTCCAGTATTCATCTAGCCAACCTAATGGACTCAACAGTTGAATATAGTTATTTGAACAAAAAAAGATGAGACATATGCTGCACAAGATGAGTCCTCTGTCTTTGTTATTAAAGAACATGCGTTAATTAAACAAATGAAAGCAGAAATTCATTATACAGTCCAAAGATAGCTTCAGATGGTTATACAAGTGCCAAAGGGTCTGTCATTCAACTATTTGGATAAATCTTGGATACTAGTAGTCAAATGGTGCTACTATTAACCTGTTGTGCACCACAGAATTGAAGGTGGCAAAATATGTTTATAAACTAACCGTGTATGAGCATAATATTTTAACCGCTGAATATTTGTCTGTGCGTATTTTAAGTATGATTTCCTTTCAGATCAGATTTTGTACCATCTCACTATAATTTTGTGTTTTACCTCTTGTATGAAGACAGACGTCTTGTATGTTTACAACCTGTATGAAGACAGGCTGAAGAAGTTGGGGCTGTTCAGCCTGCAGAAGAGAAGGGTGCGTGGAGACCTCATAGCAGCCTTCCAGTATCTGAAGGGGGCCTATAAAAATGCTGGGGAGGGACTCTTCATTAGGGACTGCAGTGGTAGGACAAGGGGTAACAGGTTCAAACTTCAACAGGGGAAGTTTAGATTAGATATAAGGAAGAAGTTCTTTACAGTGAGGGTGGTGAAGCACTGGAATGGGTTGCCCAAGGAAGTTGTGAATGCTCCATCTGTGTCAGTGTTCAAGGCCAGGTTGGACAGACCCTTGGGCAACATGGTTTAGTGCGGCATGTCCCAGCCCATGGTAGGGGGGTTGGAAGTAGATGACCTTAAGATCCTTTCCAACCCTAACTATTCTATGATTCTATGTATCCCAACCTTTTCTGTTTATCATGTCAGAAAAAAAAAGTATTAGCATAAGTACCCAAAATAATTATGTTCTTACAATTTTGTAAAACACTATCATTTGAGCATGATAGTGTCCACCATCCTAAATACCACCACCAAAGTACTTTATGAAAGGATAGCATATGTCTTTGCAGAGGTAACAGAAAATCTTGTAATTCAACCCAAAACCCAAAAATGTGTAAGAAATCGAGACTCACTAGTTCTGGTGCTCACAGAATTATTTGTTTACTTTTAGTATAGTGTGATTTTTCTCTATACAGAAGAGTTTTAACTTTAAATTAAAACGTTAACAGCCAGGTCTTGGTTAAAAAGTAACTTCCCTCTGGTGATTGTTAGGACTTCTAATTTGTAATCGTTTGTAAATCACTGTAATGATTTCTAAACTGAAAAAATAGATTTTGAGGAAGTATAAAACAAAACAACTGAAAAAACAGTTGTAAGGAGAATGTAAACTAATACTATCATTATGGCAGTTTAATTCATTTTACTTTACAGCTACATCAGTTTAGGATCATTTTTCAGGGACAATTATTGTATGTCAGCTGAGAACAGAAATATCTTAAGATAGGTCAACTTGTTCATTTGCTACCATGTTCCCATATCCTAAGACCAAAAATTTTAAATGTTAAGAGTTTTCTTTTATTCAGTAAAATAGAAAAACAAAAGATGTTAGTTGTCTTATATTATCCAATATTCTTGATTTATGTCTAGGTTAGTATCCATACTCCTGAAAAGTTATGTGAAAGGAGATGGGCTTGGAAGGGATAAATGATTCACTTTGCTCCAAAACTTTTTGTGAAAGGCTCCTCATTAGTGGAGCCCAGGATGAAACCAGTATAGTCTACAAAGGTTCATTATTTCATTGCTTAGAAGGAATGTGGTAGGAGGAGGCATTTTTAGGTTCTAGTATTACAAGGGAAGCAGGATCGCAATTCTTGAGTGAGATGATCATGGTGATTTCAATTCGCTTTAGCCATTTACATTTAGATTACTTTTTTTGGTGTTTATCTACACTCTATAGCCAATGGAGAGAAGTATGTACTATAAGCCATGGTTCAGCTGACATAGAATCATAGAATCATAGAATAGTTAGGGTTGGAAAGGACCTTAAAATCACCTAGTTCCAACCCCCCTCCCATGGGCAGGGACACCTTGCACTAAACCATGTTGCCCAGGGCTCTGTCCAACCTGGCCTTGAACACCACCAGGGATGGAGCATTCATGTATCAGATGTCTACAGTAATATGGCGTGGATCATGCTTCAGAAGTGCTTAGATTTCCATAGTGCCCATCCTGTGTTTCCATAAAGGTTTTTTATGTATAGAATAATGTAGAGTAAACTGGGGCAAGGCAGAATCTGAAGTTTAGCCTTCTCATGTGCTTTCATTACTGGGAAGGCAGCCCAAGCCTTCTTTCCCTGTTTTACGTGTTTACCAAAAATATATTTGACATGAAGGAAAAAAAAGAAAAAAAAATTAAAAAAAAATCAGAAAATCATCTCTGTAAAGCAGCAATGTAATAAAATGTGCATTTCTTTCCTTTCCTTTTTCATAGATATACTTGTTCTCTTTTAAACAGAACTTATCATAAACTCAGTTCTTGTCTTCATATTTTATAACCTTAAACCTTATAAAACTTTAACTCTGATATAAAAGTTTAATACATCAACAGAAGATAGTTACTGAATAAGAATGTTTTGAAAGGGATTCTTCAGCACAAAGAAGGAAGCACTGAAGTCATTTGTGAATATTTCATGTTACGAGAACCAGCTTCAATGTCAACCTGAATTTTTTTGACAAAAATATTAGCAAAAGGTTAGTTATAACCTTTGGAAAAGGTTACTTTAATAAGAACAAACATAGAAGTATATGAAATGTTTGCAAGCCTTTGGGTTTTTTGTGTGCATGTTTCTCATGTAAATTAAAAATATCATCACTCAGGGATAAGTGCGTTTTGAAATAGGCATTGGCAAAACCTTTACCCTCCGGAAAGTATTGTAAAGCAAAACAAATAAGGGGGAAATTATTGATACGTATTTCAGGTTGAAGTCTTTGTAAACCACATTTTATTGTGGGAGTTAGGTAGTTGAACTAGTTTTCAATTAATTCCAACAGACTGTACCATTGTTCTTCACTGCACTGGTCCCACTAAAATTAAAACCAAAAATAATGAATGATAAGAACAACAAAAAACCTTTAATAAAAGAGAGAATCATCCCTGAGACCAAGAGTGTTTGGTCACAGCTGGATGGGGTAGTCCAGTTTTGCCAAATAGGCTGCTTCAAGCCATGTTTGGTGGTCCTATATTGATAAAATCTTACCTAACTAATATGATTGATGGATATCCAATGCTTTTGTGACCAATCCTCAACTTTCAAATAGAAACGAGAGACATCTTGTTTCAATCTGTCTTTTACTTACTTCCTCTCCATGCCCCAGTTGCTCTGTAGTTTACAGCAGTATGAAATACAGATCTCTCTGCCACTGACTACACAAGTTTTGGCAAGCATTAATGTTAAGGAGAGTTGTATGCAGAATAAAGGAAACAGCTTCCCAAATTATCTTTCTTTCTTTCTTCCTTTCACTCACCATTTTTCTTCTCATTCCACAGCATTGAGCTGTATTGCTGTCGTTGCCTCACGAACATACTGCTTTAGAAACTGCAAACATAATAAAATTGCTCGTCATGACAAATGATTCAAGTCAGTCTTCCCTATTAAGTCCATGTAATGGCTGCAGTATGTACTGTGATGTACTGAAAAACAAAATGGCATAACCTCTGCAGGTACTATACTGCCAATTTTTCCCACAAGTAAATCAGACAGCCATGAATTGCTTTCCTCTTTAATAAAAAGTATTCATAAAGTCTCTATGATGAGTTTTCTGTGGAGGCAAAAGTTGCCCAGATTGTTTGATTCAATTAAAAATAAAATTTGCTTTCCATTTTAGATCTGAAAGGAGTGAAGTTGAAAGATATCACCAATAACTGACTTACTAAAGGAATACACAGTGCAGGAAAGATGGAATGAGGGGTAGGATGCTTGCAAAGGCATCTGCTCTGTATCATCTTAAATCTATGGCACATGATTCAGAAGATGATTATAAGAAATATTTATTTCAAATACAATCAGTGTGGTGGTATGTTGTGCATATAGAGCACACAGACACACAAAGAGATTATTTTTTCATTCTCAGAGAGTAAAGATATTGAAAAACTCTCACAAAAAAACTGTGCCTGTATTTTAAGCTTTTAAGAAAAGAATGATCTTTATTAAGAAAGTAAAATGTGAATGCTAAAATAAATAGGATTAAAATTGAATCACTATCACACTGCCTTTTCTGAGAAGATAAAGACAAAAACCTGCTGCCAGATCAAAGATTCCAGCATCTGATTTAGGAAGTGGCTGCTGACATACATAAGAAAAGAATATCAAATGCTTTACTAGACTTCTTAAGTAAAAGAAAATTATCCACAGTGAATCCAGAGCTTTCTTCTAAGTGGTAATAGCCAATTTAGTCTATTGTTTCTCGTGTCAGAATTGTTTTCCAGTCTCCTCGAGCCTGCAATTTTCAACACTGAATTTAATCTAATGTTGTTAACATTCAAATGTATTGCTTAGTCATTCAGAAATGTGGGATCCTTCTTATACCACTATGATTAGGTTAGATTTGATTATAATTAATAATTTAAATAAAAGATTTTACATACTCATTTTTCTTGGGTAAATAATTAACAACAAACCCAGCAACACAGATTGTTCAGGCATGCCTCTATAAGGGTCTCTTAATTACGCAAAATGGCTGTTCATTTCAATCCCTTTTTCTATCTTTTAGCTAGTTATTAATACACTAAAGGTCTTTAAAACATGATAGGTTATTTCAGAGACTTTGATGGGAGAACTTAAGAAAAGTTTTATTGGAAAACAGAGTACATATTGCTCATATCATATTCACGTACTTGCTGATTCCTTCACATGACTCAACTAAAACTTGTAAGGGCAGGATTTCTTCCATGGAAGACAGTTTGAGACTTCCGAATGTAACATATATTCAAGTGTGTATAGGAATGATGTTCCTTGTAATAGAATTCAGACGATGGCTAGATCTCTTTTTAAAGTTGGTGTCACACCAATAGCTTCTAATACCAAAGCTGATTTAAGTAATAGCTTATACTACAGAACTAAGACTTTAGCAGTTTGATATGTCTTTCATAGAAAATTAGTTGGTGAATAAAAAATTATCCAGACAGTTTATTATTCTATATTTCATAAATTTATACCAGACCCTTTCTTTTAGCAATTTCATTTTGTGACTACTTGTCAGGTTTTGTTTCCAGTAAAAAGAAGACATCTGGTCAGAGAACTTACATGTGTTCCTCTGTGACTGAACTCTGCTGTAAATAGAAAATGAGATAGGATACATGAAAAAAAAAAAAATCCAAACCCCTAAAACTGAGTGAAGAACTGAGTCTATATTTTTAAAACCTTGATAAATGCAGTTTAAACCCTTGATTTTTACACAGTTTCTTTTCAGATGTGGTTCATTCTTTCAGTGTGTGGTATTATAATATTTTTGCTATCAATTTCTTGTTCTTTGCCACAGGTATTGTCTTTATTTCAAATGAGTCTCAAAAAAATGGAACAAGCACTCAAGCACATAAAACTAAAAGGGTGTTCAGTTCTTGTCTTCATTCTGTCAAGCTTTTTTAAATGCATCAAAAAAGCACCAGTTCATAAAATGAAAAATAGTAGATTTTTTTTTAGTCTGTTTCTATCATACTCAGTATTTAAAGCAATAAACAAAACAAAAATTTGAATTTTAGTAAGTAAATCCAAAAATTTTTTTTGCTTTTTCAGAAATGCAAGATTATGAAATTATTATATTTAACTTCTGTTATCAGATGTTTAATAATGATTGTTAAAAGCTCATAGTCTTCTGCGTTTGTTAGTACAAGGATATATTGTGACATCTCTCACATAGATCATTTGGTGCTCAGTGAATCTCATTTGAACTAATGAAGTTTCACAAAAGTGGTTTATTTACAAAAGGAAAGGATTAGCATCCTCATGATTTTGTATTACTCATACACATGACGAAGCATCTTTTGGAAAGGAAGATCAGCAGGGAGGAAAACAGGAGTAATTTAGATACCATTTAAATGTCCTCAGCATTTGGTTATTCTCTGCATGAAAGTTTTACTGCAGGATACTGTCTCCTAAGATTAATGCCAAAGTTCAGGATTCAGTCCAAGCCCAGGACATGCAGTCAGAAGATATGTGTGCCTGTTACTGACTAGGTTGGGTGTCTGAACTCTCTATTTTGGGGAATTTTTGTTTGTTGTATTTATTAACTTCTAAGGTACTTAACAGAGAAAAAAAAGGGAGTCTTAGAATTATTTGGGAAAGCTTGCATTTGTTCTTTATAGGTTTGTTTGGGTTTTTTAGTATTATTAGTGCTGACTAAAGGATTGTAAAGGTCTTCCTAAATGTAACAGCCCAAATTAAAAAAAATTTCTAAAAAAAAAAAAAGTTGTGCTCTGGATAAACAAGCACACTTTGGATTGCTAAAGTGGATATAAGCTGATTTTGTTTCTTAACTTCAAATTGTTTAAAAAAAAACGAAAGTAATTTTTATAGTTGTCTGTAGTCTGTAGATGCTCTTGTGTTTTGGACAGACTCAGAAGCTGTGAATTTCAGTATGTAAACCTCACTTTTCTTCTCTCTCCCAAAGAATATTTGCTTTGTATTAATATTGGCCAAACATACCTTTCAAATTCAGCACTGAAAATGAATCAGAAAACAGAAAAATGCTCTTTGCCCTCTTTCTGAAGTCTGAGGCTTCATTCAGGAAATACTATCCTGAAAACTTAATGTTCAAGTCCCACCAATTTACATAAGAATCTATTTTCTTTCCTTAATGAGAGCTTACGTTAATAATCTTAGTTTCAGTTGCTCTTCACCAATACACAGGAAAAAAATCACCGATCTATTACTCTTTCTAAGCAAGATTTTTACAAAACTGCAGTAATGTCTTTATTTTTGCCACAAAAGTGACAAGTAAAATTTTATTGCAACTTCTGATCACTGTACCAGACAGAATTGAAAAAGCCAGTCCTCTTGCTTCAAGAAAGCTCCTGAAGCAGTAGTGTTAAAAAATGAACAAATAATCAATAGCTTAACTTTTAAAATATAGATTAATGTTCAGAATGCTCTGTAGAAAACACAAAATAAAGCTTTACCAGAGAAAGAGCTCATGAATATTCGGCTTGGAGTCTAGGATCTATTAAAAGTTACAGGGAGTTTTAGTGTTGTCAGTAAGTAAGATAAAATGTGTGTATGAGTTTGGGGGCCAAAAGTAGTATTGGCATTCCTCATTCTGCCAAATTAGGAAGTGTGGGCAAAAGATGTTTCCTGTGTATGTGCCTCCCCACTATGTCCACAAAGGAGCCTATATGTGTCTCTTAGTCTTGACTAAGCACTCTTTAGGCATCTACTTCAGGCCTAAAGATGAGGAAAATGAGAACTTCCCTTAATGGGGAATTAATTAAGGAATTAAGGAATTAACGAATTAAGATTTCCAAGTAATCTATCTTATTTTAGGTCCATTACACACAGCTAATTTAGAGTGATGCATTGAGCCTTTCCTCATAAGCACCTCCACCATTCTGACTCTTTCAAAGGGAGGCAAGAAAAAAATAGGACAACATATAGTAGTGTTTTAAAAGGACACAGTCAGTGTCCATTCATGGAGATCCAGGAAGACTGAGAAATCACTTCCAGCGGACGCTTCCAAGTCTGTTCCAGCCTAAGCTATTACTCTCAGGTCACTATTAAGCCATGACATGGGGTACAATGTGGAATCCTGCTTGAAGGAAGTACTCTTGCGTACTTCTGTGAGTCCAGGATTATTCCAGAAAATTTGGTCTGCTGTGGTAATAAGTATTTTGTAGGCTTCTCTCCCCTCTGTTCTACCTCCATGAACAATAAAGGAAGATGAAGGAACATGAACATTAAAAGAAGGTGCAAGTAAAATTCAGTATCAGGCAGATTAAATGACATTTGGGAACAGCTTTATTTTTATTATGGACAAAAAACCCAAAATAGGTATAGATTTTTTCCTTCTAATTTAGAAGCACAAATCTGCTCACCTTCAATGAGACTGCCAGTCTTAGGATTTCAAGTACCTTTCTGAAAAATGTGTGAGATTTTAGGAATTCAGAAACTATCATATACTTTTCTACTAATTCAAGTGAATAAATCTGGTATGTCAGCCACATTTAACTGAGAGTGTTCTGCATGTATATGTGTTCAATGCTGCAAAGCTGTCATCCATTATGATGTTTATTCTTAGCATAATACTAGAATAAACTGAGTGAGTGTGCCTAACATCGAAAGAAACTGTATATAAAAGCAAACTGATGTCCTTACACATGAGCATACGTAAAGTGTTCCAAAGAGCGAAGTTCTAAAAAGGCACTCTTTGGAGAGGTACTGAAATATTGCAATGGCTATTTCTTGTATAAACATGGACTGGCAAAAAAAAAAAAAAAAGTGTTTTTAAACCAGAGAACAGGTTTATGTAGACTTAACTATTACAAGGTTAGTAATTCTAAACTAAGTAAACCTAAACTGCCATGTACTGGAAACCCATGAATAAGGGTTATCTATTAATTTCTTAAAATTTGCTATTCATGGATTGAAGCAAATGAACTCTTTCTTTCCTCCTACTGTTTTGTTTGCCTTAAGGATTGTTAATTAATCAATCAACAAGTATTGCAGATAACCTCCTTACAATAAAATTTGTAACTAAGCTCCTTATCCTAAAGCATTAAGTGAGAATTGCATGCTCTTGTACTTAACCAGCTACATGTCAACATGATTTGGCAGGCAGGGACTGATATATCTAAATCTTTTTAAGCATCTCTACTAAGAGGCTTTAAAAATAGCATCACTAATATTTCATTCAGCAGAATAAAATACTGAAAATTTATTTCTATTCTTTTTTTCATGTTATTTTCAAGCAAGAGAAACAGCTTTTCAATTCTGATACAGAGGTTATACTTCAAAAATATTCATTTATGTATCACTCCCACAAAGTGATGCATGGGAAATCGTAATATTGCCATGTGCTTATTATGTGAGACAGCTGATGGTTTGTGTCCCACTGTCTACCAACTATATGCAAATAACTGTTGAGGGTGACAGTTGTGTTACTCCCACTTAGCAGCTTTGGTGGGACACTCTCAGCTTCAGCAGAGATTTGTCTTAAAGAACATTTATGAGATATGAGCAGTTAGGAGAGTATTTATCCATTGATTACACTATATGTGGCTACTATAAACCCTGTACTCAGCAGTTTCCTTAGTTGATGAAATGTGGAATTCGTTTTTGAAGGCTTCATAAAAATCCAAAGCTCTGAGCTTCATTATTTATAATTCCTGTTTCATAGCTGGATGCATGTATTGATCCCCTTCAATGCTGTTCTTGTTTGTTCTTGAGTAAGCTGAGGCAGTGCAACTATCAAAGTCAAGGAATATAAAAACAAACAAGTGTTTGTTCTTCATTTAATGGTCAGAACATTGCCTACTCCAAATCCTTTGTATGTATTTTTAAATCTTTCTACAGGTTTTTAACAAGGAGACTTTATACTGGGATTCATTTTGCTTGACTTCATTGCCTGTAATGTTGATATTTGAATGCGGTCTAGCAATTGAAGCACACATTGTTAGGAAAAAAAAAAAACAAACCAAACCAACAAAACAGCTGAGGCATCCAGAGAGCAATTAATCTCATTGCTAAAGTAAATTTCTGTAACTGTCCAGATGAATAGTTCTCTAGGCTAAACCAATAGCTTAGTACAGTTCCCTATGCATATACATCTAGTGTTATTTGACATGCCCTGAGATGTCTAAGATTTGTCTACAGGGTTGACAGATACTACACGGGATCAGGAGGAGACCATGCTTTATGTGCAATCATCTGAAGGCCAGACAAGATACGTAAGAGCATATTAAATTGCTTCAAGATGACCATATGTAGGCAGCTGAACTGATATCTTATAAAGAATGTCATAAAGTGACATATTTATGTTCAAGGCATAAAAGCTGTCATCAGTGAGGACTAATTTTAAATGTACAAATGTATCTTGTGTTTACATAGTGAATAGGTGTGCTGTAGAAAAGATAATTTCATAATCCTGAGTGTAACATTACTTGTTTTACTAATTTCTCTATTTTAAAATAGCATCATAATAGGGTAACATAATTGTCTTTGATACAAAATCCTCATTCCTTAGTTAATACACACAGACAGCAGCCTCTGTTTCTAATTAGACAAAAAAAAAAAAAGGGCATATCAAAGAGAAGATGGAGTGTACTGTAATTTGGTTTTGACTATTGTAATTTCTTTTTGGGAAAAATAAAGTATTACGGATCACATTATGTTCTGATTTATGGCCACATAGCACTACTATAGCGTGAAAATTCATGCTAATTACCAAAATTTGGAACAATGTTTTAAAGAGAAAGATTGTTGGTGATGGAGAGAAGAAAAAAAAAATCCTGAAAGTATTTAAAATTCAAATATCACTCCTATTTCTTTTTCTTATGTTCTTGCCTGTATTCTAGATTTTTTTTATGAAGTTCTATGACCAGAGAGCAAAGACATCG
This sequence comes from Strigops habroptila, assembly GCF_004027225.2. NCBI lineage: Eukaryota > Metazoa > Chordata > Aves > Psittaciformes > Psittacidae > Strigops > Strigops habroptila. The sequence continues at coordinate 83,733,822 of NC_044278.2, forward strand.
ATTAATTTTGATACATGTTTCTTTAAATGTTGTCAGTTCTTCATCTTAAATTGGGCATTCCAACAGAAATGAAAGAAATTGCTTTCAATTATATTGCCCATTATTCGTGCTATATATTCACTTAAGACGTCTTGAGATTGCAACTACAAGAAACACAGTTTGGTGGGATCCTTTCACTTTTAAGAGACATTGGACTATGAAGGCCTTTATAATGCGACATTTATTGTATCTGTGGCTTGAAAAGAGTGCTGTCTCCTACACTGGGAGTTTGAATCTTACAATACTGGGATCAAGAGATAAAACCTATCCTATCATCAGTAGGTGAAGAATTAATCATGTCTAATCAATCTCTTTGTTAGATTGACTGTCCCAATGAATTAAACCTCGGAAAGATTTTGGTACTAAAGCACACTTCTAAATAAACTAATGGCATATGATAGAGGCATAATCAGCCCCTGGTGAATGCTCAGTTACTTAAAAATCATTAATAGAATAGTTATTAGAGGCTTGTTGTTAAGCTGGAAGGGCATTTAATACAGTTATGTCCTGATGTCAGTTTCATTTAATAGTTTAATTGCTTGAATAACATTATAAAAACATAGGCATCCAATCTGCAGAGGAAAGGCAAGGTTCTTCCAAAACTGTTTGCAGACATAAGTCTGAGCTCATGCTGGTATTGGACCATTTGGGAGAAAAAAAAAAAAAAGGAAAAAAGAAAAAAGAAATCTAGATGTTGAAACACAAGGCTCAAACTCACAAGCAAATTACCCATGGGTGCTGCTTTAGTAATCACATATATATATATATATCCCACAGCAAATGAAGGTAATTTGAATTAACTTAGTCCTCTTGCAACAGTATATGTTATTTCGGTTTTGTTGTATCTGTGACTGTAGTCGTAGGACAAGGGGTAACGGTTTCAAACTTAAACAGGGGAAGTTTATATTAAATATAAGGAAGAAATTCTTTAGTGTGAGGGTGGTGAGGCACTGGAATGGGTTGCCCAAGGAAGTTGTGAATGCTGCATCCCTGGTGGTGTTCAAGGCCAGGTTGGACAGAGCCTTGGGCGACATGGTTTAGTGTGAGGTCTCCCTGCCCATGGCAGGGGGGTTGGAACCAGATGATCTTAAGGTCCTTTCCAACCCTAACTATTCTATGATTCAATGATTCTAAGACTAAGAATAGAAACGTCCACCACTGGATGTGTACTGCTTTTGGGAATGTGTTTAGCTACAGACATAGTAAAAACACTGAAAAAGATTATCATAAATATCTGTGAATCTCACTTAGTGAAATGCTTTAAGTTTTGAGAAGTAAGCAGACATTTTCCAGTGACCTTTAGGAACATTTAATTCCAACTAGGCAGATGGTTAACTAATTTTCCAAGATTTGTTCCATTTTAATATTTACATCATCCTCTGGTTAGTTCTTCTTCCAGCTCTCTTGAATTTCCCTTGTTGCATTCCAAAGGAAAAGGAAGCACAAAAAGACCTAGAAAGCTGGAGTATCTCCCTTATATTCTGAGATTTTCGTTTGTGACTGCAAGCAGGTCATCACCTACAGCTGTAGCTGCACGGGTTCTCTTGTGCTTTTTCCCACAGAACAATCTTCGTTTCTGGAACAACTGCTGTATACAGGCTTCACAGAATGGTTGAGGTTGGAAACGACCTCTGGAGGTCACCCAGACACTTAGAGCACACTGCCTAGGACCGTGTCCAGATGGCTTTTGAATATCTCCAGGGATGGAGACTCCACAACCTTCCTGGTCAATCTGTGTCATGGCTCAGTCATCCTCACAGTGAAACAGTATGTCTTAATGTTCCTGTGTTTCAGTTTGTGCCTCCTGCCTTCTGGTCCTGACACTGGGCATAACTCCATCCTCTTTGCACCATCCCTTCAGGTATATCATCAGCATAGGCTTGCCAGTGCTGATGATGGCTAGCTCCTTCTGGAAGAAAACAGCTAAATTCACACTATAGAAACAATTTATTAGTGTTCATCGTATAAACCTTAGAGTGGACTCAGTGGCCAACAGTTATCTTCAGAGGTAATGTTAAATACTGCCCAGTCATTACACATCTTTCCTTGTATATCATTTATATATCACCATGATATTTTTCATCATGGGCTTTATTGTAAATTATTTTCAGTGAGTTCATTCCTTAGTTTTTTATCCTCAGGATTATGTTTGAAACCTTTACCATACAGCTGTGCTGTCAAGTTCCTGTCGATTCTCAAGTCAGTTTTTTACAGCCATAAATTGAACTTGGTTTAAAACAAAACTATTTTATAAGACTGTATCAGTAGGCTTAGATTAAACACTTAAGCATTTATAGCAATTTCTACCTTTAAGTGCTTCTGTCTGTGATTTTATATGCAATGGAATGCAACCTGATCAGTTAAAATTATTTCCTTTTGGTTTCTTCTCATGGAAAACTGAAGTGCCCCAGAATAATCCAGTCCTCCAGTTCAGTTTTTAGTTAAAAATCATTTGATCATTGCTAAAGTCCATGGGAGTGGAGGGATGAATCTAGAAAATTGTCGCAGTCTCACAGTTGCAATAGTCATGATGGTAACTTCTGAGTTTTGCTATGATTTTGGCACTTTGGGTATCTCTCTTTGTGAGAGTAGGGAGTCAACAAGCTGAACACTGCTCAGGAAGTTGTGACTGCATCTGCTTCTGTATTTTCACCTTTACGCTATTTTTGGTAGCTAGTGTCTGAATAGTTAAGGGACCCGCTGAACGGAGATGGCAGTATGAATCATCAAGATGCTTTTCAGGTTTATTACAATCTGTATGTTATGTAATCACGTATTTCAAACACTAATAGGAAGGAATATTCAAGCAACCCTTTATAAGCATATAGATTCTCCCTTCTAAGTTACAGTTGCGTACAGTTTTAGCTAGACTGCCTATACCTTTCTGCTCTTAGTGTGGGGATTTGGGGAAATAGAAAGCAGGAAGAAGAAAACTAACATATATTCTTTTTTAGGAGCAGTAGTAAATAGAAGACTACTATTTACATGAAAGTTTTGCTCCTTGTCCCCTCTATAAGGATCATATATTTTCCCTCTACAGTTAATACAATGATCATATCTCATTCCCCTTGCTTGGCCGAATGCATCCAAATGATTAGCTAGTGAACTAGTACTCTGTTCACTAGTACTAGCTCTGGTGAACTAGTACTGTTCACCAGAGAGCCCCTGAACCATCCCTGAGGAATGCTCCCTCTCGCCCTCATGTAGTTTGCAGTCACAGAATGCACCAGGAACACCAGGATAGGACTGTCGCCCCTTTCACCCCTGTTCTGAATTTGTCAGACTATTTAGTGTGCAGTTAAACTAGTCTGCCATGTGTTCATAAATGACATCTGTGTACAAATACTGTCTTGATATCAATGTTATTTGAAAGATATATAGTCCTCAGCTCCCCCCCTGCAATCAGATCCGAGATCACCTGAGAAACCTGCTATGACGCGTTTACTCTACCTGTGCCTTCCATTAGCCTTCATGACCTGCTGTCCAAGGACATTGTGAGTGGTAGTAAAGTAGTACCTCCTGGTGCACAGCTAATGTGCATATGTGTCTCCTCAGTAATCTCAGGTCAGTTTAGAATTGTTCTGTTTACTGGTAGTATCATTACACAAAGAAATGGGCTGCAGCAATACTGTGTTTGAGAAAGCAAGGAAACAGGACTGGCAGAAGAAATTAGTATCTTACTGTAGCTTGTTTTGAAACCACAATAGCAGCCTCCCTTTACTCCATGTCTTATCTCCACATCCCATCTCACATTACATGGTAGTTCAGTTAGTTGGTACTGTGAACATTTTACAAGAAATCATCCACAAGTGTCAAACTCATAGCTATCATTATTTCTATTAGCCACCTTGCCTTCTGGTCAGCAGTTCGCATACGTCCTGCAGGCTCACTTTGCTCCCTACCTTACAGTCTGCTTCTCAGAATTGCAAGCTGATGTTCAATTGTCCTCTTCAGTAACACTGTGTTTCTATGTGCACTTGCCATTAATTTCATGAAAAGGAGGAAGAGCTCATCTTACTGTGAAGGATCCAGGCATTGGAACCAGCTGGGATAGAAAGAAGTGATAGAAAAATATGTGGTATTGTTATTGTCAAGATAAGATACTTCCAGAAGCTCATGAAGGAAAATCACATTCTCTCTCATTTGTACAGTCCTAAGATCATCCTTAATATTCTACCGTCTCTCCGAATTTCATGTGCAGTTCTGTACAGAGATGGCATTTCAATGCAAGTGCAATGCAAACCATCCTGGCAAAAATTGCTATCTACATCTGGATGAAATCTGTTCTGTTATGAATTCTTTTTAAAGAAGGAGAAAAACCCCTGGAATTAGATTTTTTCTTTTTTTCCAGAAATTCAGAGAACTCTGACTATATAACCAAACTGTTTACCGTAAAGTGAAAAACTTTTGCTGCAATTTTGAGAGTAAATTAATTCCTCTGCTCATCTATTCTTTCATGATATAAAACGAGTGGTGATGGAACGCATTAATCAAGAGTCAATTGATTTTTTGAGGCTAGCTTTTCTTATTTATTTATGGAATATTTTCAGCTTTATTAACATCAGTGTTTGGTTTGGTTTGGTCATTTGTTTGTTTTTAATTCACATCTCTAAAATCTTTGCAAGAAGCAACCTTTAATATGCATAGATGTTTCTACTTTTTAAGATACAGTTAGATAGCTGAGTCAACCTGTGGATCAGCTGTTTTCTTGGTTCAGCATATTTTCTCAGGAATCAGCATGATTCCTGACAGAACTGTAGTTAATGAACTATTACTTCAAAGTCCTTCTATATATTGTTATTTTGGCCACTGGTAAGTAGGCCACTGCAACTAACACTTAACTGTGGCCAAATCTATCAGAAAGAAAAAAGTCCATATAGTTATATGTTGCCAGAAATGAATTTTACAGAAGCTTAAGATCTTTTTCTGGAAACATCAATTGCAGCTGGGCAACCCCCGTTTTTTTGCTGTTGCTGTTGTTGTTAGACAAATGCTGAATGTTGGTCACAGTTAAGAATGCAGATCTGAACCAGAAATGCGGTTCCATGTAGCATAAATGCAGTTTTGTTTTAAAATAGGTTATAATTTTATAACTAGATCATATTAAAAAATGTAGATAGCCATAAGTAACTTATGCTTCTGCTTGTCCTCATCAAAGCTATTAGTTGGAAAGCCTTTCATCCCTCTCCCTAAACAGAAATACGAAAAATTATCCAAAAGGGCCCTCCTCATATCTCTTCCCTTCCCAACTACCACCAGTGATATTTTCCTGTAGAAAAGGTAATGAGAATAAGCTCACAGGACATGATCAGAACAAGCTCTGGAGAACAAGCTCCAGCTCTGAGTTGCCATTGCATCCACAGTAGTTATTTCTCATGGTCAAAACATAATTTAAGCGTATGAAGTTCCCTCTGAAATAGCAACAGATAACAAGGGAAAGGATATGAAAATAACCTTTACAGAACATTTTTATAGAACTATCTCAAACTCAAACAGAAAATGACCAGTGGGTTATGTTAAATTCTCACCTTGTGTAACTTCAAGAATGGGTCTTCACGAAGAATCTTACTTTGAAGGTGTATCTCACGTTTTTGGGAGAAGAGAGATCAGGGACTGCTCCCTATGGGAAGATGAATAGGGTGCCAAGTGTGAGCACAGCATGTAAAGCGCCCCTGCTGATGTGGTACAGCCCTAGAGTACCTGAGCAAGGCAGGCAGAGCCCAGGGCTGGTAACTGGTACTGATGACATCCCCAACATCCAGGACTGGTAGAGGTATGAGCTCTGAGGCATATTAATAGTATCTAATTTTGCCTTGCCTCCAGACAAACAAAGGAATATTGAAAGAGAGGGAAGAAAAAATAGAGAGGACAATTTATACTTATCTCTGATTCTTGTTATTCATTTACTGGGAGAGTATAATTCTAACGAAAAACATGGGTCTCAATCCACTGTACTGAAAGGGTTTTGCTTCAGTAACTCTAGAAAAATATTTAGCTAAGTTTATTTATTCTTACTTAGTTGTAGTTAGCTTTGTAAAATAGAAGATTTAGATGAAAAGAAAGCATAGTTCTGTCACTGAAACATTGGATTAATGCACAGGAACTTAATACAAAGTTCAGTTTTTGGCTTTAACTCAGTGTTTTGTGGACAAGTCACTTAACCTCAAAGGTTCCATGTGATCTGTAATGTAAGAGGGAGACCTTGAATCCATAGGATGGTGTCACCATGATTTCTGTGAAGCACTGGTGAAAGTGTTAATTATTCTGATAAAAGACTAAAAAACCAAGGAAGAAAATGGTAAAACTGGTACAACAAACTGGTTCCTTGCTCATATTGGAGATATAAGACAGATCAATCCAAGACCCACCAAAAGACACTGGAATGATACTGGGGAGGGGAGTGGGGAGGAATTATTGAGGAATAAAGTAATCTGCTTTGATTGACAGAAATGCTTGCTCAAACGTCACCTCCTCCAAAGAACAGTATTTAGCTCAATCTGGACAAGAGCGCTTCAAGTAGGTATAAAGTCAGATACCCTGAGGGGTGTATCCAAAGAGGTCACGAAGAGGAGAGATGCAGCTTTTGTGCTAAACCATGTCAATCAACATTTAAGCCAAAACATAATTGTCTATTTTGTTTTTCTAGTGTTTCCTCCCCTCATGTGTTAAAACAGAACTTTTAATTATTTGCATTCTGTCAAGGAATCTGATGATTTCAAAATAGTTAGTTCTACAGTAGTAGGCAAGTAATTTGAGGTAGTTTAAAAAAGATAAAAAAAAAAAAGGTGTTTCACCTGTGCCAGGAAGTAAATTCTAAGCCGTATCTGCTGAAGGGCAGATAGCTTTGAAGAAAAATAATGGAGAAAAAAATGTCTATGTTTAAAATACGTTTAAATATGTGCAGTATACTAAACGATAAATGTGTCTTTCCAGCATTCGTTAAAGAAGTTGCATTAATCGTTTCTGTCAAAGATATGTTTGCTATTGACAAGATGGTACAGAACAGCTTTAAAGAGCCTTCAGAGATTAATTGTGAATACAAGCTTGAATCCTTTAGACTAT